>NW_027478164.1:5285984-5589015 GCF_051020975.1 Osmia lignaria lignaria
TTTTGATCAGATGCGTAGTTCTCGAGATATATCGAGATATTTAAAAGTTCCGAAGCCGCACCAACATAATAGAGATACAGAAACACCGTGGCCCCTCTCTTTGAGATAACTCTGCACAATTGCGAGCTGCAAATGCCACTTCCAGCATAGCTGTGCAGAAGAAGAACAACAAGAAGAAGAAATATCTCGAAATATGTCCGTCAGGCCCCTTCCCTTGAGCTGAATCTGCAAATATCTCGGAAACGAAGCGAGCTATGGCAAAATGTTAAGAGACGTTTTTTGTAGAGAATTATGTTTCCTACAATTTATGTTCTATGATATTTTTTGATCAGAAGCGTAGTTTTCGAGATATATCGAGATATTTAAAAGTTCCGAAGCCGCACCAACATAATAGAGATACAGAAACACCGTGGCCCCTTTCTTTGAGATAACTCTGCACTAGTGCGAGCCGCAAATGCCACTTCCAGCTTAGCTGTGCAGAAAAAGAACAACAAGAAGAAGAAATATCTCGAAATATGTCCGTCAGGCCCCTTCCCTTGAGATAAATCTGCAAATATCTCGGAAACGAAACGAGTTATGGCAAAATGTTAGGATACCTTTTTTGTAGAGAATTAAGTTTCCTACTTTTTATGTTCTATGATATTTTTTGATCAGATGCGTAGTTCTCGAGATATATCAAGATATTTAAAAGCTCCGAAGCTGCACCAACATAATAGAGGTACAGAAACACCGTGGCCCCTTTCTTTGAGATAACTCTGAACTATTGCGAGCTGCAAATGCCACTTCCAGCTTAGCTGTGCAGAAGAAGAACAACAAGAATAAGAAATATTTCGAAATATGTTCGTCACGCCCCTTCCCTTGAGATAAATCTGCAAATATCTCGGAAACGAAGCGAGCTACGGCAAAATGTTAAGAGACCTTTTTTCTAGAAAATTATGTTTCCTACTTTTTATGTTCTATGATATTTTTTGATCAGATGCGTAGTTCTCGAGATATATCAATATATTTAAAAGTTCCGAAGCCGCACCAACATAATAGAGATACAGAAACACCGTGGCCCCTTTCTTTGAGATAACTCTGCACTAGTGCGAGCCGCAAATGCCACTTCCAGCTTAGCTGTGCAGAAAAAGAACAACAAGAAGAAGAAATATCTCGAAATATGTCCGTCAGGCCCCTTCCCTTGAGATAAAACTGCAAATATCTCTGAAACGAAGCGAGCTACGGCAAAATGTTAACAGACCTTTTTTGTAGAAAATTAGGTTTCCTACTTTTTATGTTCTATGATATTTTTTGATCAGATGCGTAGTTCTCGAGATATATCAAGATATTTAAAAGTTCCGAAGCTGCACCAACATAATAGAGGTACAGAAACACCGTGGCCTCTTTCTTTGAGATAACTCTGCACTATTGCGAGCTGCAAATGCCACTTCCAGCTTAGCTGTGCAGAAGAGGAACAACAAGAAGAAGAAATATCTCGGAATATGTCCGTCAGGCCCCTTCCCTTGAGCTAAATCTGCAAATATCTCGGAAACGATTCCAGCTATGGGAAAATAGTAAGAGACCTTTTTTGTAGAGAATTAAGTTTCCTACTTTTTATGTTCTATGATATTTTTTGATCAGAAGCGTAGTTTTCGAGATATATCGAGATATTTAAAAGTTCCGAAGCCGCACCAACATAATAGAGATACAGAAACACCGTGGCCCCTTTCTTTGGGATAACTCTGCACTATTGCTAGCTGGAAATGCCACTTCCAGTTTAGCTGTGCAGAAGAAGAACAACAAGAAGAAGAAATATCTCGAAGTATGACCGTCAGGACCCTTCCCTTGAGATAAATCTGCAAATATCTCGGAAACGAAGCGAGCTATGGCAAAACGTTAAGAAACCTTTTTTGTAGAGAATTATGATTCCTACAATTTATGTTCTATGATATTTTTTGATCAGAAGCGTAGTTTTCGAGATATATCGAGATATTTAAAAGTTCCGAAGCCGCACCAACATAATAGAGATACAGAAACACCGTGGCCCCTTTCTTTGAGATAACTCTGCACTATTGCGAGCTGCAAATGCCACTTCCAGCTTAGCTGTGAAGAAGAAGAACAACAAGAAGAAGAAATATCTCGAAATATGTCCGTTAGGCCCCTTCCCTTGAGATAAATCTGCAAACATCTCGGAAACGAATTGAGCTATGGCAAAATGTTAAGAGACCTTTCTTGTAGAGAATTACGTTTCCTACTTTTTATGTTCTATGATATTTTTTGATCAGATGCGTAGTTCTCGAGATATATCGAGATATTTAAAAGTTCCGAAGCCGCACCAACATAATAGAGATACAGAAACACCGTGGCCCCTCTCTTTGAGATAACTCTGCACAATTGCGAGCTGCAAATGCCACTTCCAGCTTAGCTGTGCAGAAGAAGAACAACAAGAAGAAGAAATATCTCGAAATATGTCCGTCAGGCCCCTTCCCTTGAGCTAAATCTGCAAATATCTCGGAAACAATGCGAGCTATGGCAAAATATTAACAGATCTTTTTTGTAGGAAATTAAGATTCCTACTATTTATGTTCTATGATATTTTTTGATCAGATGCGTAGTTCTCGAGATATATCAAGATATTTAAAAGTTCCGAAGCCGCACCAACATAATAGAGATACAGAAACACCGTGGCCCCTTTCTTTGAGATAACTCTGCACTAGTGCGAGCCGCAAATGCCACTTCCAGCTTAGCTGTGCAGAAGAAGAACAACAAGAAGAAGAAATATCTCGAAATATGTCCGTCAGGCCCCTTCCCTTGAGATAAATCTGCAAATATCTCGGAAACGAAGCGAGCTATGGCAAAATGTTAAGAGACCTTTTTTGTAGAGAATTAAGTTTCCTACTTTTTATGTTCTATGATATTTTTTGATCAGATGCGTAGTTCTCGAGATATATCAAGATATTTAAAAGTTCCGAAGCCGCACCAACATAATAGAGATACAGAAACACCGTGGCCCCTTTCTTTGAGATAACTCTGCACTATTGCGAGCTGCAAATGCCACTTCCAGCTTAGCTGTGCACAAGAAGAACAACAAGAAGGAGGAATATCTCGAAATATGTCCGTCAGGCCCCTTCCCTTGAGATAAATCTGCAAATATCTCGGAAACGAAGCGAGCTATGGCAAAATGTTAAGAGACCTTTTTTGTAGAGAATTAAGTTTCCTACTTTTTATCTTCTATGATATTTTTTGATCAGATGCGTAGTTCTCGAGATATATCAAGATATTTAAAAGTTCCGAAGCCGCACCAACATAATAGAGATACAGAAACACCGTGGCCCCTCTCTTTGAGATAACTCTGCACTATTGCGAGCTGGAAATGCCACTTCCAGCTTAGCTGTGCAGAAGAAGAACAACAAGAAGAAGAAATATCTCGAAATATGTCCGTCAGGCCCCTTCCCTTGAGATGTATCTGCAAATATCTCGGAAACGAAGCGAGCTATGGCAAAATGTTAAGAGACCTTTTTTGTAGAGAATTATGTTTCCTACAATTTATGTTCTATGATATTTTTTGAGCCGAAGCGTAGTTTTCGAGATATATCGAGATATTTAAAAGTTCCGAAGCCGCACCAACATAATAGAGATACAGAAACACCGTGGCCCCTTTCTTTGAGATAACTCTGCACTAGTGCGAGCCGCAAATGCCACTTCCAGCTTAGCTGTGCAGAAGAAGAACAACAAGAAGAAGAAATATCTCGAAACATGTCCGTCAGGCCCCTTCCCTTGAGATAAATCTGCAAATATCTCGGAAACGAAGCGAGCTATGGCAAAATGTTAAGAGACCTTTTTTGTAGAGAATTAGGTTTCCTACTTTCTATGTTCTATGATATTTTTTGATCAGATGCGTAGTTCTCGAGATATATCAAGATATTTAAAAGTTCCGAAGCCGCACCAACATAATAGAGATACAGAAACACCGTGGCCCCTTTCTTTGAGATAACTCTGCACTATTGCGAGCTGCAAATGCCACTTCCAGCTTAGCTGTGCAGAAGAAGAACAACAAGAAGAAGAAATATCTCGAAATATGTCCGTCAGGCCCCTTCCCTTGAGATAAATCTGCAAATATCTCGGAAACGAAGCGAGCTATGGCAAAATGTTAAGAGACGTTTTTTGTAGAGAATTATGTTTCCTACAATTTATGTTCTATGATATTTTTTGATCAGAAGCGTAGTTTTCGAGATATATCGAGATATTTAAAAGTTCCGAAGCCGCACCAACATAATAGAGATACAGAAACACCGTGGCCCCTTTCTATGAGATAACTCTGCACTATTGCGAGCTGTAAATGCCACTTCCAGCTTAGCTGTGCAGAAGAAGAACAACAAGAAGAAGAAATATCTCGAAATATGTCCGTCAGGCCCCTTCCCTTGAGATGTATCTGCAAATATCTCGGAAACGAAGCGAGCTATGGCAAAATGCTAAGAGACCTTTTTTGTAGAGAATTATGTTTCCTACAATTTATGTTCTATGATATTTTTTGAGCAGAAGCGTAGTTTTCGAGATATATCGAGATATTTAAAAGTTCCGAAGCCGCACCAACATAATAGAGATACAGAAACACCGTGGCCCCTTTCTTTGAGATAACTCTGCACTAGTGCGAGCCGCAAATGCCACTTCCAGCTTAGCTGTGCAGAAGAAGAACAACAAGACGAAGAAATATCTCGAAACATGTCCGTCAGGCCCCTTCCCTTGAGATAAATCTGCAAATATCTCGGAAACGAAGCGAGCTATGGCAAAATGTTAAGAGACCTTTTTTGTAGAGAATTAGGTTTCCTACTTTCTATGTTCTATGATATTTTTTGATCAGATGCGTAGTTCTCGAGATATATCAAGATATTTAAAAGTTCCGAAGCCGCACCAACATAATAGAGATACAGAAACACCGTGGCCCCTTTCTTTGAGATAACTCTGCACTATTGCGAGCTGCAAATGCCACTTCCAGCTTAGCTGTGCAGAAGAAGAACAACAAGAAGAAGAAATATCTCGAAATATGTCCGTCAGGCCCCTTCCCTTGAGATAAATCTGCAAATATCTCGGAAACGAAGCGAGCTATGGCAAAATGTTAAGAGACGTTTTTTGTAGAGAATTATGTTTCCTACAATTTATGTTCTATGATATTTTTTGATCAGAAGCGTAGTTTTCGAGATATATCGAGATATTTAAAAGTTCCGAAGCCGCACCAACATAATAGAGATACAGAAACACCGTGGCCCCTTTCTATGAGATAACTCTGCACTATTGCGAGATCTAAATGCCACTTCCAGCTTAGCTGTGCAGAAGAAGAACAACAAGAAGAAGAAATATCTCGAAATATGTCCGTCAGGCCCCTTCCCTTGAGATAAATCTGCAAATATCTCGGAAACGAACTGCGCTATGGCAAAATGTTAAGAGACCTTTTTTGTAGAGAATTAAGTTTCCTACTTTTTATGTTCTATGATATTTTTTGATCAGATGCGTAGTTCTCGAGATATATCAAGATATTTAAAAGTTCCGAAGCCGCACCAACATAATAGAGATACAGAAACACCGTGGCCCCTTTCTTTGAGATAACTCTGCACTATTGCGAGCTGTAAATGCCACTTCCAGCTTAGCTGTGCAGAAGAAGAACAACAAGAAGAAGAAATATCTCGAAATATGTCCGTCAGGCCCCTTCCCTTGAGATAAATCTGCAAATATCTCGGAAACGAAGCGAGCTATAGCAAAATGTTAAGAGACTTTATTTGTAGAGAATTAAGTTTCCTACTTTTTATGTTCTATGATATTTTTTGATCAGATGCGTAGTTCTCGAGATATATCGAGATATTTAAAAGTTCCGAAGCCGCACCAGCATAATAGAGATACAGAAACACCGTGGCCCCTTTCTATGAGATAACTCTGCACTATTGCGAGCTGCAAATGCCACTTCCAGCTTAGCTGTGCAGAAGAAGAACAACAAGAAGAAGAAGTATCTCGAAATATGTCCGTCAGGCCCCTTCCCTTGAGATATATCTGCAAATATCTCGGAAACGAAGCGAGCTATGGCAAAATGTTAAGAGACCTTTTTTGTAGAGAATTATGTTTCCTACAATTTATGTTCTATGATATTTTTTGATCAGAAGCGTAGTTTTCGAGATATATCGAGATATTTAAAAGTTCCGAAGCCGCACCAACATAATAGAGATACAGAAACACCGTGGCCCCTTTCTTTGAGATAACTCTGCACTAGTGCGAGCCGCAAATGCCACTTCCTGCTTAGCTGTGCAGAAGAAGAACAACAAGAAGAAGAAATATCTCGAAATATGTCCGTCAGGCCCCTTCCCTTGAGATAAATCTGCAAATATCTCGGAAACGAACTGCGCTATGGCAAAATGTTAAGAGACCTTTTTTGTAGAGAATTAAGTTTCCTACTTTTTATGTTCTATGATATTTTTTGATCAGATGCGTAGTTCTCGAGATATATCAAGATATTTAAAAGTTCCGAAGCCGCACCAACATAATAGAGATACAGAAACACCGTGGCCGCTTTCTTTGAGATAACTCTGCACTATTGCGAGCTGCAAATGCCACTTCCAGCTTAGCTGTGCAGAAGAAGAACAACAAGAAGAAGAAATATCTCGAAATATGTCCGTCAGGCCCCTTCCCTTGAGATAAATCTGCAAATATCTCGGAAACGAAGCGAGCTATGGCAAAATGTTAAGAGACTTTATTTGTAGAGAATTAAGGTTCCTACTTTTTATGGTGTATGATATTTTTTGATCAGATGCGTAGTTCTCGAGATATATCGAGCTATTTAAAAGTTCCGAAGCCGCACCAACATAATAGAGATACAGAAACACCGTGGCCCCTTTCTATGAGATAACTCTGCACTATTGCGAGCTGTAAATGCCACTTCCAGCTTAGCTGTGCAGAAAAAGAACAACAAGAAGAAGAAATATCTCGAAATATGTGCGTCAGGCCCCTTCCCTTGAGATAAATCTGCAAATATCTCGGAAACGAAGCGAGCTATGGCAAAATGTTAAGAGACTTTATTTATAGAGAATTATGTTTCCTACTTTTTATGTTCTATGATATTTTTTGATCAGATGCGTAGTTCTCGAGATATATCAAGATATTTAAAAGTTCCGAAGCCGCACCAACATAATAGAGATACAGAAACACCGTGGCCCCTTTCTTTGAGATAACTCTGCACTATTGCGAGCTGGAAATGCCACTTCCAGTTTAGCTGTGCAGAAGAAGAACAACAAGAAAAAGAAATATCTCGAAATATGTCCGTCAGGCCCGTTCCTTTGAGCTGAATCTGCAAATATCTCGGAAACGAAGCGAGCTATGGCAAAATGTTAAGAGACGTTTTTTGTAGAGAATTATGTTTCCTACCATTTATGTTCTATGATATTTTTTGAGCAGAAGCGTAGTTTTCGAGATATATCGAGTTATTTAAAAGTTCCGAAGCCGCACCAACATAATAGAGATACAGAAACACCGTGGCCCCTTTCTTTGAGATAACTCTGCACTAGTGCGAGCCCCAAATGCCACTTCCAGCTTAGCTGTGTAGAAGAAGAACAACAAGAAGAAGAAATATCTCGAAACATGTCCGTCAGGCCCCTTCCCTTGAGATAAATCTGCAAATATCTCGGAAACGAAGCGAGCTATGGCAAAATGTTAAGAGACCTTTTTTGTAGAGAATTAGGTTTCCTACTTTCTATGTTCTATGATATTTTTTGATCAGATGCGTAGTTCTCGAGATATATCAAGATATTTAAAAGTTCCGAAGCCGCACCAACATAATAGAGATACAGAAACACCGTGGCCCCTTTCTTTGAGATAACTCTGCACTATTGCGAGCTGCAAATGCCACTTCCAGCTTAGCTGTGCAGAAGAAGAACAACAAGAAGAAGAAATATCTCGAAATATGTCCGTCAGGCCCCTTCCCTTGAGATAAATCTGCAAATATCTCGGAAACGAAGCGAGCTATGGCAAAATGTTAAGAGACGTTTTTTGTAGAGAATTATGTTTCCTACAATTTATGTTCTATGATATTTTTTGATCAGAAGCGTAGTTTTCGAGATATATCGAGATATTTAAAAGTTCCGAAGCCGCACCAACATAATAGAGATACAGAAACACCGTGGCCCCTTTCTATGAGATAACTCTGCACTATTGCGAGCTGTAAATGCCACTTCCAGCTTAGCTGTGCAGAAGAAGAACAACAAGAAGAAGAAATATCTCGAAATATGTCCGTCAGGCCCCTTCCCTTGAGATGTATCTGCAAATATCTCGGAAACGAAGCGAGCTATGGCAAAATGCTAAGAGACCTTTTTTGTAGAGAATTATGTTTCCTACAATTTATGTTCTATGATATTTTTTGAGCAGAAGCGTAGTTTTCGAGATATATCGAGATATTTAAAAGTTCCGAAGCCGCACCAACATAATAGAGATACAGAAACACCGTGGCCCCTTTCTTTGAGATAACTCTGCACTAGTGCGAGCCGCAAATGCCACTTCCAGCTTAGCTGTGCAGAAGAAGAACAACAAGACGAAGAAATATCTCGAAACATGTCCGTCAGGCCCCTTCCCTTGAGATAAATCTGCAAATATCTCGGAAACGAAGCGAGCTATGGCAAAATGTTAAGAGACCTTTTTTGTAGAGAATTAGGTTTCCTACTTTCTATGTTCTATGATATTTTTTGATCAGATGCGTAGTTCTCGAGATATATCAAGATATTTAAAAGTTCCGAAGCCGCACCAACATAATAGAGATACAGAAACACCGTGGCCCCTTTCTTTGAGATAACTCTGCACTATTGCGAGCTGCAAATGCCACTTACAGCTTAGCTGTGCAGAAGAAGAACAACAAGAAGAAGAAATATCTCGAAATATGTCCGTCAGGCCCCTTCCCTTGAGATAAATCTGCAAATATCTCGGAAACGAAGCGAGCTATGGCAAAATGTTAAGAGACGTTTTTTGTAGAGAATTATGTTTCCTACAATTTATGTTCTATGATATTTTTTGATCAGAAGCGTAGTTTTCGAGATATATCGAGATGTTTAAAAGTTCCGAAGCCGCACCAACATAATAGAGATACAGAAACACCGTGGCCCCTTTCTATGAGATAACTCTGCACTATTGCGAGCTCTAAATGCCACTTCCAGCTTAGCTGTGCAGAAGAAGAACAACAAGAAGAAGAAATATCTCGAAATATGTCCGTCAGGCCCCTTCCCTTGAGATAAATCTGCAAATATCTCGGAAACGAACTGCGCTATGGCAAAATGTTAAGAGACCTTTTTTGTAGAGAATTAAGTTTCCTACTTTTTATGTTCTATGATATTTTTTGATCAGATGCGTAGTTCTCGAGATATATCAAGATATTTAAAAGTTCCGAAGCCGCACCAACATAATAGAGATACAGAAACACCGTGGCCCCTTTCTTTGAGATAACTCTGCACTATTGCGAGCTGTAAATGCCACTTCCAGCTTAGCTGTGCAGAAGAAGAACAACAAGAAGAAGAAATATCTCGAAATATGTCCGTCAGGCCCCTTCCCTTGAGATAAATCTGCAAATATCTCGGAAACGAAGCGAGCTATGGCAAAATGTTAAGAGACTTTATTTGTAGAGAATTAAGTTTCCTACTTTTTATGTTCTATGATATTTTTTGATCAGATGCGTAGTTCTCGAGATATATCGAGATATTTAAAAGTTCCGAAGCCGCACCAACATAATAGAGATACAGAAACACCGTGGCCCCTTTCTATGAGATAACTCTGCACTATTGCGAGCTGCAAATGCCACTTCCAGCTTAGCTGTGCAGAAGAAGAACAACAAGAAGAAGAAGTATCTCGAAATATGTCCGTCAGGCCCCTTCCCTTGAGATATATCTGCAAATATCTCGGAAACGAAGCGAGCTATGGCAAAATGTTAAGAGACCTTCTTTGTAGAGAATTATGTTTCCTACAATTTATGTTCTATGATATTTTTTGATCAGAAGCGTAGTTTTCGAGATATATCGAGATATTTAAAAGTTCCGAAGCCGCACCAACATAATAGAGATACAGAAACACCGTGGCCCCTTTCTTTGAGATAACTCTGCACTAGTGCGAGCCGCAAATGCCACTTCCTGCTTAGCTGTGCAGAAGAAGAACAACAAGAAGAAGAAATATCTCGAAATATGTCCGTCAGGCCCCTTCCCTTGAGATAAATCTGCAAATATCTCGGAAACGAACTGCGCTATGGCAAAATGTTAAGAGACCTTTTTTGTAGAGAATTAGGTTTCCTACTTTTTATGTTCTATGATATTTTTTGATCAGATGCGTAGTTCTCGAGATATATCGAGCTATTTAAAAGTTCCGAAGCCGCACCAACATAATAGAGATACAGAAACACCGTGGCCCCTTTCTATGAGATAACTCTGCACTATTGCGAGCTGTAAATGCCACTTCCAGCTTAGCTGTGCAGAAGAAGAACAACAAGAAGAAGAAATATCTCGAAATATGTGCGTCAGGCCCCTTCCCTTGAGATAAATCTGCAAATATCTCGGAAACGAAGCGAGCTATGGCAAAATGTTAAGAGACTTTATTTATAGAGAATTATGTTTCCTACTTTTTATGTTCTATGATATTTTTTGATCAGATGCGTAGTTCTCGAGATATATCAAGATATTTAAAAGTTCCGAAGCCGCACCAACATAATAGAGATACAGAACCACCGTGGCCCCTTTCTTTGAGATAACTCTGCACTATTGCGAGCTGGAAATGCCACTTCCAGTTTAGCTGTGCAGAAGAAGAACAACAAGAAAAAGAAATATCTCGAAATATGTCCGTCAGGCCCGTTCCTTTGAGCTGAATCTGCAAATATCTCGGAAACGAAGCGAGCTATGGCAAAATGTTAAGAGACGTTTTTTGTAGAGAATTATGTTTCCTACCATTTATGTTCTATGATATTTTTTGAGCAGAAGCGTAGTTTTCGAGATATATCGAGTTATTTAAAAGTTCCGAAGCCGCACCAACATAATAGAGATACAGAAACACCGTGGCCCCTTTCTTTGAGATAACTCTGCACTAGTGCGAGCCCCAAATGCCACTTCCAGCTTAGCTGTGCAGAAGAAGAACAACAAGAAGAAGAAATATCTCGAAACATGTCCGTCAGGCCCCTTCCCTTGAGATAAATCTGCAAATATCTCGGAAACGAAGCGAGCTATGGCAAAATGTTAAGAGACCTTTTTTGTAGAGAATTATGTTTCCTACAATTTATGTTCTATGATATTTTTTGATCAGAAGCGTAGTTTTCGAGATATATCGAGATATTTAAAAGTTCCGAAGCCGCACCAACATAATAGAGATACAGAAACACCGTGGCCCCTTTCCTTGAGATAACTCTGCACTAGTGCGAGCCGCAAATGCCACTTCCAGCTTCGCTGTGCAGAAGAAGAACAACAAGAAGAAGAAATATCTCGAAATATGTCCGTCAGGCCCGTTCCTTTGAGCTGAATCTGCAAATATCTCGGAAACGAAGCGAGCTATGGCAAAATGTTAAGAGACCTTTTTTGTAGAGAATTAAGTTTCCTACTTTCTATGTTCTATGATATTTTTTGATCAGAGGCGTAGTTCTCGAGATATATCAAGATATTTAAAAGTTCCGAAGCTGCACCAACATAATAGAGATACAGAAACACCGTGGCCCCTTTCTTTGAGATAACTCTGCACTATTGCGAGCTGCAAATGCCACTTCCAGCTTAGCTGTGCAGAAGAAGAACAACAAGAAGAAGAAATATCTCGAAATATGTCCGTCAGGCCCCTTCCCTTGAGATAAATCTGCAAATATCTCGGAAACGAAGAGAGCTATGGCAAAATGTTAAGAGACCTTTTTTGTAGAGAATTAAGTTTCCTACTTTTTATGTTCTATGATATTTTTTGATCAGATGCGTAGTTCTCGAGATATATCAAGATATTTAAAAGTTCCGAAGCCGCACCAACATAATAGAGATACAGAAACACCGTGGCCCCTTTCTTTGAGATCACTGTGCACTATTGCGAGCTGTAAATGCCACTTCCAGCTTAGCTGTGCAGAAGAAGAACAACAAGAAGAAGAAATATCTCGAAATATGTCCGTTAGGCCCCTTCCCTTGAGATAAATCTGCAAATATCTCGGAAACGAAGGGAGCTATGGCAAAATGTTAAGAGACCTTTTTTGTAGAGAATTAAGTTTCCTACTTTTTATGTTGTATGATATTTTTTGATCAGATGCGTAGTTCTCGAGATATATCAAGATATTTAAATATTCCGAAGCCGCACCAACATAATAGAGATACAGAAACACCGTGGCCCCTTTCTTTGAGATAACTCTGCACTATTGCGAGCTGCAAATGCCACTTCCAGCTTAGCTGTGCAGAAGAAGAACAACAAGAAGAAGAAATATCTCGAAATATGTCCGTCAGGCCCCTTCCCTTGAGATAAATCTGCAAATATCTCGGAAACGAAGAGAGCTATGGCAAAATGTTAAGAGACCTTTTTTGTAGAGAATTAAGTTTCCTACTTTTTATGTTCTATGATATTTTTTGATCAGATGCGTAGTTCTCGAGATATATCAAGATATTTAAAAGTTCCGAAGCCGCACCAACATAATAGAGATACAGAAACACCGTGGCCCCTTTCTTTGAGATAACTGTGCACTATTGCGAGCTGTAAATGCCACTTCCAGCTTAGCTGTGCAGAAGAAGAACAACAAGAAGAAGAAATATCTCGAAATATGTCCGTCAGGCTCCTTCCCTTGAGATAAATCTGCAAATATCTCGGAAACGAAGAGAGCTATGGCAAAATGTTAAGAGACCTTTTTTGTAGAGAATTAAGTTTCCTACTTTTTATGTTGTATGATATTTTTTGATCAGATGCGTAGTTCTCGAGATATATCAAGATATTTAAATATTCCGAAGCCGCACCAACATAATAGAGATACAGAAACACCGTGGCCCCTTTCTTTGAGATAACTCTGCACTATTGCGAGCTGCAAATGCCACTTCCAGCTTAGCTGTGCAGAAGAAGAACAACAAGAAGAAGAAATATCTCGAAATATGTCCGTCAGGCCCCTTCCCTTGAGATAAATCTGCAAATATCTCGGAAACGAAGAGAGCTATGGCAAAATGTTAAGAGACCTTTTTTGTAGAGAATTAAGTTTCCTACTTTTTATGTTCTATGATATTTTTTGATCAGATGCGTAGTTCTCGAGATATATCAAGATATTTAAAAGTTCCGAAGCCGCACCAACATAATAGAGATACAGAAACACCGTGGCCCCTTTCTTTGAGATAACTGTGCACTATTGCGAGCTGTAAATGCCACTTCCAGCTTAGCTGTGCAGAAGAAGAACAACAAGAAGAAGAAATATCTCGAAATATGTCCGTCAGGCTCCTTCCCTTGAGATAAATCTGCAAATATCTCGGAAACGAAGAGAGCTATGGCAAAATGTTAAGAGACCTTTTTTGTAGAGAATTAAGTTTCCTACTTTTTGTGTTGTATGATATTTTTTGATCAGATGCGTAGTTCTCGAGATATATCAAGATATTTAAATATTCCGAAGCCGCACCAACATAATAGAGATACAGAAACACCGTGGCCCCTTTCTTTGAGATAACTCTGCACTATTGCGAGCTGTAAATGCCACTTCCAGCTTAGCTGTGCAGAAGAAGAACAATAAGAAGAAGAAATATCTCGAAATATGTCCGTCAGGCCCCTTCCCTTGAGTTAAATCTGCAAATATCTCGGAAACGAAGCGAGCTATGGCAAAATGTTAAGAGACCTTATTTGTAGAGAATTAAGTTTCCTACTTTTTATGTTCTATGATATTTTTTGATTAGATGCGTAGTTCTCGAGATATATCAAGATATTTAAAAGTTCCGAAGCCGCACCAACATAATAGAGATACAGAAACACCGTGGCTCCTTTCTTTGAGATAACTCTGCACTATTGCGACCTGGAAATGCCACTTCCAGCTTAGCTGTGCAGAAGAAGAACAACAAGAAGAAGAAATATCTCGAAATATGTCCGTCAGGCCCCTTCCCATTGAGATATATCTGCAAATATCTCGGAAACGAAGCGAGCTATGGCAAAATGTTAAGAGACGTTTTTTGTAGAGAATTATGTTTCCTACAATTTATGTTCTATGATATTTTTTGATCAGAAGCGTAGTTTTCGAGATATATCGAGATATTTAAAAGTTCCGAAGCCGCACCAACATAATAGAGATACAGAAACACCGTGGCCCCTTTCTTTGAGATAACTCTGCACTATTGCGAGCTGTAAATGCCACTTGCAGCTTAGCTGTGCAGAAGAAGAACAACAAGAAGAAGAAATATCTCGAAATATGTCCGTCAGGCCCCTTCCCTTGAGTTAAATCTGCAAATATCTCGGAAACGAAGCGAGCTATGGCAAAATGTTAAGAGACCTTATTTGTAGAGAATTAAGTTTCCTACTTTTTATGTTCTATAATATTTTTTGATTAGATGCGTAGTTCTCGAGATATATCAAGATATTTAAAAGTTCCGAAGCTGCACCAACATAATAGAGATACAGAAACACCGTGGCCCCTTTCTTTGAGATAACTCTGCACTATTGCGAGCTGCAAATGCCACTTCCAGCTTAGCTGTGCAGAAGAAGAACAACAAGAAGAAGAAATATCTCGAAATATGTCCGTCAGGCCCCTTCCCTTGAGATAAATCTGCAAATATCTCGGAAACGAAGAGAGCTATGGCAAAATGTTAAGAGACCTTTTTTGTAGAGAATTAAGTTTCCTACTTTTTATGTTCTATGATATTTTTTGATCAGATGCGTAGTTCTCGAGATATATCAAGATATTTAAAAGTTCCGAAGCCGCACCAACATAATAGAGATACAGAAACACCGTGGCCCCTTTCTTTGAGATCACTGTGCACTATTGCGAGCTGTAAATGCCACTTCCAGCTTAGCTGTGCAGAAGAAGAACAACAAGAAGAAGAAATATCTCGAAATATGTCCGTTAGGCCCCTTCCCTTGAGATAAATCTGCAAATATCTCGGAAACGAAGGGAGCTATGGCAAAATGTTAAGAGACCTTTTTTGTAGAGAATTAAGTTTCCTACTTTTTATGTTGTATGATATTTTTTGATCAGATGCGTAGTTCTCGAGATATATCAAGATATTTAAATATTCCGAAGCCGCACCAACATAATAGAGATACAGAAACACCGTGGCCCCTTTCTTTGAGATAACTCTGCACTATTGCGAGCTGCAAATGCCACTTCCAGCTTAGCTGTGCAGAAGAAGAACAACAAGAAGAAGAAATATCTCGAAATATGTCCGTCAGGCCCCTTCCCTTGAGATAAATCTGCAAATATCTCGGAAACGAAGAGAGCTATGGCAAAATGTTAAGAGACATTTTTTGTAGAGAATTAAGTTTCCTACTTTTTATGTTCTATGATATTTTTTGATCAGATGCGTAGTTCTCGAGATATATCAAGATATTTAAAAGTTCCGAAGCCGCACCAACATAATAGAGATACAGAAACACCGTGGCCCCTTTCTTTGAGATAACTGTGCACTATTGCGAGCTGTAAATGCCACTTCCAGCTTAGCTGTGCAGAAGAAGAACAACAAGAAGAAGAAATATCTCGAAATATGTCCGTCAGGCTCCTTCCCTTGAGATAAATCTGCAAATATCTCGGAAACGAAGAGAGCTATGGCAAAATGTTAAGAGACCTTTTTTGTAGAGAATTAAGTTTCCTACTTTTTATGTTGTATGATATTTTTTGATCAGATGCGTAGTTCTCGAGATATATCAAGATATTTAAATATTCCGAAGCCGCACCAACATAATAGAGATACAGAAACACCGTGGCCCCTTTCTTTGAGATAACTCTGCACTATTGCGAGCTGCAAATGCCACTTCCAGCTTAGCTGTGCAGAAGAAGAACAACAAGAAGAAGAAATATCTCGAAATATGTCCGTCAGGCCCCTTCCCTTGAGATAAATCTGCAAATATCTCGGAAACGAAGAGAGCTATGGCAAAATGTTAAGAGACCTTTTTTGTAGAGAATTAAGTTTCCTACTTTTTATGTTCTATGATATTTTTTGATCAGATGCGTAGTTCTCGAGATATATCAAGATATTTAAAAGTTCCGAAGCCGCACCAACATAATAGAGATACAGAAACACCGTGGCCCCTTTCTTTGAGATAACTGTGCACTATTGCGAGCTGTAAATGCCACTTCCAGCTTAGCTGTGCAGAAGAAGAACAACAAGAAGAAGAAATATCTCGAAATATGTCCGTCAGGCTCCTTCCCTTGAGATAAATCTGCAAATATCTCGGAAACGAAGAGAGCTATGGCAAAATGTTAAGAGACCTTTTTTGTAGAGAATTAAGTTTCCTACTTTTTGTGTTGTATGATATTTTTTGATCAGATGCGTAGTTCTCGAGATATATCAAGATATTTAAATATTCCGAAGCCGCACCAACATAATAGAGATACAGAAACACCGTGGCCCCTTTCTTTGAGATAACTCTGCACTATTGCGAGCTGTAAATGCCACTTCCAGCTTAGCTGTGCAGAAGAAGAACAATAAGAAGAAGAAATATCTCGAAATATGTCCGTCAGGCCCCTTCCCTTGAGTTAAATCTGCAAATATCTCGGAAACGAAGCGAGCTATGGCAAAATGTTAAGAGACCTTATTTGTAGAGAATTAAGTTTCCTACTTTTTATGTTCTATGATATTTTTTGATTAGATGCGTAGTTCTCGAGATATATCAAGATATTTAAAAGTTCCGAAGCCGCACCAACATAATAGAGATACAGAAACACCGTGGCTCCTTTCTTTGAGATAACTCTGCACTATTGCGACCTGGAAATGCCACTTCCAGCTTAGCTGTGCAGAAGAAGAACAACAAGAAGAAGAAATATCTCGAAATATGTCCGTCAGGCCCCTTCCCATTGAGATATATCTGCAAATATCTCGGAAACGAAGCGAGCTATGGCAAAATGTTAAGAGACGTTTTTTGTAGAGAATTATGTTTCCTACAATTTATGTTCTATGATATTTTTTGATCAGAAGCGTAGTTTTCGAGATATATCGAGATATTTAAAAGTTCCGAAGCCGCACCAACATAATAGAGATACAGAAACACCGTGGCCCCTTTCTTTGAGATAACTCTGCACTATTGCGAGCTGTAAATGCCACTTGCAGCTTAGCTGTGCAGAAGAAGAACAACAAGAAGAAGAAATATCTCGAAATATGTCCGTCAGGCCCCTTCCCTTGAGTTAAATCTGCAAATATCTCGGAAACGAAGCGAGCTATGGCAAAATGTTAAGAGACCTTATTTGTAGAGAATTAAGTTTCCTACTTTTTATGTTCTATAATATTTTTTGATTAGATGCGTAGTTCTCGAGATATATCAAGATATTTAAAAGTTCCGAAGCTGCACCAACATAATAGAGATACAGAAACACCGTGGCCCCTTTCTTTGAGATAACTGTGCACTATTGCGAGCTGCAAATGCCACTTCCAGCTTAGCTGTGCAGAAGAAGAACAACAAGAAGAAGAAATATCTCGAAATATGTCCGTCAGGCCCCTTCCCTTGAATTAAATCTGCAAATATCTCGGAAACGAAGAGAGCTATGGCAAAATGTTAAGAGACCTTTTTTGTAGAGAATTAAGTTTCCTACTTTTTATGTTCTATGATATTTTTTGATCAGATGCGTAGTTCTCGAGATATATCAAGATATTTAAAAGTTCCGAAGCCGCACCAACATAATAGAGATACAGAAACACCGTGGCCCCTTTCTTTGAGATAACTGTGCACTATTGCGAGCTGTAAATGCCACTTCCAGCTTAGCTGTGCAGAAGAAGAACAACAAGAAGAAGAAATATCTCGAAATATGTCCGTCAGGCTCCTTCCCTTGAGATAAATCTGCAAATATCTCGGAAACGAAGAGAGCTATGGCAAAATGTTAAGAGACCTTTTTTGTAGAGAATTAAGTTTCCTACTTTTTATGTTGTATGATATTTTTTGATCAGATGCGTAGTTCTCGAGATATATCAAGATATTTCAATATTCCGAAGCCGCACCAACATAATAGAGATACAGAAACACCGTGGCCCCTTTCTTTGAGATAACTCTGCACTATTGCGAGCTGCAAATGCCACTTCCAGCTTAGCTGTGCAGAAGAAGAACAACAAGAAGAAGAAATATCTCGAAATATGTCCGTCAGGCCCCTTCCCTTGAGATAAATCTGCAAATATCTCGGAAACGAAGAGAGCTATGGCAAAATGTTAAGAGACCTTTTTTGTAGAGAATTAAGTTTCCTACTTTTTATGTTCTATGATATTTTTTGATCAGATGCGTAGTTCTCGAGATATATCAAGATATTTAAAAGTTCCGAAGCCGCACCAACATAATAGAGATACAGAAACACCGTGGCCCCTTTCTTTGAGATAACTGTGCACTATTGCGAGCTGTAAATGCCACTTCCAGCTTAGCTGTGCAGAAGAAGAACAACAAGAAGAAGAAATATCTCGAAATATGTCCGTCAGGCTCCTTCCCTTGAGATAAATCTGCAAATATCTCGGAAACGAAGAGAGCTATGGCAAAATGTTAAGAGACCTTTTTTGTAGAGAATTAAGTTTCCTACTTTTTATGTTGTATGATATTTTTTGATCAGATGCGTAGTTCTCGAGATATATCAAGATATTTAAATATTCCGAAGCCGCACCAACATAATAGAGATACAGAAACACCGTGGCCCCTTTCTTTGAGATAACTCTGCACTATTGCGAGCTGCAAATGCCACTTCCAGCTTAGCTGTGCAGAAGAAGAACAACAAGAAGAAGAAATATCTCGAAATATGTCCGTCAGGCCCCTTCCCTTGAGATAAATCTGCAAATATCTCGGAAACGAAGAGAGCTATGGCAAAATGTTAAGAGACCTTTTTTGTAGAGAATTAAGTTTCCTACTTTTTATGTTCTATGATATTTTTTGATCAGATGCGTAGTTCTCGAGATATATCAAGATATTTAAAAGTTCCGAAGCCGCACCAACATAATAGAGATACAGAAACACCGTGGCCCCTTTCTTTGAGATAACTGTGCACTATTGCGAGCTGTAAATGCCACTTCCAGCTTAGCTGTGCAGAAGAAGAACAACAAGAAGAAGAAATATCTCGAAATATGTCCGTCAGGCCCCTTCCCTTGAGATAAATCTGCAAATATCTCGGAAACGAAGAGAGCTATGGCAAAATGTTAAGAGACCTTTTTTGTAGAGAATTAAGTTTCCTACTTTTTGTGTTGTATGATATTTTTTGATCAGATGCGTAGTTCTCGAGATATATCAAGATATTTAAATATTCCGAAGCCGCACCAACATAATAGAGATACAGAAACACCGTGGCCCCTTTCTTTGAGATAACTGTGCACTATTGCGAGCTGTAAATGCCACTTCCAGCTTAGCTGTGCAGAAGAAGAACAACAAGAAGAAGAAATATCTCGAAATATGTCCGTCAGGCCCCTTCCCTTGAGATAAATCTGCAAATATCTCGGAAACGAAGAGAGCTATGGCAAAATGTTAGGAGACCTTTTTTGTAGAGAATTAAGTTTCCTACTTTTTGTGTTGTATGATATTTTTTGATCAGATGCGTAGTTCTCGAGATATATCAAGATATTTAAATATTCCGAAGCCGCACCAACATAATAGAGATACAGAAACACCGTGGCCCCTTTCTTTGAGATAACTCTGCACTATTGCGAGCTGTAAATGCCACTTGCAGCTTAGCTGTGCAGAAGAAGAACAACAAGAAGAAGAAATATCTCGAAATATGTCCGTCAGGCCCCTTCCCTTGAGTTAAATCTGCAAATATCTCGGAAACGAAGCGAGCTATGGCAAAATGTTAAGAGACCTTATTTGTAGAGAATTAAGTTTCCTACTTTTTATGTTCTATAATATTTTTTGATTAGATGCGTAGTTCTCGAGATATATCAAGATATTTAAAAGTTCCGAAGCCGCACCAACATAATAGAGATACAGAAACACCGTGGCTCCTTTCTTTGAGATAACTCTGCACTATTGCGAGCTGCAAATGCCACTTCCAGCTTAGCTGTGCAGAAGAAGAACAACAAGAAGAAGAAATATCTCGAAATATGTCCGTCAGGCCCCTTCCCTTGAGATAAATCTGCAAATATCTCGGAAACGAAGAGAGCTATGGCAAAATGTTAAGAGACCTTTTTTGTAGAGAATTAAGTTTCCTACTTTTTATGTTCTATGATATTTTTTGATCAGATGCGTAGTTCTCGAGATATATCAAGATATTTAAAAGTTCCGAAGCCGCACCAACATAATAGAGATACAGAAACACCGTGGCCCCTTTCTTTGAGATAACTGTGCACTATTGCGAGCTGTAAATGCCACTTCCAGCTTAGCTGTGCAGAAGAAGAACAACAAGAAGAAGAAATATCTCGAAATATGTCCGTCAGGCTCCTTCCCTTGAGATAAATCTGCAAATATCTCGGAAACGAAGAGAGCTATGGCAAAATGTTAAGAGACCTTTTTTGTAGAGAATTAAGTTTCCTACTTTTTGTGTTGTATGATATTTTTTGATCAGATGCGTAGTTCTCGAGATATATCAAGATATTTAAATATTCCGAAGCCGCACCAACATAATAGAGATACAGAAACACCGTGGCCCCTTTCTTTGAGATAACTCTGCACTATTGCGAGCTGTAAATGCCACTTCCAGCTTAGCTGTGCAGAAGAAGAACAATAAGAAGAAGAAATATCTCGAAATATGTCCGTCAGGCCCCTTCCCTTGAGTTAAATCTGCAAATATCTCGGAAACGAAGCGAGCTATGGCAAAATGTTAAGAGACCTTATTTGTAGAGAATTAAGTTTCCTACTTTTTATGTTCTATGATATTTTTTGATTAGATGCGTAGTTCTCGAGATATATCAAGATATTTAAAAGTTCCGAAGCCGCACCAACATAATAGAGATACAGAAACACCGTGGCTCCTTTCTTTGAGATAACTCTGCACTATTGCGACCTGGAAATGCCACTTCCAGCTTAGCTGTGCAGAAGAAGAACAACAAGAAGAAGAAATATCTCGAAATATGTCCGTCAGGCCCCTTCCCATTGAGATATATCTGCAAATATCTCGGAAACGAAGCGAGCTATGGCAAAATGTTAAGAGACGTTTTTTGTAGAGAATTATGTTTCCTACAATTTATGTTCTATGATATTTTTTGATCAGAAGCGTAGTTTTCGAGATATATCGAGATATTTAAAAGTTCCGAAGCCGCACCAACATAATAGAGATACAGAAACACCGTGGCCCCTTTCTTTGAGATAACTCTGCACTATTGCGAGCTGTAAATGCCACTTGCAGCTTAGCTGTGCAGAAGAAGAACAACAAGAAGAAGAAATATCTCGAAATATGTCCGTCAGGCCCCTTCCCTTGAGTTAAATCTGCAAATATCTCGGAAACGAAGCGAGCTATGGCAAAATGTTAAGAGACCTTATTTGTAGAGAATTAAGTTTCCTACTTTTTATGTTCTATAATATTTTTTGATTAGATGCGTAGTTCTCGAGATATATCAAGATATTTAAAAGTTCCGAAGCTGCACCAACATAATAGAGATACAGAAACACCGTGGCCCCTTTCTTTGAGATAACTGTGCACTATTGCGAGCTGCAAATGCCACTTCCAGCTTAGCTGTGCAGAAGAAGAACAACAAGAAGAAGAAATATCTCGAAATATGTCCGTCAGGCCCCTTCCCTTGAATTAAATCTGCAAATATCTCGGAAACGAAGAGAGCTATGGCAAAATGTTAAGAGACCTTTTTTGTAGAGAATTAAGTTTCCTACTTTTTATGTTCTATGATATTTTTTGATCAGATGCGTAGTTCTCGAGATATATCAAGATATTTAAAAGTTCCGAAGCCGCACCAACATAATAGAGATACAGAAACACCGTGGCCCCTTTCTTTGAGATAACTGTGCACTATTGCGAGCTGTAAATGCCACTTCCAGCTTAGCTGTGCAGAAGAAGAACAACAAGAAGAAGAAATATCTCGAAATATGTCCGTCAGGCTCCTTCCCTTGAGATAAATCTGCAAATATCTCGGAAACGAAGAGAGCTATGGCAAAATGTTAAGAGACCTTTTTTGTAGAGAATTAAGTTTCCTACTTTTTATGTTGTATGATATTTTTTGATCAGATGCGTAGTTCTCGAGATATATCAAGATATTTCAATATTCCGAAGCCGCACCAACATAATAGAGATACAGAAACACCGTGGCCCCTTTCTTTGAGATAACTCTGCACTATTGCGAGCTGCAAATGCCACTTCCAGCTTAGCTGTGCAGAAGAAGAACAACAAGAAGAAGAAATATCTCGAAATATGTCCGTCAGGCCCCTTCCCTTGAGATAAATCTGCAAATATCTCGGAAACGAAGAGAGCTATGGCAAAATGTTAAGAGACCTTTTTTGTAGAGAATTAAGTTTCCTACTTTTTATGTTCTATGATATTTTTTGATCAGATGCGTAGTTCTCGAGATATATCAAGATATTTAAAAGTTCCGAAGCCGCACCAACATAATAGAGATACAGAAACACCGTGGCCCCTTTCTTTGAGATAACTGTGCACTATTGCGAGCTGTAAATGCCACTTCCAGCTTAGCTGTGCAGAAGAAGAACAACAAGAAGAAGAAATATCTCGAAATATGTCCGTCAGGCTCCTTCCCTTGAGATAAATCTGCAAATATCTCGGAAACGAAGAGAGCTATGGCAAAATGTTAAGAGACCTTTTTTGTAGAGAATTAAGTTTCCTACTTTTTGTGTTGTATGATATTTTTTGATCAGATGCGTAGTTCTCGAGATATATCAAGATATTTAAATATTCCGAAGCCGCACCAACATAATAGAGATACAGAAACACCGTGGCCCCTTTCTTTGAGATAACTCTGCACTATTGCGAGCTGTAAATGCCACTTCCAGCTTAGCTGTGCAGAAGAAGAACAATAAGAAGAAGAAATATCTCGAAATATGTCCGTCAGGCCCCTTCCCTTGAGTTAAATCTGCAAATATCTCGGAAACGAAGCGAGCTATGGCAAAATGTTAAGAGACCTTATTTGTAGAGAATTAAGTTTCCTACTTTTTATGTTCTATGATATTTTTTGATTAGATGCGTAGTTCTCGAGATATATCAAGATATTTAAAAGTTCCGAAGCCGCACCAACATAATAGAGATACAGAAACACCGTGGCTCCTTTCTTTGAGATAACTCTGCACTATTGCGACCTGGAAATGCCACTTCCAGCTTAGCTGTGCAGAAGAAGAACAACAAGAAGAAGAAATATCTCGAAATATGTCCGTCAGGCCCCTTCCCATTGAGATATATCTGCAAATATCTCGGAAACGAAGCGAGCTATGGCAAAATGTTAAGAGACGTTTTTTGTAGAGAATTATGTTTCCTACAATTTATGTTCTATGATATTTTTTGATCAGAAGCGTAGTTTTCGAGATATATCGAGATATTTAAAAGTTCCGAAGCCGCACCAACATAATAGAGATACAGAAACACCGTGGCCCCTTTCTTTGAGATAACTCTGCACTATTGCGAGCTGTAAATGCCACTTGCAGCTTAGCTGTGCAGAAGAAGAACAACAAGAAGAAGAAATATCTCGAAATATGTCCGTCAGGCCCCTTCCCTTGAGTTAAATCTGCAAATATCTCGGAAACGAAGCGAGCTATGGCAAAATGTTAAGAGACCTTATTTGTAGAGAATTAAGTTTCCTACTTTTTATGTTCTATAATATTTTTTGATTAGATGCGTAGTTCTCGAGATATATCAAGATATTTAAAAGTTCCGAAGCTGCACCAACATAATAGAGATACAGAAACACCGTGGCCCCTTTCTTTGAGATAACTGTGCACTATTGCGAGCTGCAAATGCCACTTCCAGCTTAGCTGTGCAGAAGAAGAACAACAAGAAGAAGAAATATCTCGAAATATGTCCGTCAGGCCCCTTCCCTTGAATTAAATCTGCAAATATCTCGGAAACGAAGAGAGCTATGGCAAAATGTTAAGAGACCTTTTTTGTAGAGAATTAAGTTTCCTACTTTTTATGTTCTATGATATTTTTTGATCAGATGCGTAGTTCTCGAGATATATCAAGATATTTAAAAGTTCCGAAGCCGCACCAACATAATAGAGATACAGAAACACCGTGGCCCCTTTCTTTGAGATAACTGTGCACTATTGCGAGCTGTAAATGCCACTTCCAGCTTAGCTGTGCAGAAGAAGAACAACAAGAAGAAGAAATATCTCGAAATATGTCCGTCAGGCTCCTTCCCTTGAGATAAATCTGCAAATATCTCGGAAACGAAGAGAGCTATGGCAAAATGTTAAGAGACCTTTTTTGTAGAGAATTAAGTTTCCTACTTTTTATGTTGTATGATATTTTTTGATCAGATGCGTAGTTCTCGAGATATATCAAGATATTTCAATATTCCGAAGCCGCACCAACATAATAGAGATACAGAAACACCGTGGCCCCTTTCTTTGAGATAACTCTGCACTATTGCGAGCTGCAAATGCCACTTCCAGCTTAGCTGTGCAGAAGAAGAACAACAAGAAGAAGAAATATCTCGAAATATGTCCGTCAGGCCCCTTCCCTTGAGATAAATCTGCAAATATCTCGGAAACGAAGAGAGCTATGGCAAAATGTTAAGAGACCTTTTTTGTAGAGAATTAAGTTTCCTACTTTTTATGTTCTATGATATTTTTTGATCAGATGCGTAGTTCTCGAGATATATCAAGATATTTAAAAGTTCCGAAGCCGCACCAACATAATAGAGATACAGAAACACCGTGGCCCCTTTCTTTGAGATAACTGTGCACTATTGCGAGCTGTAAATGCCACTTCCAGCTTAGCTGTGCAGAAGAAGAACAACAAGAAGAAGAAATATCTCGAAATATGTCCGTCAGGCTCCTTCCCTTGAGATAAATCTGCAAATATCTCGGAAACGAAGAGAGCTATGGCAAAATGTTAAGAGACCTTTTTTGTAGAGAATTAAGTTTCCTACTTTTTATGTTGTATGATATTTTTTGATCAGATGCGTAGTTCTCGAGATATATCAAGATATTTAAATATTCCGAAGCCGCACCAACATAATAGAGATACAGAAACACCGTGGCCCCTTTCTTTGAGATAACTCTGCACTATTGCGAGCTGCAAATGCCACTTCCAGCTTAGCTGTGCAGAAGAAGAACAACAAGAAGAAGAAATATCTCGAAATATGTCCGTCAGGCCCCTTCCCTTGAGATAAATCTGCAAATATCTCGGAAACGAAGAGAGCTATGGCAAAATGTTAAGAGACCTTTTTTGTAGAGAATTAAGTTTCCTACTTTTTATGTTCTATGATATTTTTTGATCAGATGCGTAGTTCTCGAGATATATCAAGATATTTAAAAGTTCCGAAGCCGCACCAACATAATAGAGATACAGAAACACCGTGGCCCCTTTCTTTGAGATAACTGTGCACTATTGCGAGCTGTAAATGCCACTTCCAGCTTAGCTGTGCAGAAGAAGAACAACAAGAAGAAGAAATATCTCGAAATATGTCCGTCAGGCCCCTTCCCTTGAGATAAATCTGCAAATATCTCGGAAACGAAGAGAGCTATGGCAAAATGTTAAGAGACCTTTTTTGTAGAGAATTAAGTTTCCTACTTTTTGTGTTGTATGATATTTTTTGATCAGATGCGTAGTTCTCGAGATATATCAAGATATTTAAATATTCCGAAGCCGCACCAACATAATAGAGATACAGAAACACCGTGGCCCCTTTCTTTGAGATAACTGTGCACTATTGCGAGCTGTAAATGCCACTTCCAGCTTAGCTGTGCAGAAGAAGAACAACAAGAAGAAGAAATATCTCGAAATATGTCCGTCAGGCCCCTTCCCTTGAGATAAATCTGCAAATATCTCGGAAACGAAGAGAGCTATGGCAAAATGTTAGGAGACCTTTTTTGTAGAGAATTAAGTTTCCTACTTTTTGTGTTGTATGATATTTTTTGATCAGATGCGTAGTTCTCGAGATATATCAAGATATTTAAATATTCCGAAGCCGCACCAACATAATAGAGATACAGAAACACCGTGGCCCCTTTCTTTGAGATAACTCTGCACTATTGCGAGCTGTAAATGCCACTTGCAGCTTAGCTGTGCAGAAGAAGAACAACAAGAAGAAGAAATATCTCGAAATATGTCCGTCAGGCCCCTTCCCTTGAGTTAAATCTGCAAATATCTCGGAAACGAAGCGAGCTATGGCAAAATGTTAAGAGACCTTATTTGTAGAGAATTAAGTTTCCTACTTTTTATGTTCTATAATATTTTTTGATTAGATGCGTAGTTCTCGAGATATATCAAGATATTTAAAAGTTCCGAAGCCGCACCAACATAATAGAGATACAGAAACACCGTGGCTCCTTTCTTTGAGATAACTCTGCACTATTGCGACCTGGAAATGCCACTTCCAGCTTAGCTGTGCAGAAGAAGAACAACAAGAAGAAGAAATATCTCGAAATATGTCCGTCAGGCCCCTTCCCATTGAGATATATCTGCAAATATCTCGGAAACGAAGCGAGCTATGGCAAAATGTTAAGAGACGTTTTTTGTAGAGAATTATGTTTCCTACAATTTATGTTCTATGATATTTTTTGATCAGAAGCGTAGTTTTCGAGATATATCGAGATATTTAAAAGTTCCGAAGCCGCACCAACATAATAGAGATACAGAAACACCGTGGCCCCTTTCTTTGAGATAACTCTGCACTATTGCGAGCTGCAAATGCCACTTCCAGCTTAGCTGTGCAGAAGAAGAACAACAAGAAGAAGAAATATCTCGAAATATGTCCGTCAGGCCCCTTCCCTTGAGATAAATCTGCAAATATCTCGGAAACGAGGCGAGCTATGGCAAAATGTTAAGAGACCTTTTTTGTAGAGAATTAAGTTTCCTACTTTTTATGTTCTATGATATTTTTTGATCAGATGCGTAGTTCTCGAGATATATCAAGATATTTAAAAGTTCCGAAGCCGCACCAACATAATAGAGATACAGAAACACCGTGGCCCCTGTCTTTGAGATAACTGTGCACTATTGCGAGCTGTAAATGCCACTTCCAGCTTAGCTGTGCAGAAGAAGAACAACAAGAAGAAGAAATATCTCGAAATATGTCCGTTAGGCCCCTTCCCTTGAGATAAATCTGCAAATATCTCGGAAACGAAGCGAGCTATGGCAAAATGTTAAGAGACCTTTTTTGTAGGGAATTAAGTTTCCTACTTTTTATGTTCTATGATATTTTTTGATCAGATGCGTAGTTCTCGAGATATATCAAGATATTTAAAAGTTCCGAAGCCGCACCAACATAATAGAGATACAGAAACACCGTGGCCCCTTTCTTTGAGATAACTCTGCACTATTGCGAGCTGCAAATGCCACTTCCAGCTTAGCTGTGCAGAAGAAGAACAACAAGAAGAAGAAATATCTCGAAATATGTCCGTCAGGCCCCTTCCCTTGAGATAAATCTGCAAATATCTCGGAAACGAAGAGAGCTATGGCAAAATGTTAAGAGACCTTTTTTGTAGAGAATTAAGTTTCCTACTTTTTATGTTCTATGATATTTTTTGATCAGATGCGTAGTTCTCGAGATATATCAAGATATTTAAAAGTTCCGAATCCGCACCAACATAATAGAGATACAGAATCACCGTGGCCCCTCTCTTTGAGATAACTCTGCACTATTGCGAGCTGGAAATGCCACTTCCAGTTTAGCTGTGCAGAAGAAGAACAACAAGAAGAAGAAATATCTCGAAATATGTCCGTCAGGCCCCTTCCCTTGAGATAAATCTGCAAATATCTCGGAAACGAAGAGAGCTATGGCAAAATCGTAAGAGACCTTTTTTGTAGAGAATTAAGTTTCCTACTTTTTATGCTCTATGATATTTTTTGATCAGATGCGTAGTTCTCGAGATATATCGAGATATTTAAAAGTTCCGAAGCCGCACCAACATAATAGAGATACAGAAACACCGTGGCCCCTTTCTTTGAGATAACTCTGCACTAGTGCGAGCCGCATATGCCACTTCCAGCTTAGCTGTGCAGAAGAAGAACAACAAGAAGAAGAAATATCTCGAAATATGTCCGTCAGGCCCCTTCCCTTGAGATAAATCTGCAAATATCTCGGAAACGAAGCGAGCTATGGCAAAATGTTAAGAGACCTTTTCTGTAGAGAATTAAGTTTCCTACTTTTTATGTTCTATGATATTTTTTGATGAGATGCGTAGTTCTCGAGATATATCAAGATATTTAAAAGTTCCGAAGCTGCACCAACATAATAGAGATACAGAAACACCGTGGCCCCTTTCTTTGAGATAACTCTGCACTATTGCGAGCTGCAAATGCCACTTCCAGCTTAGCTGTGCTGAAGAAGAACAACAAGAAGAAGAAATATCTCGAAATATGTCCGTTAGGCCCCTTCCCTTGAGATAAATCTGCAAATATCTCGGAAACGAAGCGAGCTATGGCAAAATGTTAAGAGACCTTTTTTGTAGAGAATTAAGTTTCCTACTTTTTATGTTCTATGATATTTTTTGATCAGATGCGTAGTTCTCGAGATATATCAAGATATTTAAAAGTTCCGAAGCCGCACCAACATAATAGAGATACAGAAACACCGTGGCCCCTTTCTTTGAGATAACTCTGCACTATTGCGAGCTGCAAATGCCACTTCCAGCTTAGCTGTGCAGAAGAAGAACAACAAGAAGAAGAAATATCTCGAAATATGTCCGTCAGGCCCCTTCCCTTGAGATAAATCTGCAAATATCTCGGAAACGAAGCGAGCTATGGCAAAATGTTAAGAGACCTTTTTTGCAGAGAATTAAGTTTCCTACTTTTTATCTTCTATGATATTTATTGATCAGATGCGTAGTTCTCGAGATATATCAAGATATTTAAAAGTTCCGAAGCCGCACCAACATAATTGAGATACAGAAACACCGTGGCCCCTCTCTTTGAGATAACTCTGCACCATTGCGAGCTGGAAATGCCACTTCCAGTTTAGCTGTGCAGAAGAAGAACAACAAGAAGAAGAAATATCTCGAAATATGTCCGTCAGGCCCCTTCCCTTGAGATAAATCTGCAAATATCTCGGAAACGAAGAGCACTATGGCAAAATGTTAAGAGACCTTTTTTGTAGAGAATTAAGTTTCCTACTTTTTATGTTGTATGATATTTTTTGATCAGATGCGTAGTTCTCGAGATATATCAAGATATTTAAATATTCCGAAGCCGCACCAACATAATAGAGATACAGAAACACCGTGGCCCCTTTCTTTGAGATAACTCTGCACTATTGCGAGCTGTAAATGCCACTTCCAGCTTAGCTGTGCAGAAGAAGAACAACAAGAAGAAGAAATATCTCGAAATATGTCCGTTAGGCCCATTCCCTTGAGATAAATCTGCAAATATCTCGGAAACGAAGAGAGCTATGGCAAAATATTAAGAGACGTTTTTTGTAGAGAATTAAGTTTCCTACGTTTTATGTTGTATGATATTTTTTGATCAGATGCGTAGTTCTCGAGATATATCAAGATATTTAAAAGTTCCGAAGCCGCACCAACATAATAGAGATACAGAAACACCGTGGCCCCTTTCTTTGAGATAACTCTGCACTATTGCGAGCTGCAAATGCCACTTCCAGCTTAGCTGTGCAGAAGAAGAACAACAAGAAGAAGAAATATCTCGAAATATGTCCGTCAGGCCCCTTCCCTTGAGATAAATCTGCAAATATCTCGGAAACGAAGCGAGCTATGGCAAAATGTTAAGAGACCTTTTTTGTAGAGAATTAAGTTTCCTACTTTTTATCTTCTATGATATTTATTGATCAGATGCGTAGTTCTCGAGATATATCAAGATATTTAAAAGTTCCGAAGCCGCACCAACATAATTGAGATACAGAAACACCGTGGCCCCTCTCTTTGAGATAACTCTGCACCATTGCGAGCTGGAAATGCCACTTCCAGTTTAGCTGTGCAGAAGAAGAACAACAAGAAGAAGAAATATCTCGAAATATGTCCGTCAGGCCCCTTCCCTTGAGATAAATCTGCAAATATCTCGGAAACGAAGAGCGCTATGGCAAAATGTTAAGAGACCTTTTTTGTAGAGAATTAAGTTTCCTACTTTTTATGTTGTATGATATTTTTTGATCAGATGCGTAGTTCTCGAGATATATCAAGATATTTAAATATTCCGAAGCCGCACCAACATAATAGATATACAGAAACACCGTGGCCCCTTTCTTTGAGATAACTCTGCACTATTGCGAGCTGTAAATGCCACTTCCAGCTTAGCTGTGCAGAAGAAGAACAACAAGAAGAAGAAATATCTCGAAATATGTCCGTTAGGCCCATTCCCTTGAGATAAATCTGCAAATATCTCGGAAACGAAGAGAGCTATGGCAAAATATTAAGAGACCTTTTTTGTAGAGAATTAAGTTTCCTACGTTTTATGTTGTATGATATTTTTTGATCAGATGCGTAGTTCTCGAGATATATCAAGATATTTAAAAGTTCCGAAGCCGCACCAACATAATAGAGATACAGAAACACCGTGGCTCCTTTCTTTGAGATAACTCTGCACTATTGCGACCTGGAAATGCCACTTCCAGTTTAGCTGTGCAGAAGAAGAACAACAAGAAGAAGAAATATCTCGAAATATGTCCGTTAGGCCCCTTCCCTTGAGATAAATCTGCAAATATCTCGGAAACGAAGAGAGCGATGGCAAAATGTTAAGAGACCTTTTTTGTAGAGAATTAAGTTTCCTACTTTTTATGATCTATGATATTTTTTGATCAGATGCGTAGTTCTCGAGATATATCAAGATATTTAAAAGTTCCGAAGCCGCACCACCATAATAGAGATACAGAAACACCGTGGCCCCTTTCTTTGAGATAACTCTGCACTATTGCGACCTGGAAATGCCACTTCCAGTTTAGCTGTGCAGAAGAAGAACAACAAGAAGAAGAAATATCTCGAAATATGTCCGTTAGGCCCCTTCCCTTGAGATAAATCTGCAAATATCTCGGAAACGAAGAGAGCTATGGCAAAATGTTAAGAGACCTTTTTTGTAGAGAATTAAGTTTCCTACTTTTTATGTTCTATGATATTTTTTGATCAGATGCGTAGTTCTCGAGATATATCAAGATATTTAAAAGTTCCGAAGCCGCACCAACATAATAGAGATACAGAAACACCGTGGCTCCTTTCTTTGAGATAACTCTGCACTATTGCGACCTGGAAATGCCACTTCCAGTTTGGCTGTGCAGAAGAAGAACAACAAGAAGAAGAAATATCTCGAAATATGTCCGTTAGGCCCCTTCCCTTGAGATAAATCTGCAAATATCTCGGAAACGAAGAGAGCTATGTCAAAATGTTAAGAGACCTTTTCTGTAGAGAATTAAGTTTCCTACTTTTTATGTTCTATGATATTTTTTGATCAGATGCGTAGTTCTCGAGATATATCAAGATATTTAAAAGTTCCGAAGCCGCACCAACATAATAGAGATACAGAAACACCGTGGCTCCTTTCTTTGAGATAACTCTGCACTATTGCGACCTGGAAATGCCACTTCCAGTTTGGCTGTGCAGAAGAAGAACAACAAGAAGAAGAAATATCTCGAAATATGTCCGTTAGGCCCCTTCCCTTGAGATAAATCTGCAAATATCTCGGAAACGAAGAGAGCTATGTCAAAATGTTAAGAGACCTTTTCTGTAGAGAATTAAGTTTCCTACTTTTTATGTTCTATGATATTTTTTGATCAGATGCGTAGTTCTCGAGATATATCAAGATATTTAAAAGTTCCGAAGCCGCACCAACATAATAGAGATACAGAAACACCGTGGCCCCTTTCTTTGAGATAACTCTGCACGATTACGAGCTGGAAATGCCACTTCCAGTTTAGCTGTGCAGAAGAAGAACAACAAGAAGAAGAAATATCTCGAAATATGTCCATCAGGCCCCTTCCCTTGAGATAAATCTGCAAATATCTCGGAAACGAAGCGAGCTATGGCATAATGTTAAGAGACCTTTTTTGTAGAGAATTAAGTTTCGTACTTTTTATGTTCTATGATATTTTTTGATCAGATGCGTAGTTCTCGAGATATATCGAAATATTTAAAAGTTCCGAAGCCGCACCAACATAATAGAGATACAGAAACACCGTGGCCCCTTTCTTTGAGATAACTCTGCACCAGTGCGAGCCGCAAATGCCACTTCCAGCTTAGCTGTGCAGAAGAGGAACAACAAGAAGAAGAAATATCACGAAATATGTCCGTCAGGCCCCTTCCCTCGAGATAAATCTGCAAATATCTCGGAAACGAAGTGAGCTATGGCAAAATGTTAAGAGACCTTATTTGTAGAGAATTAAGTTTCCTACTTTTTATGTTCTATGATATTTTTTGATCAGATACGTAGTTCTCGAGATATATCAAGATATTTAAAAGTTCCGAAGCTGCACCAACATAATAGAGGTACAGAAACACCGTGGCCCCTTTCTTTGAGATAACTCTGCACTATTGCGAGCTGCAAATGCCACTTCCAGCTTAGCTGTGCAGAAGAAGAACAACAAGAAGAAGAAATATCTCGAAATATGTCCGTCAGGCCCCTTCCCTTGAGATAAATCTGCAAATAACTCGGAAACGAAGCGAGCTATGGCAAAACGTTAAGAGACTTTATTTGTAGAGAATTAAGTTTCCTACTTTTTATGTTCTATGATATTTTTTTATCAGATGCGTAGTTCCCGAGATATATCAAGATATTTAAAAGTTCCGAAGCCGCACCAACATAATAGAGATACAGAAACACCGTGGCCCCTTTCTCTGAGATAACTTTGCACTATTGCGAGCTGCAAATGCCACTTCCAGCTTAGCTGTGCAGAAGAAGAACAACAAGAAGAAGAAATATTTCGAAATATGTCCGTCAGGCCCCTTCCCTTGAGATAAATCTGCAAATATCTCGGAAACGAAGCGAGCTATGGCAAAAGGTTAAGAGACCTTATTTGTAGAGAATTAAGTTTCCTACTTTTTATGTTCTATGATATTTTTTGATCAGATGCGTAGTTCTCGAGATATATCAAGATATTTAAAAGTTCCGAAGCTGCACCAACATAATAGAGGTACAGAATCACCGTGGCCTCTTTCTTTGAGATAACTCTGCACTATTGCGAGCTGCAAATGCCACTTCCAGCTTAGCTGTGCAGAAGAAGAACAACAAGAAGAAGAAATATCTCGAAATATGTCCGTCAGGCCCCTTCCCTTGAGATAAATCTGCAAATATCTCGGAAACGAAGCGAGCTATGGCATAATGTTAAGAGACCTTTTTTGTAGAGAATTAAGTTTCGTACTTTTTATGTTCTATGATATTTTTTGATCAGATGCGTAGTTCTCGAGATATATCGAAATATTTAAAAGTTCCGAAGCCGCACCAACATAATAGAGATACAGAAACACCGTGGCCCCTTTCTTTGAGATAACTCTGCACCAGTGCGAGCCGCAAATGCCACTTCCAGCTTAGCTGTGCAGAAGAGGAACAACAAGAAGAAGAAATATCACGAAATATGTCCGTCAGGCCCCTTCCCTCGAGATAAATCTGCAAATATCTCGGAAACGAAGTGAGCTATGGCAAAATGTTAAGAGACCTTTTTTGTACAGAATTATGTTTCCTACAATTTATGTTCTATGATAATTTTTGATCAGAAGCGTAGCTTTCGAGATATATCGAGATATTTAAAAGTTCCGAAGCCGCACCAACATAATAGAGATACAGAAACACCGTGGCCCCTTTCTTTGAGATAACTCTGCACTAGTGCGAGCCGCAAATGCCACTTCCAGCTTAGCTGTGCAGAAGAAGAACAACAAGAAGAAGAAATATCTCGAAATATGTCCGTCAGGCCCCTTCCCTTGAGATAAATCTGCAAATATCTCGGAAACGAAGTGAGCTATGGTAAAATGTTAAGAGACCTTATTTGTAGAGAATTAAGTTTCCTACTTTTTATGTTCTATGATATTTTTTGATCAGATGCGTAGTTCTCGAGATATATCAAGATATTTAAAAGTTCCGAAGCTGCACCAACATAATAGAGGTACAGAAACACCGTGGCCCCTTTCTTTGAGATAACTCTGCACTATTGCGAGCTGCAAATGCCACTTCCAGCTTAGCTGTGCAGAAGAAGAACAACAAGAAGAAGAAATATCTCGAAATATGTCCGTCAGGCCCCTTCCCTTGAGATAAATCTGCACATATCTCGGAAACGAAGCGAGCTATGGCAAAATGGTAAGAGACCTTTTTTGTAGAGAATGAAGTTTCCTACTTTTTATGTTCTATGATATTTTTTGATCAGACGCGTAGTTCTCGAGATATATCAAGATATTGAAAAGTTCCTAAGCCGCACCAACATAATAGAGATACAGAAACACCGTGGCCCCTTTCTTTCAGATAACTCTGCACTATTGCGAGCTGGAAATGCCACTTCCAGTTTAGCTGTGCAGAAGAAGAACAACAAGAAGAAGAAATATCTCGAAATATGTCCATCAGGCCCCTTCCCTTGAGATATATCTGCAAATATCTCGGAAACGAAGCGAGCTATGGCAAAATGGTAAGAGACCTTTTTTGTAGAGAATTATGTTTCCTACAAGTTATGTTCTATGATATTTTTTGATCAGAAGCGTAGTTTTCGAGATATTGGAGATATTTAAAAGTTCCGAAGCCGCACCAACATAATAGAGATACAGAAACACCGTGGCCCCTTTCTTTGAGATAACTCTGCACTAGTGCGAGCCGCAAATGCCACTTCCAGCTTAGCTGTGCAGAAGAAGAACAGCAAGAAGAAGAAATATCTCGAAATATGTCCGTCAGGCCCCTTCCCTTGAGATAAATCTGCACATATCTCGGAAACGAAGCGAGCTATGGCAAAATGGTAAGAGACCTTTTTTGTAGAGAATGAAGTTTCCTACTTTTTACGTTCTATGATATTTTTTGATCAGACGCGTAGTTCTCGAGATATATCAAGATATTTAAAAGTTCCGAAGCTGCACCAACATAATAGAGGTACAGAAACACCGTGGCCCCTTTCTTTGAGATAACTCTGCACTATTGCGAGCTGCAAATGCCACTTCCAGCTTAGCTGTGCAGAAGAAGAACAACAAGAAGAAGAAATATCTCGAAATATGTCCGTCAGGCCCCTTCCCTTGAGATAAATCTGCACATATCTCGGAAACGAAGCGAGCTATGGCAAAATGGTAAGAGACCTTTTTTGTAGAGAATGAAGTTTCCTACTTTTTATGTTCTATGATATTTTTTGATCAGACGCGTAGTTCTCGAGATATATCAAGATATTGAAAAGTTCCTAAGCCGCACCAACATAATAGAGATACAGAAACACCGTGGCCCCTTTCTTTCAGATAACTCTGCACTATTGCGAGCTGGAAATGCCACTTCCAGTTTAGCTGTGCAGAAGAAGAACAACAAGAAGAAGAAATATCTCGAAATATGTCCGTCAGGCCCCTTCCCTTGAGATATATCTGCAAATATCTCGGAAACGAAGCGAGCTATGGCAAAATGGTAAGAGACCTTTTTTGTAGAGAATTATGTTTCCTACAAGTTATGTTCTATGATATTTTTTGATCAGAAGCGTAGTTTTCGAGATATTGGAGATATTTAAAAGTTCCGAAGCCGCACCAACATAATAGAGATACAGAAACACCGTGGCCCCTTTCTTTGAGATAACTCTGCACTAGTGCGAGCCGCAAATGCCACTTCCAGCTTAGCTGTGCAGAAGAAGAACAGCAAGAAGAAGAAATATCTCGAAATATGTCCGTCAGGCCCCTTCCCTTGAGATAAATCTGCACATATCTCGGAAACGAAGCGAGCTATGGCAAAATGGTAAGAGACCTTTTTTGTAGAGAATGAAGTTTCCTACTTTTTACGTTCTATGATATTTTTTGATCAGACGCGTAGTTCTCGAGATATATCAAGATATTTAAAAGTTCCGAAGCCGCACCAACATAATAGAGATACAGAAACACCGTGGCCCCTTTCTTTCAGATAACTCTGCACTATTGCGAGCTGGAAATGCCACTTCCAGCTTAGCTGTGCAGAAGAAGAACAACAAGAAGAAGAAATATCTCGAAATATGTCCGTCAGGCCCCTTCCCTTGAGATATATCTGCAAATATCTCGGAAACGAAGCGAGCTATGGCAAAATGGTAAGAGACCTTTTTTGTAGAGAATTATGTTTCCTACAAGTTATGTTCTATGATATTTTTTGATCAGAAGCGTAGGTTTCGAGATATATGGAGATATTTAAAAGTTCCGAAGCCGCACCAACATAATAGAGATACAGAAACACCGTGGCCCCTTTCTTTGAGATAACTCTGCACTAGTGCGAGCCGCAAATGCCACTTCCAGCTTAGCTGTGCAGAAGAAGAACAGCAAGAAGAAGAAATATCTCGAAATATGTCCGTCAGGCCCCTTCCCTCGAGATAAATCTGCAAATATCTCGGAAACGAAGCGAGCTATGGCAAAATGTTAAGAGACCTTTTTTGTAGAGAATTAAGTTTCCTACTTTTTATCTTCTATGATATTTTTTGATCATATGCGTAGTTCTCGAGATATATCAAGATATTTAAAAGTTCCGAAGCCGCACCAACATAATAGAGATACAGAAACACCGTGGCCCCTTTCTCTGAGATAACTTTGCACTATTGCGAGCTGCAAATGCCACTTCCAGCTTAGCTGTGCAGAAGAAGAACAACAAGAAGAAGAAATATTTCGAAATATGTCCGTCAGGCCCCTTCCCTTGAGATAAATCTGCAAATATCTCGGAAACGAAGCGAGCTATGGCAAAAGGTTAAGAGACCTTATTTGTAGAGAATTAAGTTTCCTACTTTTTATGTTCTATGATATTTTTTGATCAGATGCGTAGTTCTCGAGATATATCAAGATATTTAAAAGTTCCGAAGCTGCACCAACATAATAGAGGTACAGAATCACCGTGGCCTCTTTCTTTGAGATAACTCTGCACTATTGCGAGCTGCAAATGCCACTTCCAGCTTAGCTGTGCAGAAGAAGAACAACAAGAAGAAGAAATATCTCGAAATATGTCCGTCAGGCCCCTTCCCTTGAGATAAATCTGCAAATATCTCGGAAACGAAGCGAGCTATGGCATAATGTTAAGAGACCTTTTTTGTAGAGAATTAAGTTTCGTACTTTTTATGTTCTATGATATTTTTTGATCAGATGCGTAGTTCTCGAGATATATCGAAATATTTAAAAGTTCCGAAGCCGCACCAACATAATAGAGATACAGAAACACCGTGGCCCCTTTCTTTGAGATAACTCTGCACCAGTGCGAGCCGCAAATGCCACTTCCAGCTTAGCTGTGCAGAAGAGGAACAACAAGAAGAAGAAATATCACGAAATATGTCCGTCAGGCCCCTTCCCTCGAGATAAATCTGCAAATATCTCGGAAACGAAGTGAGCTATGGCAAAATGTTAAGAGACCTTATTTGTAGAGAATTAAGTTTCCTACTTTTTATGTTCTATGATATTTTTTGATCAGAAGCGTAGGTTTCGAGATATATGGAGATATTTAAAAGTTCCGAAGCCGCACCAACATAATAGAGATACAGAAACACCGTGGCCCCTTTCTTTGAGATAACTCTGCACTAGTGCGAGCCGCAAATGCCACTTCCAGCTTAGCTGTGCAGAAGAAGAACAGCAAGAAGAAGAAATATCTCGAAATATGTCCGTCAGGCCCCTTCCCTTCAGATAAATCTGCAAATATCTCGGAAACGAAGCGAGCTATGGCAAAATGTTAAGAGACCTTTTTTGTAGAGAATTAAGTTTCCTACTTTTTATGTTCTATGATATTTTTTGATCAGATGCGTAGTTCTCGAGATATACCAAGATATTTAAAAGTTCCGAAGCCGCACCAACATAATAGAGATACAGAAACACCGTGGCCCCTTTCTTTGAGATAACTTTGCACTATTGCGAGCTGCAAATGCCACTTCCAGCTTCGCTGTGCAGAAGAAGAACAACAAGAAGAAGAAATATCTCGAAATATGTCCGTCAGGCCCCTTCCCTTGAGATAAATCTGCAAATATCTCGGAAACGAAGCGAGCTATGGCAAAATGTTAAGAGACCTTTTTTGTAGAGAAGTAAGTTTCCTACTTTTTATGTTCTATGATATTTTTTGATCAGATGCGTAGTTCTCGAGATATATCAAAATATTTAAAAGTTCCGAAGCCGCACCAACATAATGGAGATACAGAAACACCGTGGCCCCTTTCTTTGAGATAACTCTGCACTATTGCGAGCTGCAAATGCCACTTCCAGCTTAGCTGTGCAGAAGAAGAACAACAAGAAGAAGAAATATCTCGAAATATGTCCGTCAGGCCCCTTCCCTTGAGATGTATCTGCAAATATCTCGGAAACGAAGCGAGCTATGGCAAAATGTTAAGAGACCTTTTTTGTAGAGAATTATGTTTCCTACAATTCATGTTCTATGATATTTTTTGATCAGAAGCGTAGTTTTCGAGATATATCGAGATATTTAAAAGTTCCGAAGCCGCACCAACATAATAGAGATACAGAAACACCGTGGCCCCTTTCTTTGAGATAACTCTGTACTATTGCGAGCTGCAAATGCCACTTCCAGCTCAGCTGTGCAGAAGAAGAACAACAAGAAGAAGAAATATCTCGAAATATGTCCGTCAGGCCCCTTCCCTTGAGATAAATCTGCACATATCTCGGAAACGAAGCGAGCTATGGCAAAATGTTAAGAGACCTTTTTTGTAGAGAATTATGTTTCCTACAATTTATGTTCTATGATATTTTTTGATCACAGGCGTAGTTTTCGAGATATATCGAGATATTTAAAAGTTCCGAAGCCGCACCCACATAATAGAGATTCAGAAACACCGTGGCCCCTTTCTTTGAGATAACTCTGCACTAGTGCGAGCCGCAAATGCCACTTCCAGCTTAGCTGTGCAGAAGAAGAACAACAAGAAGAAGTAATATCTCGAAATATGTCCGTCAGGCCCCTTCCCTTGAGATAAATCTGCAAATATCTCGGAAACGAAGCGAGCTATGGCAAAATGTTAAGAGACCTTTTTTGTAGAGAATTAAGTTTCCTACTTTTTATGTTCTATGATATTTTTTGATCAGATGCGTAGTTCTCGAGATATATCAAGATATTTAAAAGTTCCGAAGCCGCACCAACATAATAGAGATACAGAAACACCGTGGCCCCTTTCTTTGAGATAACTCTGCACTATTGCGAGCTGCAAATGCCACTTCCAGCTTAGCTGTGCAGAAGAAGAACAACAAGAAGAAGAAATATCTCGGAATATGTCCGTCAGGCCCCTTCCCTTGAGATGTATCTGCAAATATCTCGGAAACGAAGCGAGCTATGGCAAAATGTTACGAGACCTTTTTTGTAGAGAATTAAGTTTCCTACTTTTTATGTTCTATGATATTTTTTGATCAGATGCGTAGTTCTCGAGATATATCAAGATATTTAAAAGTTCCGAAGCCGCACCAACATAATAGAGATACAGAAACACCGTGGCCCCTTTCTCTGAGATAACTCTGCGCTATTGCGAGCTGGTAATGCCACTTCCAGTTTAGCTGTGCAGAAGAAGAACAACAAGAAGAAGAAATATCTCGAAATATGTCCGTCAGGCCCCTTCCCTTGAGATATATCTGCAAATATCTCGGAAACGAAACGAGCTATTGCAAAATGTTAAGAGACCTTTTTTGTAGAGAACTATGTTTCCTACAATTTATGTTCTATGATATTTTTTGATCAGAAGCGTAGTTTTCGAGATATATCGAGATATTTAAAAGTTCCGAAGCCGCACCAACATAATAGAGATACAGAAACACCGTGGCCCCTTTCTTTGAGATAACTCTGCACTATTGCGAGCCGCAAATGCCGCTTCCAGCTTAGCTGTGCAGAAGAAGAACAACAAGAAGAAGAAATATCTCGAAATATGTCCGTCAGGCCCCTTCCCTCGAGATAAATCTGCAAATATCTCGGAAACGCAGCGAGCTATAGCAAAATGTTAAGAGACCTTTTTTGTAGAGAATTAAGTTTCCTACTTTTTATGTTCTATGATATTTTTTGATCAGATGCGTAGTTCTCGAGATATATCAAGATATTTAAAAGTTCCGAAGCCGCACCAACATAATAGAGATACAGAAACACCGTGGCCCCTTTCTTTGAGATAACTCTGCACTATTGCGAGCTGTAAATGCCACTTCCAGCTTAGCTGTGCAGAAGAAGAACAACAAGAAGAAGAACTATCTCGAAATATGTCCGTCAGGCCCCTTCCCTTGAGATAAATCTGCAAATATCTCGGAAACGAAGCGAGCGATGGCAAAATGTTAAGAGACCTTTTTTGTAGAGAATTAAGTTTCCTACTTTTTACGTTCTATGATATTTTTTGATCAGATGCGTAGTTCTCGAGATATATCAAGATATTTAAAAGTTCCGAAGCCGCACCAACATAATAGAGATACAGAAACACCGTGGCCCCTTTCTTTGAGATAACTCTGCACTATTGCGAGCTGCAAATGCCACTTCCAGCTTAGCTGTGCAGAAGAAGAACAACAAGAAGAAGAAATATCTCGAAATATGTCCGTCAGGCCCCTTCCCTTGAGATAAATCTGCAAATATCTCGGAAACGAAGCGAGCTATGGCAAAATGTTAAGAGACCTTTTTGGAGAGAATTGAGTTTTCTACTTTTTATGTTCCATGATATTTTTTGATCAGATGCGTAGTTCTCGAGATATATCAAGATATTTAAAAGTTCCGAAGCCGCACCAACATAATAGATATACAGAACCACCGTGGCCCCTTTCTTTGAGATAACTCTGCACTATTGCGAGCTGCAAATGCCACTTCCAGCTTAGCTGTGCAGAAGAAGAACAACAAGAAGAAGAAATATCTCGAAATATGTCCGTCAGGCCCCTCCCCTTGAGATAAATCTGCAAATATCTCGGAAACGAAGCGAGCTATGGCAAAATGTTAAGAGACCTTTTTTGTAGAGAATTAAGTTTCCTACTTTTTATGTTGTATGATATTTTTTGATCAGATGCGTAGTTCTCGAGATATATCAAGATATTTAAAAGTTCCGAAGCCGCACCAACATAATAGAGATACAGAAACACCGTGGCCCCTTTCTTTGAGATAACTCTGCACTATTGCGAGCTGCAAATGCCACTTCCAGCTTAGCTGTGCAGAAGAAGAACAACAAGAAGAAGAAATATCTCGAAATATGTCCGTCAGGCCCCTTCCCGTGAGATATATCTACAAATATCTCGGAAACGAAGTGAGCTATGGCAAAATGTTGAGAGACCTTTTTTGTAGAGAATTATGTTTCCTACAATTTATGTTCTATGATATTTTTTGATCAGAAGCGTAGTTTTCGAGATATATCGAGATATTTAAAAGTTCCGAAGCCGCACCAACATAATAGAGATACAGAAACACCGTGGCCCCTTTCTTTGAGATAACTCTGTACTATTGCGAGCTGCAAATGCCACTTCCAGCTTAGCTGTGCAGAAGAAGAACAACAAGAAGAAGAAATATCTCGAAATATGTCCGTCAGGCCCCTTCCCTTGAGATAAATCTGCACATATCTCGGAAACGAAGCGAGCTATGGCAAAATGTTAAGAGACCTTTTTTGTAGAGAATTATGTTTCCTACAAGTTATGTTCTATGATATTTTTTGATCACAGGCGTAGTTTTCGAGATATATCGAGATATTTAAAAGTTCCGAAGCCGCACCCACATAATAGAGATTCAGAAACACCGTGGCCCCTTTCTTTGAGATAACTCTGCACTAGTGCGTGCCGCAAATGCCACTTCCAGCTTAGCTGTGCAGAAGAAGAACAACAAGAAGAAGAAATATCTCGAAATATGTCCGTCAGGCCCCTTCCCTTCAGATAAATCTGCAAATATCTCGGAAACGAAGCGAGCTATGGCAAAATGTTAAGAGACCTTTTTTGTAGAGAATTAAGTTTCCTACTTTTTATGTTCTATGATATTTTTTGATCAGATGCGTAGTTCTCGAGATATACCAAGATATTTAAAAGTTCCGAAGCCGCACCAACATAATAGAGATACAGAAACACCGTGGCCCCTTTCTTTGAGATAACTTTGCACTATTGCGAGCTGCAAATGCCACTTCCAGCTTCGCTGTGCAGAAGAAGAACAACAAGAAGAAGAAATATCTCGAAATATGTCCGTCAGGCCTCTTCCCTTGAGATAAATCTGCAAATATCTCGGAAACGAAGCGAGCTATGGCAAAATGTTAAGAGACCTTTTTTGTAGAGAAGTAAGTTTCCTACTTTTTATGTTCTATGATATTTTTTGATCAGATGCGTAGTTCTCGAGATATATCAAAATATTTAAAAGTTCCGAAGCCGCACCAACATAATGGAGATACAGAAACACCGTGGCCCCTTTCTTTGAGATAACTCTGCACTATTGCGAGCTGCAAATGCCACTTCCAGCTTAGCTGTGCAGAAGAAGAACAACAAGAAGAAGAAATATCTCGAAATATGTCCGTCAGGCCCCTTCCCTTGAGATGTATCTGCAAATATCTCGGAAACGAAGCGAGCTATGGCAAAATGTTAAGAGACCTTTTTTGTAGAGAATTATGTTTCCTACAATTCATGTTCTATGATATTTTTTGATCAGAAGCGTAGTTTTCGAGATATATCGAGATATTTAAAAGTTCCGAAGCCGCACCAACATAATAGAGATACAGAAACACCGTGGCCCCTTTCTTTGAGATAACTCTGTACTATTGCGAGCTGCAAATGCCACTTCCAGCTCAGCTGTGCAGAAGAAGAACAACAAGAAGAAGAAATATCTCGAAATATGTCCGTCAGGCCCCTTCCCTTGAGATAAATCTGCACATATCTCGGAAACGAAGCGAGCTATGGCAAAATGTTAAGAGACCTTTTTTGTAGAGAATTATGTTTCCTACAATTTATGTTCTATGATATTTTTTGATCACAGGCGTAGTTTTCGAGATATATCGAGATATTTAAAAGTTCCGAAGCCGCACCCACATAATAGAGATTCAGAAACACCGTGGCCCCTTTCTTTGAGATAACTCTGCACTAGTGCGAGCCGCAAATGCCACTTCCAGCTTAGCTGTGCAGAAGAAGAACAACAAGAAGAAGTAATATCTCGAAATATGTCCGTCAGGCCCCTTCCCTTGAGATAAATCTGCAAATATCTCGGAAACGAAGCGAGCTATGGCAAAATGTTAAGAGACCTTTTTTGTAGAGAATTAAGTTTCCTACTTTTTATGTTCTATGATATTTTTTGATCAGATGCGTAGTTCTCGAGATATATCAAGATATTTAAAAGTTCCGAAGCCGCACCAACATAATAGAGATACAGAAACACCGTGGCCCCTTTCTTTGAGATAACTCTGCACTATTGCGAGCTGCAAATGCCACTTCCAGCTTAGCTGTGCAGAAGAAGAACAACAAGAAGAAGAAATATCTCGGAATATGTCCGTCAGGCCCCTTCCCTTGAGATGTATCTGCAAATATCTCGGAAACGAAGCGAGCTATGGCAAAATGTTACGAGACCTTTTTTGTAGAGAATTAAGTTTCCTACTTTTTATGTTCTATGATATTTTTTGATCAGATGCGTAGTTCTCGAGATATATCAAGATATTTAAAAGTTCCGAAGCCGCACCAACATAATAGAGATACAGAAACACCGTGGCCCCTTTCTCTGAGATAACTCTGCGCTATTGCGAGCTGGTAATGCCACTTCCAGTTTAGCTGTGCAGAAGAAGAACAACAAGAAGAAGAAATATCTCGAAATATGTCCGTCAGGCCCCTTCCCTTGAGATATATCTGCAAATATCTCGGAAACGAAACGAGCTATTGCAAAATGTTAAGAGACCTTTTTTGTAGAGAACTATGTTTGCTACAATTTATGTTCTATGATATTTTTTGATCAGAAGCGTAGTTTTCGAGATATATCGAGATATTTAAAAGTTCCGAAGCCGCACCAACATAATAGAGATACAGAAACACCGTGGCCCCTTTCTTTGAGATAACTCTGCACTATTGCGAGCCGCAAATGCCGCTTCCAGCTTAGCTGTGCAGAAGAAGAACAACAAGAAGAAGAAATATCTCGAAATATGTCCGTCAGGCCCCTTCCCTTGAGATAAATCTGCAAATATCTCGGAAACGCAGCGAGCTATAGCAAAATGTTAAGAGACCTTTTTTGTAGAGAATTAAGTTTCCTACTTTTTACGTTCTATGATATTTTTTGATCAGATGCGTAGTTCTCGAGATATATCAAGATATTTAAAAGTTCCGAAGCCCCACCAACATAATAGAGATACAGAAACACCGTGGCCCCTTTCTTTGAGATAACTCTGCACTATTGCGAGCTGCAAATGCCACTTCCAGCTTAGCTGTGCAGAAGAAGGACAACAAGAAGAAGAAATATCTCGAAATATGTCCGTCAGGCCCCTTCCCTTGAGATAAATCTGCAAATATCTCGGAAACGAAGCGAGCTATGGCAAAATGTTAAGAGACCTTTTTGGAGAGAATTGAGTTTTCTACTTTTTATGTTCCATGATATTTTTTGATCAGATGCGTAGTTCTCGAGATATATCAAGATATTTAAAAGTTCCGAAGCCGCACCAACATAATAGATATACAGAACCACCGTGGCCCCTTTCTTTGAGATAACTCTGCACTATTGCGAGCTGCAAATGCCACTTCCAGCTTAGCTGTGCAGAAGAAGAACAACAAGAAGAAGAAATATCTCGGAATATGTCCGTCAGGCCCCTTCCCTTGAGATGTATCTGCAAATATCTCGGAAACGAAGCGAGCTATGGCAAAATGTTACGAGACCTTTTTTGTAGAGAATTAAGTTTCCTACTTTTTATGTTCTATGATATTTTTTGATCAGATGCGTAGTTCTCGAGATATATCAAGATATTTAAAAGTTCCGAAGCCGCACCAACATAATAGAGATACAGAAACACCGTGGCCCCTTTCTCTGAGATAACTCTGCGCTATTGCGAGCTGGTAATGCCACTTCCAGTTTAGCTGTGCAGAAGAAGAACAACAAGAAGAAGAAATATCTCGAAATATGTCCGTCAGGCCCCTTCCCTTGAGATATATCTGCAAATATCTCGGAAACGAAACGAGCTATTGCAAAATGTTAAGAGACCTTTTTTGTAGAGAATTAAGTTTCCTACTTTTTACGTTCTATGATATTTTTTGATCAGATGCGTAGTTCTCGAGATATATCAAGATATTTAAAAGTTCCGAAGCCCCACCAACATAATAGAGATACAGAAACACCGTGGCCCCTTTCTTTGAGATAACTCTGCACTATTGCGAGCTGCAAATGCCACTTCCAGCTTAGCTGTGCAGAAGAAGGACAACAAGAAGAAGAAATATCTCGAAATATGTCCGTCAGGCCCCTTCCCTTGAGATAAATCTGCAAATATCTCGGAAACGAAGCGAGCTATGGCAAAATGTTAAGAGACCTTTTTGGAGAGAATTGAGTTTTCTACTTTTTATGTTCCATGATATTTTTTGATCAGATGCGTAGTTCTCGAGATATATCAAGATATTTAAAAGTTCCGAAGCCGCACCAACATAATAGATACACAGAACCACCGTGGCCCCTTTCTTTGAGATAACTCTGCACTATTGCGAGCTGCAAATGCCACTTCCAGCTTAGCTGTGCAGAAGAAGAACAACAAGAAGAAGAAATATCTCGAAATATGTCCGTCAGGCCCCTCCCCTTGAGATAAATCTGCAAATATCTCGGAAACGAAGCGAGCTATGGCAAAATGTTAAGAGACCTTTTTTGTAGAGAATTAAGTTTCCTACTTTTTATGTTCTGTGATATTTTTTGATCAGATGCGTAGTTCTCGAGATATATCAAGATATTTAAAAGTTCCGAAGCCGCACCAACATAATAGAGATACAGAAACACCGTGGCCCCTTTCTCTGAGATAACTCTGCGCTATTGCGAGCTGGTAATGCCACTTCCAGTTTAGCTGTGCAGAAGAAGAACAACAAGAAGAAGAAATATCTCGAAATATGTCCGTCAGGCCCCTTCCCTTGAGATATATCTGCAAATATCTCGGAAACAAAACGAGCTATTGCAAAATGTTAAGAGACCTTTTTTGTAGAGAATTATGTTTCCTACAATTTATATTCTATGATATTTTTTGATCAGAAGCGTAGTTTTCGAGATATATCGAGATATTTAAAAGTTCCGAAGCCGCACCAACATAATAAAGATACAGAAACACCGTGGCCCCTTTCTTTGAGATAACTCTGCACTATTGCGAGCTGTAAATGCCACTTCCAGCTTAGCTGTGCAGAAGAAGAACAACAAGAAGAAGAAATATCTCGAAATATGTCCGTCAGGCCCCTTCCCTTGAGATAAATCTGCAAATATCTCGGAAACGAAGCGAGCGATGGCAAAATGTTAAGAGACCTTTTTTGTAGAGAATTAAGTTTCCTACTTTTTATGTTTTATGATATTTTTTGATCAGATGCGTAGTTCTCGAGATATATCAAGATATTTAAAAGTTCCGAAGCCGCACCAACATAATAGAGATACAGAAACACCGTGGCCCCTTTCTTTGAGATAACTCTGCACCTTGCGAGCTGCAAATGCCACTTCCAGCTTAGCTGTGCAGAAGAAGAACAACAAGAAGAAGAAATATCTCGAAATATGTCCGTCAGGCCCCTTCCCTTGAGATAAATCTGCAAATATCTCGGAAATGAAGCGAGCTATGGCAAAATGTTAAGAGACCTTTTTTGTAGAGAATTAAGTTTCCTACTTTTTATGTTCTACGATATTTTTTGATCAGATGCGTAGTTCTCGAGATATATCAAGATATTTAAAAGTTCCGAAGCCGCACCAACATAATAGAGATACAGAAACACCGTGGCCCCTTTCTTTGAGATAACTCTGCACTATTGCGAGCTGGAAATGCCACTTCCAGTTTAGCTGTGCAGAAGAAGAACAACAAGAAGAAGAAATATCTCGAAATATGTCCGTCAGGCCCCTTCCCTTGAGATATATCTGCAAATATCACGGAAACGAAACCAGCTATTGCAAAATGTTAAGAGACCTTTTTTGTAGAGAATTATGTTTCCTACAATTTATGTTCTATGATATTTTTTGATCAGAAGCGTAGTTTTCGAGATATATCGAGATATTTAAAAGTTCCGAAGCCGCACCAACATAATAGAGATACAGAAATACCGTGGCCCCTTTCTTTGAGATAACTCTGCACTATTGCGAGCCGCAAATGCCGCTTCCAGCTTAGCTGTGCAGAAGAAGAACAACAAGAAGAAGAAATATCTCGAAATATGTCCGTCAGGCCCCTTCCCTTGAGATAAATCTGCAAATATCTCGGAAACGCAGCGAGCTATAGCAAAATGTTAAGAGACCTTTTTTGTAGAGAATTAAGTTTCCTACTTTTTGTGTTCTATGATATTTTTTGATCAGATGCGTAGTTCTCGAGATATATCAAGATATTTAAAAGTTCCGAAGCCGCACCAACATAATAGAGATACAGAAACACCGTGGCCCCTTTCTTTGAGATAACTCTGCACCTTGCGAGCTGCAAATGCCACTTCCAGCTTAGCTGTGCAGAAGAAGAACAACAAGAAGAAGAAATATCTCGAAATATGTCCGTCAGGCCCCTTCCCTTGAGATAAATCTGCAAATATCTCGGAAATGAAGCGAGCTATGGAAAAATGTTAAGAGACCTTTTTTGTAGAGAATTAAGTTTCCTACTTTTTATGTTCTACGATATTTTTTGATCAGATGCGTAGTTCTCGAGATATATCAAGATATTTAAAAGTTCCGAAGCCGCACCAACATAATAGAGATACAGAAACACCGTGGCCCCTTTCTTTGAGATAACTCTGCACTATTGCGAGCTGGAAATGCCACTTCCAGTTTAGCTGTGCAGAAGAAGAACAACAAGAAGAAGAAATATCTCGAAATATGTCCGTCAGGCCCCTTCCCTTGAGATATATCTGCAAATATCACGGAAACGAAACCAGCTATTGCAAAATGTTAAGAGACCTTTTTTGTAGAGAATTATGTTTCCTACAATTTATGTTCTATGATATTTTTTGATCAGAAGCGTAGTTTTCGAGATATATCGAGATATTTAAAAGTTCCGAAGCCGCACCAACATAATAGAGATACAGAAACACCGTGGCCCCTTTCTTTGAGATAACTCTGCACTATTGCGAGCTGTAAATGCCACTTCCAGCTTAGCTGTGCAGAAGAAGAACAACAAGAAGAAGAACTATCTCGAAATATGTCCGTCAGGCCCCTTCCCTTGAGATAAATCTGCAAATATCTCGGAAACGAAGCGAGCGATGGCAAAATGTTAAGAGACCTTTTTTGTAGAGAATTAAGTTTCCTACTTTTTACGTTCTATGATATTTTTTGATCAGATGCGTAGTTCTCGAGATATATCAAGATATTTAAAAGTTCCGAAGCCGCACCAACATAATAGAGATACAGAAACACCGTGGCCCCTTTCTTTGAGATAACTCTGCACTATTGCGAGCTGCAAATGCCACTTCCAGCTTAGCTGTGCAGAAGAAGAACAACAAGAAGAAGAAATATCTCGAAATATGTCCGTCAGGCCCCTTCCCTTGAGATATATCTGCAAATATCTCGGAAACGAAGCGAGCTATGGCAAAATGTTAAGAGACCTTTTTTGTAGAGAATTAAGCTTCCTACTTTTTATGTTCTATGATATTTTTTGATCAGATGCGTAGTTCTCGAGATATATCAAGATATTTAAAAGTTCTGAAGCCGCACCAACATAATAGAGATACAGAAACACCGTGGCCCCTTTCTTTGAGATAACTCTGCACTATTGCGAGCTGTAAATGCCACTTCCAGCTTAGCTGTGCAGAAGAAGAACAACAAGAAGAAGAAATATCTCGAAATATATCCGTCAGGCCCCTTCCCTTGAGATAAATCTGCAAATATCTCGGAAATGAAGCGAGCTATGGCAAAATGTTAAGAGAGCTTTTTTGTAGAGAATTAAGTTTCCTACTTTTTATGTTCTACGATATTTTTTGATCAGATGCGTAGTTCTCGAGATATATCAAGATATTTAAAAGTTCCGAAGCCGCACCAACATAATAGAGATACAGAAACACCGTGGCCCCTTTCTTTGAGATAACTCTGCACTATTGCGAGCTGTAAATGCCACTTCCAGCTTAGCTGTGCAGAAGAAGAACAACAAGAAGAAGAAATATCTCGAAATATGTCCGTCAGGCCCCTTCCCTTGAGATAAATCTGCAAATATCTCGGAAACGAAGCGAGCTATGGCAAAATGTTAAAAGACCTTTTTGGAGAGAATTGAGTTTTCTACTTTTTATGTTCGATGATATTTTTTGATCAGATGCGTAGTTCTCGAGATATATCAAGATATTTAAAAGTTCCGAAGCCGCACCAACATAATAGAGATACAGAACCACCGTGGCCCCTTTCTTTGAGATAACTCTGCACTATTGCGAGCTGCAAATGCCACTTCCAGCTTAGCTGTGCAGAAGAAGAACAACAAGAAGAAGAAATATCTCGAAATATGTCCGTCAGGCCCCTCCCCTTGAGATAAATCTGCAAATATCTCGGAAACGAAGCGAGCTATGGCAAAATGTTAAGAGACCTTTTTTGTAGAGAATTATGTTTCCTACAATTCATGTTCTATGATATTTTTTGATCAGATGCGTAGTTCTCGAGATATATCAAGATATTTAAAAGTTCAGAAGCCGCACCAACATAATAGAGATACAGAAACACCGTGGCCCCTTTCTTTGAGATAACTCTGCACTATTGCGAGCTGCAAATGCCACTTCCAGCTTAGCTGTGCAGAAGAAGAACAACAAGAAGAAGAAATATCTCGAAATATGTCCGTCAGGCCCCTTCCCTTGAGATAAATCTGCAAATATCTCGGAAACGAAGCGAGCTATGGCAAAATGTTAAGAGACCTTTTTGGAGAGAATTGAGTTTTCTACTTTTTATGTTCCATGATATTTTTTGATCAGATGCGTAGTTCTCGAGATATATCAAGATATTTAAAAGTTCCGAAGCCGCACCAACATAATAGAGATACAGAACCACCGTGGCCCCTTTCTTTGAGATAACTCTGCACTATTGCGAGCTGCAAATGCCACTTCCAGCTTAGCTGTGCAGAAGAAGAACAACAAGAAGAAGAAATATCTCGAAATATGTCCGTCAGGCCCCTCCCCTTGAGATAAATCTGCAAATATCTCGGAAACGAAGCGAGCTATGGCAAAATGTTAAGAGACCTTTTTTGTAGAGAATTAAGTTTCCTACAATTTATATTCTATGATATTTTTTGATCAGAAGCGTAGTTTTCGAGATATATCGAGATATTTAAAAGTTCCGAAGCCGCACCAACATAATAAAGATACAGAAACACCGTGGCCCCTTTCTTTGAGATAACTCTGCACTAGTGCGAGCCGCAAATGCCGCTTCCAGCTTAGCTGTGCAGAAGAAGAACAACAAGAAGAAGAAATATCTCGAAATATGTCCCTCAGGCCCCTTCCCTTGAGATAAATCTGCAAATATCTCGGAAACGAAGCGAGCGATGGCAAAATGTTAAGAGACCTCTTTTGTAGAGAATTAAGTTTCCCACTTTTTATGTTTTATGATATTTTTTGATCAGATGCGTAGTTCTCGAGATATATCAAGATATTTAAAAGTTCCGAAGCCGCACCAACATAATAGAGATACAGAAACACCGTGGCCCCTTTCTTTGAGATAACTCTGCACTATTGCGAGCTGCAAATGCCACTTCCAGCTTAGCTGTGCAGAAGAAGAACAACAAGAAGAAGAAATATCTCGAAATATGTCCGTCAGGCCCCTTCCCTTGAGATATATCTGCAAACATCTCGGAAACGAAGCGAGCTATGGCAAAATGTTAAGAGACCTTTTTTGTACAGAATTAAGCTTCCTACTTTTCATGTTCTATGATATTTTTTGATCAGATGCGTAGTTCTCGAGATATATCAAGATATTTAAAAGTTCCGAAGCCGCACCAACATAATAGAGATACAGAAACACCGTGGCCCCTTTCTTTGAGATAACTCTGCACTATTGCGAGCTGTAAATGCCACTTCCAGCTTAGCTGTGCAGAAGAAGAACAACAAGAAGAAGAAATATCTCGAAATATGTCCGTCAGGCCCCTTCCCTTGAGATAAATCTGCAAATATCTCGGAAAGGAAGCGAGCTATGGCAAAATGTTAAGAGACCTTTTTTGTAGAGAATTAAGTTTCCTGCTTTTTATGTTCTACGATATCTTTTGATCAGATGCGTTGTTCTCGAGATATATCAAGATATTTAAAAGTTCCGAAGCCGCACCAACATAATCGAGATACAGAAACACCGTGGCCCCTTTCTTTGAGATAACTCTGCACTATTGCGAGCTGGAAATGCCACTTCCAGTTTAGCTGTGCAGAAGAGGAACAACAAGAAGAAGAAATATCTCGAAATATGTCCGTCAGGCCCCTTCCCTTGAGATAAATCTGCAAATATCTCGGAAACCAAGCGAGCTATGGTAAAATGTTAAGAGACCTTTTTTGTAGAGAATTAAGTTTCCTACTTTTTATGTTCTATGATATTTTTTGATCAGATGCGTAGTTTTCGAGATATATCAAGATATTTAAAAGTTCCGAAGCCGCACCAACATAATTGAGATACAGAAACACCGTGGCCCCTTTCTTTGAGATAGCTCTGCACTATTGCGAGCTGCAAATGCCACTTCCAGCTTAGCTGTGCAGATGAAGAACAAAAAGAAGAAGAAATATCTCGGAATATGTCCGTCAGGCCCCTTCCCTTGAGCTAAATCTGCAAATATCTCGGAAACGATGCGAGCTATGGCAAAACGTTAAGAGACCTTTTTTGTGGAGAATTAAGTTTCCTACTTTTTATGTTCTATGATATTTTTGGATCAGAGGCGTAGTTTTCGAGATATATCAAGATATTTAAAAGTTCCGAAGCCGCACCAACATAATAGAGATACAGAAACACCGTGGCCCCTTTCTTTGAGATAACTCTGCACTATTGCGAGCTGCAAATGCCACTTCCAGCTTAGCTGTGCAGAAGAAGAACAACAAGAAGAAGAAATATCTCGAGATATGTCCGTCAGGCCCCTTCCCTTGAGATAAATCTGCCAATATCTCGGAAACGAAGCGAGCTATGGCAAAATGTTAAGAGACCTTTTTTGTAGCGAATTAAGTTTCCTACTTTTTATGTTCTATGATATTTTTTGATCGGATGCGTAGTTCTCGAGATATATCAAGATATTTAAAAGTTCCGAAGCCGCACCAACATAATAGAGATACAGAAACACCGTGGCCCCTTTCTTTGAGATAACTCTGCACTATTGCGAGCTGCAAATGCCACTTCCAGCTTAGCTGTGCAGAAGAAGAACAACAAGAAGAAGAAATATCTCGAGATATGTCCGTCAGGCCCCTTCCCTTGAGATGTATCTGCAAATATCTCGGAAACGAAGCGAGCTATGGCAAAATGTTAAGAGACCTTTTTTGTAGAGAATTATGTTTCCTACAATTTATGTTCTATGATATTTTTTGATCAGAAGCGTAGTTTTCGAGATATATCGAGATATTTAAAAGTTCCGAAGCCGCACCAACATAATAGAGATACAGAAACACCGTGGCCCCTGTCTTTGAAATAACTCTGCACTAGTGAGAGCCGCAAATGCCACTTCCAGCTTAGCTGTGCAGAAGAAGAACAACAAGAAGAAATATCTCGAAATATGTCCGTCAGGCCCCTTCCCTTGAGATAAATCTGCAAATATCTCGGAAACGAAGCGAGCTATGGCAAAATGTTAAGAGACCTTTTTTGTAGAGAATTAAGTTTCCTACTTTTTATGTTCTATGATATTTTTTGATCAGATGCGTAGTTCTCGAGATATATCAAGATATTTAAAAGTTGCGAAGCCGCACCAACATAATAGAGATACAGAACCACCGTGGCCCCTTTCTTTGAGATAACTCTGCACTATTGCGAGCTGCAAATGCCACTTCCAGCTTAGCTGTGCAGAAGAAGAACAACAAGAAGAAGAAATATCTCGAAATATGTCCGTCAGGCCCCTCCCCTTGAGATAAATCTGCAAATATCTCGGAAACGAAGCGAGCTATGGCAAAATGTTAAGAGACCTTTTTTGTAGAGAATTAAGTTTCCTACAATTTATATTCTATGATATTTTTTGATCAGAAGCGTTGTTTTCGAGATATATCGAGATATTTAAAAGTTCCGAAGCCGCACCAACATAATAAAGATACAGAAACACCGTGGCCCCTTTCTTTGAGATAACTCTGCACTAGTGCGAGCCGCAAATGCCGCTTCCAGCTTAGCTGTGCAGAAGAAGAACAACAAGAAGAAGAAATATCTCGAAATATGTCCCTCAGGCCCCTTCCCTTGAGATAAATCTGCAAATATCTCGGAAACGAAGCGAGCGATGGCAAAATGTTAAGAGACCTCTTTTGTAGAGAATTAAGTTTCCCACTTTTTATGTTTTATGATATTTTTTGATCAGATGCGTAGTTCTCGAGATATATCAAGATATTTAAAAGTTCCGAAGCCGCACCAACATAATAGAGATACAGAAACACCGTGGCCCCTTTCTTTGAGATAACTCTGCACTATTGCGAGCTGCAAATGCCACTTCCAGCTTAGCTGTGCAGAAGAAGAATAACAAGAAGAAGAAATATCTCGAAATATGTCCGTCAGGCCCCTTCCCTTGAGATATATCTGCAAATATCTCGGAAACGAAGCGAGCTATGGCAAAATGTTAAGAGACCTTTTTTGTACAGAATTAAGCTTCCTACTTTTCATGTTCTATGATATTTTTTGATCAGATGCGTAGTTCTCGAGATATATCAAGATATTTAAAAGTTCCGAAGCCGCACCAACATAATAGAGATACAGAAACACCGTGGCCCCTTTCTTTGAGATAACTCTGCACTATTGCGAGCTGTAAATGCCACTTCCAGCTTAGCTGTGCAGAAGAAGAACAACAAGAAGAAGAAATATCTCGAAATATGTCCGTCAGGCCCCTTCCCTTGAGATAAATCTGCAAATATCTCGGAAATGAAGCGAGCTATGGCAAAATGTTAAGAGACCTTTTTTGTAGAGAATTAAGTTTCCTACTTTTTATGTTCTACGATATTTTTTGATCAGATGCGTAGTTCTCGAGATATATCAAGATATTTAAAAGTTCTGAAGCCGCACCAACATAATAGAGATACAGAAACACCGTGGCCCCTTTCTTTGAGATAACTCTGCACTATTGCGAGCTGTAAATGCCACTTCCAGCTTAGCTGTGCAGAAGAAGAACAACAAGAAGAAGAAATATCTCGAAATATGTCCGTCAGGCCCCTTCCCTTGAGATAAATCTGCAAATATCTCGGAAACGAAGCGAGCTATGGCAAAACGTTAAGAGACCTTTTTTGTGGAGAATTAAGTTTCCTACTTTTTATGTTCTATGATATTTTTGGATCAGAGGCGTAGTTTTCGAGATATATCAAGATATTTAAAAGTTCCGAAGCCGCACCAACATAATAGAGATACAGAAACACCGTGGCCCCTTTCTTTGAGATAACTCTGCACTATTGCGAGCTGCAAATGCCACTTCCAGCTTAGCTGTGCAGAAGAAGAACAACAAGAAGAAGAAATATCTCGAGATATGTCCGTCAGGCCCCTTCCCTTGAGATAACTCTGCCAATATCTCGGAAACGAAGCGAGCTATGGCAAAATGTTAAGAGACCTTTTTTGTAGCGAATTAAGTTTCCTACTTTTTATGTTCTATGATATTTTTTGATCGGATGCGTAGTTCTCGAGATATATCAAGATATTTAAAAGTTCCGAAGCCGCACCAACATAATAGAGATACAGAAACACCGTGGCCCCTTTCTTTGAGATAACTCTGCACTATTGCGAGCTGCAAATGCCACTTCCAGCTTAGCTGTGCAGAAGAAGAACAACAAGAAGAAGAAATATCTCGAGATATGTCCGTCAGGCCCCTTCCCTTGAGATGTATCTGCAAATATCTCGGAAACGAAGCGAGCTATGGCAAAATGTTAAGAGACCTTTTTTGTAGAGAATTATGTTTCCTACAATTTATGTTCTATGATATTTTTTGATCAGAAGCGTAGTTTTCGAGATATATCGAGATATTTAAAAGTTCCGAAGCCGCACCAACATAATAGAGATACAGAAACACCGTGGCCCCTGTCTTTGAAATAACTCTGCACTAGTGAGAGCCGCAAATGCCACTTCCAGCTTAGCTGTGCAGAAGAAGAACAACAAGAAGAAATATCTCGAAATATGTCCGTCAGGCCCCTTCCCTTGAGATAAATCTGCAAATATCTCGGAAACGAAGCGAGCTATGGCAAAATGTTAAGAGACCTTTTTTGTAGAGAATTAAGTTTCCTACTTTTTATGTTCTATGATATTTTTTGATCAGATGCGTAGTTCTCGAGATATATCAAGATATTTAAAAGTTGCGAAGCCGCACCAACATAATAGAGATACAGAACCACCGTGGCCCCTTTCTTTGAGATAACTCTGCACTATTGCGAGCTGCAAATGCCACTTCCAGCTTAGCTGTGCAGAAGAAGAACAACAAGAAGAAGAAATATCTCGAAATATGTCCGTCAGGCCCCTCCCCTTGAGATAAATCTGCAAATATCTCGGAAACGAAGCGAGCTATGGCAAAATGTTAAGAGACCTTTTTTGTAGAGAATTAAGTTTCCTACAATTTATATTCTATGATATTTTTTGATCAGAAGCGTAGTTTTCGAGATATATCGAGATATTTAAAAGTTCCGAAGCCGCACCAACATAATAAAGATACAGAAACACCGTGGCCCCTTTCTTTGAGATAACTCTGCACTAGTGCGAGCCGCAAATGCCGCTTCCAGCTTAGCTGTGCAGAAGAAGAACAACAAGAAGAAGAAATATCTCGAAATATGTCCCTCAGGCCCCTTCCCTTGAGATAAATCTGCAAATATCTCGGAAACGAAGCGAGCGATGGCAAAATGTTAAGAGACCTCTTTTGTAGAGAATTAAGTTTCCCACTTTTTATGTTTTATGATATTTTTTGATCAGATGCGTAGTTCTCGAGATATATCAAGATATTTAAAAGTTCCGAAGCCGCACCAACATAATAGAGATACAGAAACACCGTGGCCCCTTTCTTTGAGATAACTCTGCACTATTGCGAGCTGCAAATGCCACTTCCAGCTTAGCTGTGCAGAAGAAGAATAACAAGAAGAAGAAATATCTCGAAATATGTCCGTCAGGCCCCTTCCCTTGCGATATATCTGCAAATATCTCGGAAAAGAAGCGAGCTATGGCAAAATGTTAAGAGACCTTTTTTGTACAGAATTAAGCTTCCTACTTTTCATGTTCTATGATATTTTTTGATCAGATGCGTAGTTCTCGAGATATATCAAGATATTTAAAAGTTCCGAAGCCGCACCAACATAATAGAGATACAGAAACACCGTGGCCCCTTTCTTTGAGATAACTCTGCACTATTGCGAGCTGTAAATGCCACTTCCAGCTTAGCTGTGCAGAAGAAGAACAACAAGAAGAAGAAATATCTCGAAATATGTCCGTCAGGCCCCTTCCCTTGAGATAAATCTGCAAATATCTCGGAAATGAAGCGAGCTATGGCAAAATGTTAAGAGACCTTTTTTGTAGAGAATTAAGTTTCCTACTTTTTATGTTCTACGATATTTTTTGATCAGATGCGTAGTTCTCGAGATATATCAAGATATTTAAAAGTTCCGAAGCCGCACCAACATAATAGAGATACAGAAACACCGTGGCCCCTTTCTTTGAGATAACTCTGCACTATTGCGAGCTGGAAATGCCACTTCCAGTTTAGCTGTGCAGAAGAAGAACAACAAGAAGAAGAAATATCTCGAAATATGTCCGTCAGGCCCCTTCCCTTGAGATAAATCTGCAAATATCTCGGAAACGAAGCGAGCTATGGTAAAATGTTAAGAGACCTTTTTTGTAGAGAATTAAGTTTCCTACTTTTTATGTTCTATTATATTTTTTGATCAGATGCGTAGTTCTCGAGATATATCAAGATATTTAAAAGTTCCGAAGCCGCACCAACATAATAGAGATACAGAAACACCGTGGCCCCTTTCTTTGAGATAACTCTGCACTATTGCGAGCTGGAAATGCCACTTCCCGTTTAGCTGTGCGGAAGAAGAACAACAAGAAGAAGAAATATCTCGAAATATGTCCGTCAGGCCCCTTCCCTTGAGATAAATCTGCAAATATCTCGGAAACGAAGCGAGCTATGGCAAAATGTTAAGAGACCTTTTTTGTAGAGAATTAAGTTTCCTACTTTTTATGTTCTATGATATTTTTTGATCAGATGCGTAGTTCTCGAGATATATCAAGATATTTAAAAGTTCCGAAGCCGCACCAACATAATTGAGATACAGAAACACCGTGGCCCCTTTCTTTGAGATAGCTCTGCACTATTGCGAGCTGCAAATGCCACTTCCAGCTTAGCTGTGCAGATGAAGAAAAAAAAGAAGAAGAAATATCTCGGAATATGTCCGTCAGGCCCCTTCCCTTGTGATATATCTGCAAATATCTCGGAAACGAAGCGAGCTATGGCAAAATGTTAAGAGACCTTTTTTGTAGAGAATTAAGTTTTCTACAATTTATGTTCTATGATATTTTTTGATCAGATGCGTAGTTCTCGAGATATATCAAGGTATTTAAAAGTTCCGAAGCCGCACCAACATAATAGAGATACAGAAACACCGTGGCCCCTTTCTTTGAGATATCTGCACTATTGCGAGCTGTAAATGCCACGTCCAGCTTAGCTGTGCAGAAGAAGAACAACAAGAAGAAGAAATATCTCGAAATATGTCCGTCAGGCCCCTTCCCTTGAGATATATCTGCAAATATCTCGGAAACGAAGCGAGCTATGGCAAAATGTTAAGAGACCTTTTTTGTAGAGAATTAAGCTTCCTACTTTTTATGTTCTATGATATTTTTTGATCAGATGCGTAGTTCTCGAGATATATCAAGATATTTAAAAGTTCCGAAGCCGCACCAACATAATAGAGATACAGAAACACCGTGGCCCCTTTCTTTGAGATAACTCTGCACTATTGCGAGCTGTAAATGCCACTTCCAGCTTAGCTGTGCAGAAGAAGAACAACAAGAAGAAGAAATATCTCGAAATATGTCCGTCAGGCCCCTTCCCTTGAGATAAATCTGCAAATATCTCGGAAATGAAGCGAGCTATGGCAAAATGTTAAGAGACCTTTTTTGTAGAGAATTAAGTTTCCTGCTTTTTATGTTCTACGATATCTTTTGATCAGATGCGTAGTTCTCGAGATATATCAAGATATTTAAAAGTTCCGAAGCCGCACCAACATAATCGAGATACAGAAACACCGTGGCCCCTTTCTTTGAGATAACTCTGCACTATTGCGAGCTGGAAATGCCACTTCCAGTTTAGCTGTGCAGAAGAGGAACAACAAGAAGAAGAAATATCTCGAAATATGTCCGTCAGGCCCCTTCCCTTGAGATAAATCTGCAAATATCTCGGAAACCAAGCGAGCTATGGTAAAATGTTAAGAGACCTTTTTTGTAGAGAATTAAGTTTCCTACTTTTTATGTTCTATGAATTTTTTTGATCGGATGCGTAGTTCTCGAGATATATCGAGATATTTAAAAGTTCCGAAGCCGCACCAACATAATAGAGATACAGAAACACCGTGGCCCCTGTCTTTGAAATAACTCTGCACTAGTGAGAGCCGCAAATGCCACTTCCAGCTTAGCTGTGCAGAAGAAGAACAACAAGAAGAAATATCTCGAAATATGTCCGTCAGGCCCCTTCCCTTGAGATAAATCTGCAAATATCTCGGAAACGAAGCGAGCTATGGCAAAATGTTAAGAGACCTTTTTTGTAGAGAATTAAGTTTCCTACTTTTTATGTTCTATGATATTTTTTGATCAGATGCGTAGTTCTCGAGATATATCAAGATATTTAAAAGTTGCGAAGCCGCACCAACATAATAGAGATACAGAAACACCGTGGCCCCTTTCTTTGAGATAACTCTGCACTATTGCGAGCTGCAAATGCCACTTCCAGCTTAGCTGTGCAGAAGAAGAACAACAAGAAGAAGAAATATCTCGAAATATGTCCGTCAGGCCCCTTCCCTTGAGATGTATCTGCAAATATCTGGGAAACGAAGCGAGCTATGGCAAAATGTTAAGAGACCTTTTTTGTAGAGAATTATGTTTCCTACTTTTTATGTTCTATGATATTTTTTGATCAGATGCGTAGTTCTCGAGATATATCAAGATATTTAAAAGTTCCGAAGCCGCACCAACATAATAGAGATACAGAAACACCGTGGCCCCTTTCTTTGAGATATCTGCACTATTGCGAGCTGTAAATGCCACGTCCAGCTTAGCTGTGCAGAAGAAGAACAACAAGAAGAAGAAATATCTCGAAATATGTCCGTCAGGCCCCTTCCCTTGAGATATATCTGCAAATATCTCGGAAACGAAGCGAGCTATGGCAAAATGTTAAGAGACCTTTTTTGTAGAGAATTAAGCTTCCTACTTTTTATGTTCTATGATATTTTTTGATCAGATGCGTAGTTCTCGAGATATATCAAGATATTTAAAAGTTCCGAAGCCGCACCAACATAATAGAGATACAGAAACACCGTGGCCCCTTTCTTTGAGATAACTCTGCACTATTGCGAGCTGTAAATGCCACTTCCAGCTTAGCTGTGCAGAAGAAGAACAACAAGAAGAAGAAATATCTCGAAATATGTCCGTCAGGCCCCTTCCCTTGAGATAAATCTGCAAATATCTCGGAAATGAAGCGAGCTATGGCAAAATGTTAAGAGACCTTTTTTGTAGAGAATTAAGTTTCCTACTTTTTATGTTCTACGATATCTTTTGATCAGATGCGTAGTTCTCGAGATATATCAAGATATTTAAAAGCTCCGAAGCCGCACCAACATAATCGAGATACAGAAACACCGTGGCCCCTTTCTTTGAGATAACTCTGCACTATTAGGAGCTGGAAATGCCACTTCCAGTTTAGCTGTGCAGAAGAAGAACAACAAGAAGAAGAAATATCTCGAAATATGTCCGTCAGGCCCCTTCCCTTGAGATAAATCTGCAAATATCTCGGAAACGAAGCGAGCTATGGTAAAATGTTAAGAGACCTTTTTTGTAGAGAATTAAGTTTCCTACTTTTTATGTTCTATGATATTTTTTGATCAGATGCGTAGTTCTCGAGATATATCAAGATATTTAAAAGTTCCGAAGCCGCACCAACATAATAGAGATACAGAAACACCGTGGCCCCTTTCTTTGAGATAACTCTGCACTATTGCGAGCTGGAAATGCCACTTCCAGTTTAGCTGTGCGGAAGAAGAACAACAAGAAGAAGAAATATCTCGAAATATGTCCGTCAGGCCCCTTCCCTTGAGCTAAATCTGCAAATATCTCGGAAACGATGCGAGCTATGGCAAAACGTTAAGAGACCTTTTTTGTGGAGAATTAAGTTTCCTACTTTTTATGTTCTATGATATTTTTGGATCAGAGGCGTAGTTTTCGAGATATATCAAGATATTTAAAAGTTCCGAAGCCGCACCAACATAATAGAGATACAGAAACACCGTGGCCCCTTTCTTTGAGATAACTCTGCACTATTGCGAGCTGCAAATGCCACTTCCAGCTTAGCTGTGCAGAAGAAGAACAACAAGAAGAAGAAATATCTCGAAATATGTCCGTCAGGCCCCTTCCCTTGAGATAAATCTGCAAATATCTCGGAAACGAAGCGAGCTATGGCAAAATGTTAAGAGACCTTTTTTGTAGAGAATTAAGTTTCCTACTTTTTATGTTCTATGATATTTTTTGATCAGATGCGTAGTTCTCGGGATATATCAAGATATTTAAAAGTTCCGAAGCCGCACCAACATAATAGTTATTCAGAAACACTGTGGCCCCTTTCTTTGAGATAACTCTGCATTATTGCGAGCTGCAAATGCCACTTCCAGCTTAGCTGTGCAGAAGAAGAACAACAAGAAGAAGAAATATCTCGAAATATGTCCGTCAGGCCCATTCCTTTGAGCTGAATCTGCAAATATCTCGGAAACGAAGCGAGCTATGGCAAAATGTTAAGAGACGTTTTTTGTAGAGAACTATGTTTCCTACAATTTATGTTCTATGATATTTTTTGATCAGAAGCGTAGTTTTCGAGATATATCGAGATATTTAAAAGTTCCGAAGCCGCACCAACATAATAGAGATTCAGAAACACCGTGGCCCCTTTCTGTGAGATAACTCTGCACTATTGCGAGCTGCAAATGCCAGTTCGAGCTTAGCTGTGCAGAAGAAGCACAACAAGAACAAGAAATATCTCGGAATATGTCCGTCAGGCCCCTTCCCTTGAGCTAAATCTGCAAATATGTCGGAAACAATGCGAGCTATGGCAAAATATTAAGAGACCTTTTTTGTAGGAAATTAAGTTTCCTACTATTTATGCTCTATGATATTTTTTGATCAGCTGCGTAGTTCTCGAGATATATCAAGATATTTAAAAGTTCCGAAGCCGCACCAACATAATAGAGATACAGCAACAACGTGGCCCCTTTTTGCGAGATAACTCTGCACTATTGCGAGCTGCAAATGCCACTTCCAGCTTAGCTGTGCTGAAGAAGAACAACAAGAACAAGAAATATCTCGGAATATGTCCATCAGGCCCCTTCCCCTGAGCTAAATCTGCAAATATCTCGGAAACGATGCGAGCTATGGCAAAACGTTAAGAGACCTTTTTATGTGGAGACTTAAGTTTCCTACTTTTTATGTTCTATGATATTTTTGGATCAGAGGCGTAGTTCTCGGGATATATCAAGATATTTAAAAGTTCCGAAGCCGCACCAACATAATAGAGATACAGAAACACTGTGGCCCCTTTCTTTGAGATAACTCTGCATTATTGCGAGCTGCAAATGCCACTTCCAGCTTAGCTGTGCAGAAGAAGAACAACAAGAAGAAGAAATATCTCGAAATATGTCCGTCAGGCCCCTTCCCTTGAGATAAATCTGCAAATATCTCGGAAACGAAGCGAGCTATGGCAAAATGTTAAGAGACGTTTTTTGTAGAGAATTAAGTTTCCTACTTTTTATGTTCTATGATATTTTTTAATCAGATGCGTAGTTCTCGAGATATATCAAGATATTTAAAACTTCCGAAGCCGCACCAACATAATAGAGATACAGAAACACCGTGGCCCCTTTCTTTGAGATAACTCTGCACTATTGCGGGCTGCAAATGCGACTTCCAGCTTAGCTGTGCAGAAGAAGAACAACAAGAAGAAGAAATATCTCGAAATATGTCCGTCAGGCCCCTTCCCTTGAGATGTATCTGCAAATATCTCGGAAACGAAGCGAGCTATGGCAAAATGTTAAGAGACCTTTTTTGTAGAGAATTATGTTTCCTACAATTTATGTTCTATGATATTTTTTGATCAGAAGCGTAGTTTTCGAGATATATCGAGATATTTAAAAGTTCCGAAGCCGCACCAACATAATAGAGATACAGAAACACCGTGGCCCCTTTCTTTGAGATAACTCTGCACTAGTGAGAGCCGCAAATGCCACTTCCAGCTTAGCTGTGCAGAAGAAGAACAACAAGAAGAAATATCTCGAAATATGTCCATCAGGCCCCTTCCCTTGAAATAAATCTGCAAATACCTCGGAAACGAAGCGAGCTATGGCAAAATGTTAAGAGACCTTTTTTGTAGAGAATTAAGTTTCCTACTTTTTATGTTCTATGATATTTTTTGATCAGATGCGTAGTTCTCGAGATATATCAAGATACTTAAAAGTTCCGAAGCCGCACCAACATAATAGAGATACAGAAACACCGTGGCCCCTTTCTTTGAGATAACTCTGCACTATTGCGAGCTGCAAATGCCACTTCCAGCTTAGCTGTGCAGAAGAAGAACAACAAGAAGAAGAAATATCTCGAAATATGTCCGTCAGGCCCCTTCCCTTGAGATAAATCTGCAAATATCACGGAAACGAAGCGAGCTATGGCAAAATGTTAAGAGACTTTATTTGTAGGGAATTAAGTTTCCTACTTTTTATGTTCTATGATATTTTTTGATCAGATGCGTTGTTCTCGAGATATATCAAGATATTTAAAAGTTCCGAAGCCGCACCAACATAATAGAGATACAGAAACACCGTGGCCCCTTTCTTTGAGATAACTCTGCACTATTGCGAGCTGCAAATGCCACTTCCAGCTTAGCTGTGCAGAAGAAGAACAACAAGAAGAAGAAATATCTCGAAATATGTCCGTCAGGCCCCTTCCCTTGAGATAAATCTGCAAATATCTCGGAAACGAAGCGAGCTATGGCAAAATGTTAAGAGACCTTTTTTGTAGAGAATTAGGTTTCCTACTTTTTATGTTCTATGATATTTTTTGATCAGAAGCGTAGTTTTCGAGATATATCGAGATATTTAAAAGTTCCGAAGCCGCACCAACATAATAGAGATACAGAAACACCGTGGCCCCTTTCTTTGAGATAACTCTGCACTATTGCGAGCTGCAAATGCCACTTCCAGCTTAGCTGTGCAGACGAAGAACAACAAGAAGAAGAAATATCTCGAAATATGTCCGTCAGGCCCGTTCCTTTGAGCTGAATCTGCAAATATCTCGGAAACGAAGCGAGCTATGGCAAAATGTTAAGAGACGTTTTTTGTAGAGAATTAAGTTTCCTACTTTTTATGTTCTATGATATTTTTTAATCAGATGCGTAGTTCTCGAGATATATCAAGATATTTAAAAGTTCCGAAGCCGCACCAACATAATAGAGATACAGAAACACCGTGGCCCCTTTCTTTGAGATAACTCTGCACTATTGCGAGCTGCAAATGCCACTTCCAGCTTAGCTGTGCAGAAGAAGAACAACAAGAAGAAGAAATATCTCGAAATATGTCCGTCAGGCCCCTTCCCTTGAGATGTATCTGCAAATATCTCGGAAACGAAGCGAGCTATGGCAAAATGTTAAGAGACGTTTTTTGTAGAGAATTAAGTTTCCTACTTTTTATGTTCTATGATATTTTTTAATCAGATGCGTAGTTCTCGAGATATATCAAGATATTTAAAAGTTCCGAAGCCGCACCAACATAATAGAGATACAGAAACACCGTGGCCCCTTTCTTTGAGATAACTCTGCACTATTGCGAGCTGCAAATACCACTTCCAGCTTAGCTGTGCAGAAGAAGAACAACAAGAAGAAGAAATATCTCGAAATATGTCCGTCAGGCCCCTTCCCTTGAGATGTATCTGCAAATATCTCGGAAACGAAGCGAGCTATGGCAAAATGTTAAGAGACCTTTTTTGTAGAGAAATATGTTTCCTACAATTTATGTTGTATGATATTTTTTGATTAGAAGCGTAGTTTTCGAGATATATCGAGATATTTAAAAGTTCCGAAGCCGCACCAACATAATAGAGATACAGAAACACCGTGGCCCCTTTCTTTGAGATAACTCTGCACTAGTGAGAGCCGCAAATGCCACTTCCAGCTTAGCTGTGCAGAAGAAGAACAACAAGAAGAAATATCTCGAAATATGTCCGTCAGGCCCCTTCCCTTGAGATAAATCTGCAAATATCACGGAAACGAAGCGAGCTATGGCAAAATGTTAAGAGACTTTATTTGTAGAGAATTAAGTTTCCTACTTTTTATGTTCTATGATATTTTTTGATCAGATGCGTAGTTCTCGAGATATATCAAGATATTTAAAAGTTCCGAAGCCGCACCAACATAATAGAGATACAGAAACACCGTGGCCCCTTTCTTTGAGATAACTCTGCACTATTGCGAGCTGCAAATGCCACTTCCAGCTTAGCTGTGCAGAAGAAGAATAACAAGAAGAAGAAATATCTCGAAATATGTCCGTCAGGCCCCTTCCCTTGAGATAAATCTGCAAATATCACGGAAACGAAGCGAGCTATGGCAAAATGTTAAGAGACCTTTTTTGTAGAGAATTAAGTTTCCTACTTTTTATGTTCTATGATATTTTTTGATCAGATGCGTGGTTCTCGAGATATATCAAGATACTTAAAAGTTCCGAAGCCGCACCAACATAATAGAGATACAGAAACACCGTGGCCCCTTTCTTTGAGATAATTCTGCACTATTACGAGCTGGAAATGCCACTTCCAGTTTAGCTGTGCAGAAGAAGAACAACAAGAAGAAGAAATATCTCGAAATATGTCCGTCAGGCCCCTTCCCTTGAGATAAATCTGCAAATATCACGGAAACGAAGCGAGCTATGGCAAAATGTTAAGAGACTTTATTTGTAGAGAATTAAGTTTCCTACTTTTTATGTTCTATGATATTTTTTGATCAGATGCGTAGTTCTCGAGATATATCAAGATATTTAAAAGTTCCGAAGCCGCACCAACATAATAGAGATACAGAAACACCGTGGCCCCTTTCTTTGAGATAACTCTGCACTATTGCGAGCTGCAAATGCCACTTCCAGCTTAGCTGTGCAGAAGAAGAACAACAAGAAGAAGAAATATCTCGAAATATGTCCGTCAGGCCCCTTCCCTTGAGATAAATCTGCAAATATCTCGGAAACGAAGCGAGCTATGGCAAAATGTTAAGAGACCTTTGTTGTAGAGAATTAGGTTTCCTACTTTTTATGTTCTATGATATTTTTTGATCAGAAGCGTAGTTTTCGAGATATATCGAGATATTTAAAAGTTCCGAAGCCGCACCAACATAATAGAGATACAGAAACACCGTGGCCCCTTTCTTTGAGATAACTCTGCACTATTGCGAGCTGCAAATGCCACTTTCAGCTTAGCTGTGCAGACGAAGAACAACAAGAAGAAGAAATATCTCGAAATATGTCCGTCAGGCCCATTCCTTTGAGCTGAATCTGCAAATATCTCGGAAACGAAGCGAGCTATGGCAAAATGTTAAGAGACGTTTTTTGTAGAGAATTAAGTTCCCTACTTTTTATGTTCTATGATATTTTTTAATCAGATGCGTAGTTCTCGAGATATATCAAGATATTTAAAAGTTCCGAAGCCGCACCAACATAATAGAGATACAGAAACACCGTGGCCCCTTTCTTTGAAATAACTCTGCACTATTGCGAGCTGCAAATGCCACTTCCAGCTTAGCTGTGCAGAAGAAGAACAACAAGAAGAAGAAATATCTCGAAATATGTCCGTCAGGCCCCTTCCCTTGAGATGTATCTGCAAATATCTCGGAAACGAAGCGAGCTATGGCAAAATGTTAAGAGACGTTTTTTGTAGAGAATTAAGTTTCCTACTTTTTATGTTCTATGATATTTTTTAATCAGATGCGTAGTTCTCGAGATATATCAAGATATTTAAAAGTTCCGAAGCCGCACCAACATAATAGAGATACAGAAACACCGTGGCCCCTTTCTTTGAGATAACTCTGCACTATTGCGAGCTGCAAATACCACTTCCAGCTTAGCTGTGCAGAAGAAGAACAACAAGAAGAAGAAATATCTCGAAATATGTCCGTCAGGCCCCTTCCCTTGAGATGTATCTGCAAATATCTCGGAAACGAAGCGAGCTATGGCAAAATGTTAAGAGACCTTTTTTGTAGAGAAATATGTTTCCTACAATTTATGTTCTATGATATTTTTTGATCAGAAGCGTAGTTTTCGAGATATATCGAGATATTTAAAAGTTCCGAAGCCGCACCAACATAATAGAGATACAGAAACACCGTGGCCCCTTTCTTTGAGATAACTCTGCACTAGTGAGAGCCGCAAATGCCACTTCCAGCTTAGCTGTGCAGAAGAAGAACAACAAGAAGAAATATCTCGAAATATGTCCGTCAGGCCCCTTCCCTTGAAATAAATCTGCAAATACCTCGGAAACGAAGCGAGCTATGGCAAAATGTTAAGAGACTTTATTTGTAGAGAATTAAGTTTCCTACTTTTTATGTTCTATGATATTTTTTGATCAGATGCGTAGTTCTCGAGATATATCAAGATATTTAAAAGTTCCGAAGCCGCACCAACATAATAGAGATACAGAAACACCGTGGCCCCTTTCTTTGAGATAACTCTGCACTATTGCGAGCTGCAAATGCCACTTCCAGCTTAGCTGTGCAGAAGAAGAATAACAAGAAGAAGAAATATCTCGAAATATGTCCGTCAGGCCCCTTCCCTTGAGATAAATCTGCAAATATCACGGAAACGAAGCGAGCTATGGCAAAATGTTAAGAGACCTTTTTCGTAGAGAATTAAGTTTCCTACTTTTTATGTTCTATGATATTTTTTGATCAGATGCGTGGTTCTCGAGATATATCAAGATACTTAAAAGTTCCGAAGCCGCACCAACATAATAGAGATACAGAAACACCGTGGCCCCTTTCTTTGAGATAATTCTGCACTATTACGAGCTGGAAATGCCACTTCCAGTTTAGCTGTGCAGAAGAAGAACAACAAGAAGAAGAAATATCTCGAAATATGTCCGTCAGGCCCCTTCCCTTGAGATAAATCTGCAAATATCACGGAGACGAAGCGAGCTATGGCAAAATGTTAAGAGACTTTATTTGTAGAGAATTAAGTTTCCTACTTTTTATGTTCTATGATATTTTTTGATCAGATGCGTAGTTCTCGAGATATATCAAGATATTTAAAGGTTCCGAAGCCGCACCAACATAATAGAGATACAGAAACACCGTGGCCCCTTTCTTTGAGATAACTCTGCACTATTGCGAGCTGCAAATGCCACTTCCAGCTTAGCTGTGCAGAAGAAGAATAACAAGAAGAAGAAATATCTCGAAATATGTCCGTCAGGCCCCTTCCCTTGAGATAAATCTGCAAATATCACGGAAACGAAGCGAGCTATGGCAAAATGTTAAGAGACTTTATTTGTAGAGAATTAAGTTTCCTACTTTTTATGTTCTATGATATTTTTTGATCAGATGCGTAGTTCTCGAGATATATCAAGATATTTAAAAGTTCCGAAGCCGCACCAACATAATAGAGATACAGAAACACCGTGGCCCCTTTCTTTGAGATAATTCTGCACTATTACGAGCTGCAAATACCACTTCCAGCTTAGCTGTGCAGAAGAAGAACAACAAGAAGAAGAAATATCTCGAAATATGTCCGTCAGGCCCCTTCCCTTGAGATAAATCTGCAAATATCTCGGAAACGAAGCGAGCTATGGCAAAATGTTAAGAGACCTTTGTTGTAGAGAATTAGATTTCCTACTTTTTATGTTCTATGATATTTTTTGATCAGAAGCGTAGTTTTCGAGATATATCGAGATATTTAAAAGTTCCGAAGCCGCACCAACATAATAGAGATACAGAAACACCGTGGCCCCTTTCTTTGAGATAACTCTGCACTATTGCGAGCTGCAAATGCCACTTTCAGCTTAGCTGTGCAGACGAAGAACAACAAGAAGAAGAAATATCTCGAAATATGTCCGTCAGGCCCATTCCTTTGAGCTGAATCTGCAAATATCTCGGAAACGAAGCGAGCTATGGCAAAATGTTAAGAGACGTTTTTTGTAGAGAATTAAGTTCCCTACTTTTTATGTTCTATGATATTTTTTAATCAGATGCGTAGTTCTCGAGATATATCAAGATATTTAAAAGTTCCGAAGCCGCACCAACATAATAGAGATACAGAAACACCGTGGCCCCTTTCTTTGAAATAACTCTGCACTATTGCGAGCTGCAAATGCCACTTCCAGCTTAGCTGTGCAGAAGAAGAACAACAAGAAGAAGAAATATCTCGAAATATGTCCGTCAGGCCCCTTCCCTTGAGATGTATCTGCAAATATCTCGGAAACGAAGCGAGCTATGGCAAAATGTTAAGAGACGTTTTTTGTAGAGAATTAAGTTTCCTACTTTTTATGTTCTATGATATTTTTTAATCAGATGCGTAGTTCTCGAGATATATCAAGATATTTAAAAGTTCCGAAGCCGCACCAACATAATAGAGATACAGAAACACCGTGGCCCCTTTCTTTGAGATAACTCTGCACTATTACGAGCTGGAAATGCCACTTCCAGTTTAGCTGTGCAGAAGAAGAACAACAAGAAGAAGAAATATCTCGAAATATGTCCGTCAGGCCCCTTCCCTTGAGATAAATCTGCAAATATCACGGAGACGAAGCGAGCTATGGCAAAATGTTAAGAGACTTTATTTGTAGAGAATTAAGTTTCCTACTTTTTATGTTCTATGATATTTTTTGATCAGATGCGTAGTTCTCGAGATATATCAAGATATTTAAAGGTTCCGAAGCCGCACCAACATAATAGAGATACAGAAACACCGTGGCCCCTTTCTTTGAGATAACTCTGCACTATTGCGAGCTGCAAATGCCACTTCCAGCTTAGCTGTGCAGAAGAAGAATAACAAGAAGAAGAAATATCTCGAAATATGTCCGTCAGGCCCCTTCCCTTGAGATAAATCTGCAAATATCACGGAAACGAAGCGAGCTATGGCAAAATGTTAAGAGACTTTATTTGTAGAGAATTAAGTTTCCTACTTTTTATGTTCTATGATATTTTTTGATCAGATGCGTAGTTCTCGAGATATATCAAGATATTTAAAAGTTCCGAAGCCGCACCAACATAATAGAGATACAGAAACACCGTGGCCCCTTTCTTTGAGATAATTCTGCACTATTACGAGCTGGAAATGCCACTTCCAGTTTAGCTGTGCAGAAGAAGAACAACAAGAAGAAGAAATATCTCGAAATATGTCCGTCAGGCCCGTTCCTTTGAGCTGAATCTGCAAATATCTCGGAAACGAAGCGAGCTATGGCAAAATGTTAAGAGACGTTTTTTGTAGAGAATTATGTTTCCTACAATTTATGTTCTATGATATTTTTTGATCAGAAGCGTAGTTTTCGAGATATATCGAGATATTTAAAAGTTCCGAAGCCGCACCAACATAATAGAGATTCAGAAACACCGTGGCCCCTTTCTGTGAGATAACTCTGCACTATTGCGAGCTGCAAATGCCAGTTCGAGCTTAGCTGTGCAGAAGAAGCACAACAAGAACAAGAAATATCTCGGAATATGTCCGTCAGGCCCCTTCCCTTGAGATAAATCTGCAAATATCTCGGAAACGAAGCGAGCTATGGCAAAATGTTAAGAGACGTTTTTTGTAGAGAATTAAGTTTCCTACTTTTTATGTTCTATGATATTTTTTAATCAGATGCGTAGTTCTCGAGATATATCAAGATATTTAAAAGTTCCGAAGCCGCACCAACATAATAGAGATACAGAAACACCGTGGCCCCTTTCTTTGAGATAACTCTGCACTATTGCGAGCTGCAAATGCCACTTCCAGCTTAGCTGTGCAGAAGAAGAACAACAAGAAGAAGAAATATCTCGAAATATGTCCGTCAGGCCCCTTCCCTTGAGATGTATCTGCAAATATCTCGGAAACGAAGCGAGCTATGGCAAAATGTGAAAAGACGTTTTGTGTAGAGAATTAAGTTTCCTACTTTTTATGTTCTATGATATTTTTTAATCAGATGCGTACTTCTCGAGATATATCAAGATATTTAAAAGTTCCGAAGCCGCACCAACATAATAGAGATACAGAAACACCGTGGCCCCTTTCTTTGAGATAACTCTGCACTATTGCGAGCTGCAAATGCCACTTCCAGCTTAGCTGTGCAGAAGAAGAACAACAAGAAGAAGAAATATCTCGAAATATGTCCGTCAGGCCCGTTCCTTTGAGCTGAATCTGCAAATATCTCGGAAACGAAGCGAGCTATGGCAAAATGTTAAGAGACGTTTTTTGTAGAGAATTATGTTTCCTACAATTTATGTTCTATGATATTTTTTGATCAGAAGTGTAGTTTTCGAGATATATCGAGATATTTAAAAGTTCCGAAGCCGCACCAACATAATAGAGATACAGAAACACCGTGGCCCCTTTCTTTGAGATAACTCTGCACTAGTGAGAGCCTCAAATGCCACTTCCAGCTTAGCTGTGCAGAAGAAGAACAACGAGAAGAAATATCTCGAAATATGTCCGTCAGGCCCCTTCCCTTGAGATAAATCTGCATATATCTCGGAAACGAAGCGAGCTATGGCAAAATGTTAAGAGACCTTTTTTGTAGAGAATTAAGTTTTCTAGTTTTTATGTTCTATGATATTTTTTGATCAGATGCGTAGTTCTCGAGATATATCAAGATATTTAAAAGTTCCGAAGCCGCACCAACATAATAGAGATACAGAAACACCGTGGCCCCTTTCTTTGAGATAACTCTGCACTAGTGCGAGCCGCAAATGCCACTTCCCGCTTAGCTGTGCAGAAGAAGAACAACAAGAAGAAGAAATATCTCGAAATATGTCCGTCAGGCCCCTTCCCTTGAGATAAATCTGCAAATATCTCGGAAACGAAGCGAGCTATGGCAAAATGTTGAGAGACCTTTTTTGTAGAGAATTAAGTTTCCTACTTTTTATGTTGTATGATATTTTTTGATCAGATGCGTAGTTCTCGATATATATCAAGATATTTAAAAGTTCCAAAGCTGCACCAACATAATAGAGGTACAGAAACACCGTGGCCTCTTTCTTTGAGATAACTCTGCACTATTGCGAGCTGCAAATGCCACTTCCAGCTTAGCTGTGCAGAAGAAGAACAACAAGAAGAAGAAATATCTCGAAATATGTCCGTCAGGCCCATTCCCTTGAGATATATCTGCAAATATCTCGGAAACGAAGCGAGCTATGGCAAAATCTTAAGAGACCTTTTTTGTAGAGAATTATATTTCCTACAATTTATGTTCTATGATATTTTTTGATCAGAAGCGTAGTTTTCGAGATATATCGAGATATTTAAAAGTTCCGAAGCCGCACCAACATAATAGAGATACAGAAACACCGTGGCCCCTTTCTTTGAGATAACTCTGCACTATTGCGAGCTGCAAATGCCACTTCCAGCTTAGCTGTGCAGAAGAAGAACAACAAGAAGAAGAAATATCTCGAAATATGTCCGTCAGGCCCCTTCCCTTGAGATGTATCTGCAAATATCTCGGAAACGAAGCGAGCTATGGCAAAATGTTAAGAGACGTTTTTTGTAGAGAATTAAGTTTCCTACTTTCTATGTTCTATGATATTTTTTAATCAGATGCGTAGTTCTCGAGATATATCAAGATATTTAAAAGTTCCGAAGCCGCACCAACATAATAGAGATTCAGAAACACCGTGGCCCCTTTCTGTGAGATAACTCTGCACTAGTGAGAGCCTCAAATGCCACTTCCAGCTTAGCTGTGCAGAAGAAGAACAACGAGAAGAAATATCTCGAAATATGTCCGTCAGGCCCCTTCCCTTGAGATAAATCTGCATATATCTCGGAAACGAAGCGAGCTATGGCAAAATGTTAAGAGACCTTTTTTGTAGAGAATTAAGTTTTCTAGTTTTTATGTTCTATGATATTTTTTGATCAGATGCGTAGTTCTCGAGATATATCAAGATATTTAAAAGTTCCGAAGCCGCACCAACATAATAGAGATACAGAAACACCGTGGCCCCTTTCTTTGAGATAACTCTGCACTAGTGCGAGCCGCAAATGCCACTTCCCGCTTAGCTGTGCAGACGAAGAACAACAAGAAGAAGAAATATCTCGAAATATGTCCGTCAGGCCCCTTCCCTTGAGATAAATCTGCAAATATCTCGGAAACGAAGCGAGCTATGGCAAAATGTTGAGAGACCTTTTTTGTAGAGAATTAAGTTTCCTACTTTTTATGTTGTATGATATTTTTTGATCAGATGCGTAGTTCTCGATATATATCAAGATATTTAAAAGTTCCAAAGCTGCACCAACATAATAGAGGTACAGAAACACCGTGGCCTCTTTCTTTGAGATAACTCTGCACTATTGCGAGCTGCAAATGCCACTTCCAGCTTAGCTGTGCAGAAGAAGAACAACAAGAAGAAGAAATATCTCGAAATATGTCCGTCAGGCCCATTCCCTTGAGATATATCTGCAAATATCTCGGAAACGAAGCGAGCTATGGCAAAATCTTAAGAGACCTTTTTTGTAGAGAATTATATTTCCTACAATTTATGTTCTATGATATTTTTTGATCAGAAGCGTAGTTTTCGAGATATATCGAGATATTTAAAAGTTCCGAAGCCGCACCAACATAATAGAGATACAGAAACACCGTGGCCCCTTTCTTTGAGATAACTCTGCACTATTGCGAGCTGCAAATGCCACTTCCAGCTTAGCTGTGCAGAAGAAGAACAACAAGAAGAAGAAATATCTCGAAATATGTCCGTCAGGCCCCTTCCCTTGAGATGTATCTGCAAATATCTCGGAAACGAAGCGAGCTATGGCAAAATGTTAAGAGACGTTTTTTGTAGAGAATTAAGTTTCCTACTTTCTATGTTCTATGATATTTTTTAATCAGATGCGTAGTTCTCGAGATATATCAAGATATTTAAAAGTTCCGAAGCCGCACCAACATAATAGAGATTCAGAAACACCGTGGCCCCTTTCTGTGAGATAACTCTGCACTAGTGAGAGCCTCAAATGCCACTTCCAGCTTAGCTGTGCAGAAGAAGAACAACGAGAAGAAATATCTCGAAATATGTCCGTCAGGCCCCTTCCCTTGAGATAAATCTGCATATATCTCGGAAACGAAGCGAGCTATGGCAAAATGTTAAGAGACCTTTTTTGTAGAGAATTAAGTTTTCTAGTTTTTATGTTCTATGATATTTTTTGATCAGATGCGTAGTTCTCGAGATATATCAAGATATTTAAAAGTTCCGAAGCCGCACCAACATAATAGAGATACAGAAACACCGTGGCCCCTTTCTTTGAGATAACTCTGCACTAGTGCGAGCCGCAAATGCCACTTCCCGCTTAGCTGTGCAGACGAAGAACAACAAGAAGAAGAAATATCTCGAAATATGTCCGTCAGGCCCCTTCCCTTGAGATAAATCTGCAAATATCTCGGAAACGAAGCGAGCTATGGCAAAATGTTGAGAGACCTTTTTTGTAGAGAATTAAGTTTCCTACTTTTTATGTTGTATGATATTTTTTGATCAGATGCGTAGTTCTCGATATATATCAAGATATTTAAAAGTTCCAAAGCTGCACCAACATAATAGAGGTACAGAAACACCGTGGCCTCTTTCTTTGAGATAACTCTGCACTATTGCGAGCTGCAAATGCCACTTCCAGCTTAGCTGTGCAGAAGAAGAACAACAAGAAGAAGAAATATCTCGAAATATGTCCGTCAGGCCCCTTCCCTTGAGATGTATCTGCAAATATCTCGGAAACGAAGCGAGCTATGGCAAAATGTTAAGAGACGTTTTTTGTAGAGAATTAAGTTTCCTACTTTCTATGTTCTATGATATTTTTTAATCAGATGCGTAGTTCTCGAGATATATCAAGATATTTAAAAGTTCCGAAGCCGCACCAACATAATAGAGATTCAGAAACACCGTGGCCCCTTTCTGTGAGATAACTCTGCACTATTGCGAGCTGCAAATGCCAGTTCGAGCTTAGCTGTGCAGAAGAAGCACAACAAGAACAAGAAATATCTCGGAATATGTCCGTCAGGCCCCTTCCCTTGAGCTAAATCTGCAAATATGTCGGAAACAATGCGAGCTATGGCAAAATATTAAGAGACCTTTTTTGTAGGAAATTAAGTTTCCTACTATTTATGCTCTATGATATTTTTTGATCAGCTGCGTAGTTCTCGAGATATATCAAGATATTTAAAAGTTCCGAAGCCGCACCAACATAATAGAGATACAGAAACAACGTGGCCCCTTTCTGCGAGATTACTCTGCACTATTGCGAGCTGCAAATGCCACTTCCAGCTTAGCTGTGCAGAAGAAGAACAACAAGAAGAAGGAATATCTCGAAATATGTCCGTCAGGCCCCATCCCTTGAGATGTATCTGCAAATATCTCGGAAACGAAGCGAGCTATGGCAAAATGTTAAGAGACCATTTTTGTAGAGAATTATATTTCCTACAATTTATGTTCTATGATATTTTTTGATCAGAAGCGTAGTTTTCGAGATATATCGAGATATTTAAAAGTTCCGAAGCCGCACCAACATAATAGAGATACAGAAACTCCGTGGCCCCTTTCTTTGAGATAACTCTGCACTATTGCGAGCTGCAAATGCCACTTCCAGCTTAGCTGTGCAGAAGAAGAACAACAAGAAGAAGAAATATCTCGAAATATGTCCGTCAGGCCCCTTCCCTTGAGATATATCTGCAAATATCACGGAAACGAAGCGAGCTATGGCAAAATGTTAAGAGACGTTTTTTGTAGAGAATTAAGTTTCCTACTTTCTATGTTCTATGATATTTTTTAATCAGATGCGTAGTTCTCGAGATATATCAAGATATTTAAAAGTTCCGAAGCCGCACCAACATAATAGAGATTCAGAAACACCGTGGCCCCTTTCTGTGAGATAACTCTGCACTATTGCGAGCTGCAAATGCCAGTTCGAGCTTAGCTGTGCAGAAGAAGCACAACAAGAACAAGAAATATCTCGGAATATGTCCGTCAGGCCCCTTCCCTTGAGCTAAATCTGCAAATATGTCGGAAACAATGCGAGCTATGGCAAAATATTAAGAGACCTTTTTTGTAGGAAATTAAGTTTCCTACTATTTATGCTCTATGATATTTTTTGATCAGCTGCGTAGTTCTCGAGATATATCAAGATATTTAAAAGTTCCGAAGCCGCACCAACATAATAGAGATACAGAAACAACGTGGCCCCTTTCTGCGAGATTACTCTGCACTATTGCGAGCTGCAAATGCCACTTCCAGCTTAGCTGTGCAGAAGAAGAACAACAAGAAGAAGGAATATCTCGAAATATGTCCGTCAGGCCCCATCCCTTGAGATGTATCTGCAAATATCTCGGAAACGAAGCGAGCTATGGCAAAATGTTAAGAGACCATTTTTGTAGAGAATTATATTTCCTACAATTTATGTTCTATGATATTTTTTGATCAGAAGCGTAGTTTTCGAGATATATCGAGATATTTAAAAGTTCCGAAGCCGCACCAACATAATAGAGATACAGAAACTCCGTGGCCCCTTTCTTTGAGATAACTCTGCACTATTGCGAGCTGCAAATGCCACTTCCAGCTTAGCTGTGCAGAAGAAGAACAACAAGAAGAAGAAATATCTCGAAATATGTCCGTCAGGCCCCTTCCCTTGAGATATATCTGCAAATATCACGGAAACGAAGCGAGCTATGGCAAAATGTTAAGAGACTTTATTTGTAGAGAATTAAGTTTCCTACTTTTTATGTTCTATGATATTTTTTGATCAGATGCGTAGTTCTCGAGATATATCAAGATATTTAAAAGTTCCGAAGCCGCACCAACATAATAGAGATTCAGAAACACCGTGGCCCCTTTCTGTGAGATAACTCTGCACTATTGCGAGCTGCAAATGCCAGTTCGAGCTTAGCTGTGCAGAAGAAGCACAACAAGAACAAGAAATATCTCGGAATATGTCCGTCAGGCCCCTTCCCTTGAGCTAAATCTGCAAATATGTCGGAAACAATGCGAGCTATGGCAAAATATTAAGAGACCTTTTTTGTAGGAAATTAAGTTTCCTACTATTTATGCTCTATGATATTTTTTGATCAGCTGCGTAGTTCTCGAGATATATCAAGATATTTAAAAGTTCCGAAGCCGCACCAACATAATAGAGATACAGAAACAACGTGGCCCCTTTCTGCGAGATTACTCTGCACTATTGCGAGCTGCAAATGCCACTTCCAGCTTAGCTGTGCAGAAGAAGAACAACAAGAAGAAGAAATATCTCGAAATATGTCCGTCAGGCCCCTTCCCTTGAGATAAATCTGCAAATATCTCGGTAACGAAGCGAGCTATGGCAAAATGTTAAGAGACCTTTTTTGTAGAGAATTAAGTTTCCTACTTTTTATGTTCTATGATATTTTTTGATCAGATGCGTAGTTCTCGAGATATATCAAGATATTTAAAAGTTCCGAAGCCGCACCAACATAATAGAGATACAGAAACACCGTGGCCCCTTTCTTTGAGATAACTCTGCACTATTGCGAGCTGCAAATGCCACTTCCAGCTTAGCTGTGCAGAAGAAGAACAACAAGAAGAAGAAATATCTCGAAATATGTCCGTCAGGCCCCTTCCCTTGAGATAAATCTGCAAATATCACGGAAACGAAGCGAGCTATGGCAAAATGTTAAGAGACTTTATTTGTAGAGAATTAAGTTTCCTACTTTTTATGTTCTATGATATTTTTTGATCAGATGCGTAGTTCTCGAGATATATCAAGATATTTAAAAGTTCCGAAGCCGCACCAACATAATAGAGATTCAGAAACACCGTGGCCCCTTTCTGTGAGATAACTCTGCACTATTGCGAGCTGCAAATGCCAGTTCGAGCTTAGCTGTGCAGAAGAAGCACAACAAGAACAAGAAATATCTCGGAATATGTCCGTCAGGCCCCTTCCCTTGAGCTAAATCTGCAAATATGTCGGAAACAATGCGAGCTATGGCAAAATATTAAGAGACCTTTTTTGTAGGAAATTAAGTTTCCTACTATTTATGCTCTATGATATTTTTTGATCAGCTGCGTAGTTCTCGAGATATATCAAGATATTTAAAAGTTCCGAAGCCGCACCAACATAATAGAGATACAGAAACACCGTGGCCCCTTTCTTTGAGATAACTCTGCACTATTGCGAGCTGCAAATGCCACTTCCAGCTTAGCTGTGCAGAAGAAGAACAACAAGAAGAAGAAATATCTCGAAATATGTCGGTCAGGCCCGTTCCTTTGAGCTGAATCTGCAAATATCTCGGAAACGAAGCGAGCTATGGCAAAATGTTAAGAGACGTTTTTTGTAGAGAATTATGTTTCCTACAATTTATGTTCTATGATATTTTTTGATCAGAAGCGTAGTTTTCGAGATATATCGAGATATTTAAAAGTTCCGAAGCCGCACCAACATAATAGAGATACAGAAACACCGTGGCCCCTTTCTTTGAGATAACTCTGCACTAGTGAGAGCCGCAAATGCCACTTCCAGCTTAGCTGTGCAGAAGAAGAACAACGAGAAGAAATATCTCGAAATATGTCCGTCAGGCCCCTTCCCTTGAGATAAATCTGCATATATCTCGGAAACGAAGCGAGCTATGGCAAAATGTTAAGAGACCTTTTTTGTAGAGAATTAAGTTTTCTACTTTTTATGTTCTATGATATTTTTTGATCAGATGCGTAGTTCTCGAGATATATCAAGATATTTAAAAGTTCCAAAGCTGCACCAACATAATAGAGGTACAGAAACACCGTGGCCTCTTTCTTTGAGATAACTCTGCACTATTGCGAGCTGCAAATGCCACTTCCAGCTTAGCTGTGCAGAAGAAGAACAACAAGAAGAAGAAATATCTCGAAATATGTCCGTCAGGCCCATTCCCTTGAGATATATCTGCAAATATCTCGGAAACGAAGCGAGCTATGGCAAAATCTTAAGAGACCTTTTTTGTAGAGAATTATATTTCCTACAATTTATGTTCTATGATATTTTTTGATCAGAAGCGTAGTTTTCGAGATATATCGAGATATTTAAAAGTTCCGAAGCCGCACCAACATAATAGAGATACAGAATCACCGTGGCCCATTTCTTTGAGATAACTCTGCACTAGTGCGAGCCGCAAAAGCCACTTCCAGCTTAGCTGTGCAGAAGAAGAACAACAAGAAGAAGAAATATCTCGAAATATGTCCGTCAGGCCCCTTCCCTTGAGATAAATCTGCATATATCTCGGAAACGAAGCGAGCTATGGCAAAATGTTAAGAGACCTTTTTTGTAGAGAATTAAGTTTGCTACTTTTCATGTTCTATGATATTTTTTGATCAGATGCGTAGTTCTCGAGATATATCGAGATATTTAAAAGTTCCGAAGCCGCACCAACATAATAGAGATACAGAAACACCGTGGCCCCTTTCTTTGAGATAACTCTGCACTATTGCGAGCTGGAAATGCCACTTCCAGCTTAGCTGTGCAGAAGAAGAACAACAAGAAGAAGAAATATCTCGAAATATGTCCGTCAGGCCCCTTCCCTTGCGATAAATCTGCATATATGTCGGAAACGAAGCGAGCTATGGCAAAATGTTAAGAGACCTTTTCTGTAGAGAATTAAGTTTCCTACTTTTTATGTTCTATGATATTTTTTGATCAGACGCGTAGTTTTCGAGATATATCGAGATATTTAAAAGTTTCGAAGCCGCACCAACATAATAGAGATACAGAAACACCGTGGCCCCTTTCTTTGAGATAACTCTGCACTATTGCAAGCTGCAAATGCCACTTCCAGCTTAGCTGTGCAGAAGAAGAACAACAAGAAGAAGAAATATCTCGAAATATGTCCGTCAGGCCCCTTCTCTTGAGATATATCTGCAAATATCTCGGAAACGAAACGAGCTATGGCAAAATGTTAAGAGACCTTTTCTGTAGAGAATTATGTTTCCTAGAATTTATGTTCTATGATATTTTTTGATCAGAAGCGTAGTTTTCGAGATATATCGAGATATTTAAAAGTTCCGAAGCCGCACCAACATAATAGAGATACAGAAACACCGTGGCCCCTTTCTTTGAGATAACTCTGCACTAGTGCGAGCCGCAAATGCCACTTCCAGCTTAGCTGTGCAGAAGAAGAACAACAAGAAGAAGAAATATCTCGAAATATGTCCGCCAGGCCCCTTCCCTTGAGATATATCTGCAAATATCTCGGAAACGAAGCGAGCTATGGCAAAATGTTAAGAGACCTTTTTTGTAGAGAATTAAGTTTCCTACTTTTTATGTTCTATGATATTTTCTGATCAGATGCGTAGTTCTCGAGATATATCAAGATATTTAAAAGTTCCGCAGCCGCACCAACATAATAGAGATACAGATACACCGTGGCCCCTTTCTTTGAGATAAATCTGCACTATTGCGAGCTGCAAATGCCACTTCCAGCTTAGCTGTGCAGAAGAAGAACAACAAGAAGAAGAAATATCTCGAAATATGTCCGTCAGGCCCCTTCCCTTGAGATAAATCTGCAAATATCACGGAAACCAAGCGAGCTATGGCAAAATGTTAAGAGACTTTATTTGTAGAGAATTAAGTTTCCTACTTTTTATGTTCTATGATATTTTTTGATCAGATGCGTAGTTCTCGAGATATATCAAGATATTTAAAAGTTCCGAAGCCGCACCAACATAATAGAGATTCAGAAACACCGTGGCCCCTTTCTGTGAGATAACTCTGCACTATTGCGAGCTGCAAATGCCAGTTCGAGCTTAGCTGTGCAGAAGAAGCACAACAAGAACAAGAAATATCTCGGAATATGTCCGTCAGGCCCCTTCCCTTGAGCTAAATCTGCAAATATGTCGGAAACAATGCGAGCTATGGCAAAATATTAAGAGACCTTTTTTGTAGGAAATTAAGTTTCCTACTATTTATGCTCTATGATATTTTTTGATCAGCTGCGTAGTTCTCGAGATATATCAAGATATTTAAAAGTTCCGAAGCCGCACCAACATAATAGATATACAGAAACAACGTGGCCCCTTTCTGCGAGATTACTCTGCACTATTGCGAGCTGCAAATGCCACTTCCAGCTTAGCTGTGCAGAAGAAGAACAACAAGAAGAAGGAATATCTCGAAATATGTCCGTCAGGCCCCTTCCCTTGAGATGTATCTGCAAATATCTCGGAAACGAAGCGAGCTATGGCAAAATGTTAAGAGACCATTTTTGTAGAGAATTATATTTCCTACAATTTATGTTCTATGATATTTTTTGATCAGAAGCGTAGTTTTCGAGATATATCGAGATATTTAAAAGTTCCGAAGCCGCACCAACATAATAGAGATACAGAAACTCCGTGGCCCCTTTCTTTGAGATAACTCTGCACTATTGCGAGCTGCAAATGCCACTTGCAGCTTAGCTGTGCAGAAGAAGAACAACAAGAAGAAGAAATATCTCGAAATATGTCCGTCAGGCCCCTTCCCTTGAGATGTATCTGCAAATATCTCGGAAACGAAGCGAGCTATGGCAAAATGTTAAGAGACCATTTTTGTAGAGAATTATATTTCCTACAATTTATGTTCTATGATATTTTTTGATCAGAAGCGTAGTTTTCGAGATATATCGAGATATTTAAAAGTTCCGAAGCCGCACCAACATAATAGAGATACAGAAACACCGTGGCCCCTTTCTTTGAGATAACTCTGCACTATTGCGAGCTGGAAATGCCACTTCCAGCTTAGCTGTGCAGAAGAAGAACAACAAGAAGAAGAAATATCTCGAAATATGTCCGTCAGGCCCCTTCCCTTGCGATAAATCTGCATATATGTCGGAAACGAAGCGAGCTATGGCAAAATGTTAAGAGACCTTTTCTGTAGAGAATTAAGTTTCCTACTTTTTATGTTCTATGATATTTTTTGATCAGACGCGTAGTTTTCGAGATATATCGAGATATTTAAAAGTTTCGAAGCCGCACCAACATAATAGAGATACAGAAACACCGTGGCCCCTTTCTTTGAGATAACTCTGCACTATTGCAAGCTGCAAATGCCACTTCCAGCTTAGCTGTGCAGAAGAAGAACAACAAGAAGAAGAAATATCTCGAAATATGTCCGTCAGGCCCCTTCTCTTGAGATATATCTGCAAATATCTCGGAAACGAAACGAGCTATGGCAAAATGTTAAGAGACCTTTTCTGTAGAGAATTATGTTTCCTAGAATTTATGTTCTATGATATTTTTTGATCAGAAGCGTAGTTTTCGAGATATATCGAGATATTTAAAAGTTCCGAAGCCGCACCAACATAATAGAGATACAGAAACACCGTGGCCCCTTTCTTTGAGATAACTCTGCACTAGTGCGAGCCGCAAATGCCACTTCCAGCTTAGCTGTGCAGAAGAAGAACAACAAGAAGAAGAAATATCTCGAAATATGTCCGCCAGGCCCCTTCCCTTGAGATATATCTGCAAATATCTCGGAAACGAAGCGAGCTATGGCAAAATGTTAAGAGACCTTTTTTGTAGAGAATTAAGTTTCCTACTTTTTATGTTCTATGATATTTTCTGATCAGATGCGTAGTTCTCGAGATATATCAAGATATTTAAAAGTTCCGCAGCCGCACCAACATAATAGAGATACAGATACACCGTGGCCCCTTTCTTTGAGATAAATCTGCACTATTGCGAGCTGCAAATGCCACTTCCAGCTTAGCTGTGCAGAAGAAGAACAACAAGAAGAAGAAATATCTCGAAATATGTCCGTCAGGCCCCTTCCCTTGAGATAAATCTGCAAATATCACGGAAACCAAGCGAGCTATGGCAAAATGTTAAGAGACTTTATTTGTAGAGAATTAAGTTTCCTACTTTTTATGTTCTATGATATTTTTTGATCAGATGCGTAGTTCTCGAGATATATCAAGATATTTAAAAGTTCCGAAGCCGCACCAACATAATAGAGATTCAGAAACACCGTGGCCCCTTTCTGTGAGATAACTCTGCACTATTGCGAGCTGCAAATGCCAGTTCGAGCTTAGCTGTGCAGAAGAAGCACAACAAGAACAAGAAATATCTCGGAATATGTCCGTCAGGCCCCTTCCCTTGAGCTAAATCTGCAAATATGTCGGAAACAATGCGAGCTATGGCAAAATATTAAGAGACCTTTTTTGTAGGAAATTAAGTTTCCTACTATTTATGCTCTATGATATTTTTTGATCAGCTGCGTAGTTCTCGAGATATATCAAGATATTTAAAAGTTCCGAAGCCGCACCAACATAATAGATATACAGAAACAACGTGGCCCCTTTCTGCGAGATTACTCTGCACTATTGCGAGCTGCAAATGCCACTTCCAGCTTAGCTGTGCAGAAGAAGAACAACAAGAAGAAGGAATATCTCGAAATATGTCCGTCAGGCCCCTTCCCTTGAGATGTATCTGCAAATATCTCGGAAACGAAGCGAGCTATGGCAAAATGTTAAGAGACCATTTTTGTAGAGAATTATATTTCCTACAATTTATGTTCTATGATATTTTTTGATCAGAAGCGTAGTTTTCGAGATATATCGAGATATTTAAAAGTTCCGAAGCCGCACCAACATAATAGAGATACAGAAACTCCGTGGCCCCTTTCTTTGAGATAACTCTGCACTATTGCGAGCTGCAAATGCCACTTGCAGCTTAGCTGTGCAGAAGAAGAACAACAAGAAGAAGAAATATCTCGAAATATGTCCGTCAGGCCCCTTCCCTTGAGATGTATCTGCAAATATCTCGGAAACGAAGCGAGCTATGGCAAAATGTTAAGAGACCATTTTTGTAGAGAATTATATTTCCTACAATTTATGTTCTATGATATTTTTTGATCAGAAGCGTAGTTTTCGAGATATATCGAGATATTTAAAAGTTCCGAAGCCGCACCAACATAATAGAGATACAGAAACTCCGTGGCCCCTTTCTTTGAGATAACTCTGCACTATTGCGAGCTGCAAATGCCACTTCCAGCTTAGCTGTGCAGAAGAAGAACAACAAGAAGAAGAAATATCTCGAAATATGTCCGTCAGGCCACTTCCCTTGAGATAAATCTGCAAATATCACGGAAACGAAGCGAGCTATGGCAAAATGTTAAGAGACTTTATTTGTAGAGAATTAAGTTTCCTACTTTTTATGTTCTATGATATTTTTTGATCAGATGCGTAGTTCTCGAGATATATCAAGATATTTAAAAGTTCCGAAGCCGCACCAACATAATAGAGATACAGAAACACCGTGGCCCCTTTCTTTGAGATAACTCTGCACTATTGCGAGCTGCAAATGCCACTTCCAGCTTAGCTGTGCAGAAGAAGAACAACAAGAAGAAGAAATATCTCGAAATATGTCCGTCAGGCCCCTTCCCTTGAGATAAATCTGCAAATATCACGGAAACGAAGCGAGCTATGGCAAAATGTTAAGAGACTTTATTTGTAGAGAATTAAGTTTCCTACTTTTTATGTTCTATGATATTTTTTGATCAGATGCGTAGTTCTCGAGATATATCAAGATATTTAAAAGTTCCGAAGCCGCACCAACATAATAGAGATTCAGAAACACCGTGGCCCCTTTCTGTGAGATAACTCTGCACTATTGTGAGCTGCAAATGCCAGTTCGAGCTTAGCTGTGCAGAAGAAGCACAACAAGAACAAGAAATATCTCGGAATATGTCCGTCAGGCCCCTTCCCTTGAGCTAAATCTGCAAATATGTCGGAAACAATGCGAGCTATGGCAAAATATTAAGAGACCTTTTTTCTAGGAAATTAAGTTTCCTACTATTTATGCTCTATGATATTTTTTGATCAGCTGCGTAGTTCTCGAGATATATCAAGATATTTAAAAGTTCCGAAGCCGCACCAACATAATAGAGATACAGAAACAACGTGGCCCCTTTCTGCGAGATTACTCTGCACTATTGCGAGCTGCAAATGCCACTTCCAGCTTAGCTGTGCAGAAGAAGAACAACAAGAAGAAGAAATATCTCGAAATATGTCCGTCAGGCCCCTTCCCTTGAGATGTATCTGCAAATATCTCGGAAACGAAGCGAGCTATGGCAAAATGTTAAGAGACCATTTTTGTAGAGAATTATATTTCCTACAATTTATGTTCTATGATATTTTTTGATCAGAAGCGTAGTTTTCGAGATATATCGAGATATTTAAAAGTTCCGAAGCCGCACCAACATAATAGAGATACAGAAACTCCGTGGCCCCTTTCTTTGAGATAACTCTGCACTATTGCGAGCTGCAAATGCCACTTCCAGCTTAGCTGTGCAGAAGAAGAACAACAAGAAGAAGAAATATCTCGAAATATGTCCGTCAGGCCACTTCCCTTGAGATAAATCTGCAAATATCACGGAAACGAAGCGAGCTATGGCAAAATGTTAAGAGACTTTATTTGTAGAGAATTAAGTTTCCTACTTTTTATGTTCTATGATATTTTTTGATCAGATGCGTAGTTCTCGAGATATATCAAGATATTTAAAAGTTCCGAAGCCGCACCAACATAATAGAGATACAGAAACACCGTGGCCCCTTTCTTTGAGATAACTCTGCACTATTGCGAGCTGCAAATGCCACTTCCAGCTTAGCTGTGCAGAAGAAGAACAACAAGAAGAAGAAATATCTCGAAATATGTCCGTCAGGCCCCTTCCCTTGAGATAAATCTGCAAATATCACGGAAACGAAGCGAGCTATGGCAAAATGTTAAGAGACTTTATTTGTAGAGAATTAAGTTTCCTACTTTTTATGTTCTATGATATTTTTTGATCAGATGCGTAGTTCTCGAGATATATCAAGATATTTAAAAGTTCCGAAGCCGCACCAACATAATAGAGATTCAGAAACACCGTGGCCCCTTTCTGTGAGATAACTCTGCACTATTGCGAGCTGCAAATGCCAGTTCGAGCTTAGCTGTGCAGAAGAAGCACAACAAGAACAAGAAATATCTCGGAATATGTCCGTCAGGCCCCTTCCCTTGAGCTAAATCTGCAAATATGTCGGAAACAATGCGAGCTATGGCAAAATATTAAGAGACCTTTTTTGTAGGAAATTAAGTTTCCTACTATTTATGCTCTATGATATTTTTTGATCAGCTGCGTAGTTCTCGAGATATATCAAGATATTTAAAAGTTCCGAAGCCGCACCAACATAATAGAGATACAGAAACACCGTGGCCCCTTTCTTTGAGATAACTCTGCACTATTGCGAGCTGCAAATGCCACTTCCAGCTTAGCTGTGCAGAAGAAGAACAACAAGAAGAAGAAATATCTCGAAATATGTCCGTCAGGCCCGTTCCTTTGAGCTGAATCTGCAAATATCTCGGAAACGAAGCGAGCTATGGCAAAATGTTAAGAGACGTTTTTTGTAGAGAATTATGTTTCCTACAATTTATGTTCTATGATATTTTTTGATCAGAAGCGTAGTTTTCGAGATATATCGAGATATTTAAAAGTTCCGAAGCCGCACCAACATAATAGAGATACAGAAACACCGTGGCCCCTTTCTTTGAGATAACTCTGCACTAGTGAGAGCCGCAAATGCCACTTCGAGCTTAGCTGTGCAGAAGAAGAACAACGAGAAGAAATATCTCGAAATATGTCCGTCAGGCCCCTTCACTTGAGATAAATCTGCATATATCTCGGAAACGAAGCGAGCTATGGCAAAATGTTAAGAGACCTTTTTTGTAGAGAATTAAGTTTTCTACTTTTTATGTTCTATGATATTTTTTGATCAGATGCGTAGTTCTCGAGATATATCAAGATATTTAAAAGTTCCGAAGCCGCACCAACATAATAGAGATACAGAAACACCGTGGCCCCTTTCTTTGAGATAACTCTGCACTAGTGCGAGCCGCAAATGCCACTTCCCGCTTAGCTGTGCAGAAGAAGAACAACAAGAAGAAGAAATATCTCGAAATATGTCCGTCAGGCCCCTTCCCTTGAGATAAATCTGCAAATATCTCGGAAACGAAGCGAGCTATGGCAAAATGTTGAGAGACCTTTTTTGTAGAGAATTAAGTTTCCTACTTTTTATGTTGTATGATATTTTTTGATCAGATGCGTAGTTCTCGAGATATATCAAGATATTTAAAAGTTCCAAAGCTGCACCAACATAATAGAGGTACAGAAACACCGTGGCCTCTTTCTTTGAGATAACTCTGCACTATTGCGAGCTGCAAATGCCACTTCCAGCTTAGCTGTGCAGAAGAAGAACAACAAGAAGAAGAAATATCTCGAAATATGTCCGTCAGGCCCATTCCCTTGAGATAAATCTGCAAATATCTCGGAAACGAATCGAGCTATGGCAAAATGTTAAGAGACCTTTTCTGTAGAGAATTAAGTATCCTACTTTTTATGTTCTATGATATTTTTTGATCAGACGCGTAGTTTTCGAGATATATCGAGATATTTAAAAGTTCCGAAGCCGCACCAACACAATAGAGATACAGAAACACCGTGGCCCCTTTCTTTGAGATAACTCTGCACTATTGCAAGCTGCAAATGCCACTTCCAGCTTAGCTGTGCAGAAGAAGAACAACAAGAAGAAGAAATATCTCGAAATATGTCCGTCAGGCCCCTTCCCTCGAGATAAATCTGCAAATATCTCGGAAACGAATCGAGCTATGGCAAAATGTTAAGAGACCTTTTCTGTAGAGAATTAAGTTTCCTACTTTTTATGTTCTATGATATTTTTTGATCAGAAGCGTAGTTCTCGAGATATATCAAGATATTTAAAAGTTCCGAAGCGGCACCAACATAATAGAGATACAGAAACACCGTGGCCCCTTTCTTTGAGATAACTCTGCACTATTGCGAGCTGCAAATGCCACTTCCAGCTTAGCTGTGCAGAAGAAGAACAACAAGAAGAAGAAATATTTCGAAATATGTCCGTCAGGCCCCTTCCCTTGAGATAAATCTGCAAATATCTCGGAAACGAAGCGAGCTATGGCAAAATGTTACGAGACCTTATTTGTAGAGAATTAAGTTTCCTACTTTTTATGTTCTATGATATTTTTTGATCAGATGCGTAGTTCTCGAGATATATCAAGATATTTAAAAGTTTCGAAGCCGCACCAACATAATAGAGATACAGAAACACCGTGGCCCCTTTCTTTGAGATAACTCTGCACTATTGCGAGCTGCAAATGCCACTTCCAGCTTAGCTGTGCAGAAGAAGAACAACAAGAAGAAGAAATATCTCGAAATATGTCCGTCAGGCCCCTTCCCTCGAGATAAATCTGCAAATATCGCGGAAACGAATCGAGCTATGGCAAAATGTTGAGAGACCTTTTCTGTAGAGAATTAAGTTTCCTACTTTTTATGTTCTATGATATTTTTTGATCAGACGCGTAGTTTTCGAGATATATCGAGATATTTAAAAGTTCCGAAGCCGCACCAACATAATAGAGATACAGAAACACCGTGGCCCCTTTCTTTGAGATAACTCTGCACTATTGCAAGCTGCAAATGCCACTTCCAGCTTAGCTGTGCAGAAGAAGAACAACAAGAAGAAGAAATATCTCGAAATATGTCCGTCAGGCCCCTTCCCTTGAGATATATCTGCAAATATCTCGGAAACGAAACGAGCTATGGCAAAATGTTAAGAGACCTTTTCTGTAGAGAATTATGTTTCCTAGAATTTATGTTCTATGATATTTTTTGATCAGAAGCGTAGTTTTCGAGATATATCGAGATATTTAAAAGTTCCGAAGCCGCACCAACATAATAGAGATACAGAAACACCGTGGCCCCTTTCTTTGAGATAACTCTGCACTAGTGCGAGCCGCAAATGCCACTTCCAGCTTAGCTGTGCAGAAGAAGAACAACAAGAAGAAGAAATATCTCGAAATATGTCCGCCAGGCCCCTTCCCTTGAGATATATCTGCAAATATCTCGGAAACGAAGCGAGCTATGGCAAAATGTTAAGAGACCTTTTTTGTAGAGAATTAAGTTTCCTACTTTTTATGTTCTATGATATTTTCTGATCAGATGCGTAGTTCTCGAGATATATCAAGATATTTAAAAGTTCCGCAGCCGCACCAACATAATAGAGATACAGAAACACCGTGGCCCCTTTCTTTGAGATAAATCTGCACTATTGCGAGCTGCAAATGCCACTTCCAGCTTAGCTGTGCAGAAGAAGAACAACAAGAAGAAGAAATATCTCGAAATATGTCCGTCAGGCCCCTTCCCTTGAGATAAATCTGCAAATATCACGGAAACCAAGCGAGCTATGGCAAAATGTTAAGAGACTTTATTTGTAGAGAATTAAGTTTCCTACTTTTTATGTTCTATGATATTTTTTGATCAGATGCGTAGTTCTCGAGATATATCAAGATATTTAAAAGTTCCGAAGCCGCACCAACATAATAGAGATTCAGAAACACCGTGGCCCCTTTCTGTGAGATAACTCTGCACTATTGCGAGCTGCAAATGCCAGTTCGAGCTTAGCTGTGCAGAAGAAGCACAACAAGAACAAGAAATATCTCGGAATATGTCCGTCAGGCCCCTTCCCTTGAGCTAAATCTGCAAATATGTCGGAAACAATGCGAGCTATGGCAAAATATTAAGAGACCTTTTTTGTAGGAAATTAAGTTTCCTACTATTTATGCTCTATGATATTTTTTGATCAGCTGCGTAGTTCTCGAGATATATCAAGATATTTAAAAGTTCCGAAGCCGCACCAACATAATAGATATACAGAAACAACGTGGCCCCTTTCTGCGAGATTACTCTGCACTATTGCGAGCTGCAAATGCCACTTCCAGCTTAGCTGTGCAGAAGAAGAACAACAAGAAGAAGGAATATCTCGAAATATGTCCGTCAGGCCCCTTCCCTTGAGATGTATCTGCAAATATCTCGGAAACGAAGCGAGCTATGGCAAAATGTTAAGAGACCATTTTTGTAGAGAATTATATTTCCTACAATTTATGTTCTATGATATTTTTTGATCAGAAGCGTAGTTTTCGAGATATATCGAGATATTTAAAAGTTCCGAAGCCGCACCAACATAATAGAGATACAGAAACTCCGTGGCCCCTTTCTTTGAGATAACTCTGCACTATTGCGAGCTGCAAATGCCACTTGCAGCTTAGCTGTGCAGAAGAAGAACAACAAGAAGAAGAAATATCTCGAAATATGTCCGTCAGGCCCCTTCCCTTGAGATGTATCTGCAAATATCTCGGAAACGAAGCGAGCTATGGCAAAATGTTAAGAGACCATTTTTGTAGAGAATTATATTTCCTACAATTTATGTTCTATGATATTTTTTGATCAGAAGCGTAGTTTTCGAGATATATCGAGATATTTAAAAGTTCCGAAGCCGCACCAACATAATAGAGATACAGAAACTCCGTGGCCCCTTTCTTTGAGATAACTCTGCACTATTGCGAGCTGCAAATGCCACTTCCAGCTTAGCTGTGCAGAAGAAGAACAACAAGAAGAAGAAATATCTCGAAATATGTCCGTCAGGCCACTTCCCTTGAGATAAATCTGCAAACATCACGGAAACGAAGCGAGCTATGGCAAAATGTTAAGAGACTTTATTTGTAGAGAATTAAGTTTCCTACTTTTTATGTTCTATGATATTTTTTGATCAGATGCGTAGTTCTCGAGATATATCAAGATATTTAAAAGTTCCGAAGCCGCACCAACATAATAGAGATACAGAAACACCGTGGCCCCTTTCTTTGAGATAACTCTGCACTATTGCGAGCTGCAAATGCCACTTCCAGCTTAGCTGTGCAGAAGAAGAACAACAAGAAGAAGAAATATCTCGAAATATGTCCGTCAGGCCCCTTCCCTTGAGATAAATCTGCAAATATCACGGAAACGAAGCGAGCTATGGCAAAATGTTAAGAGACTTTATTTGTAGAGAATTAAGTTTCCTACTTTTTATGTTCTATGATATTTTTTGATCAGATGCGTAGTTCTCGAGATATATCAAGATATTTAAAAGTTCCGAAGCCGCACCAACATAATAGAGATTCAGAAACACCGTGGCCCCTTTCTGTGAGATAACTCTGCACTATTGTGAGCTGCAAATGCCAGTTCGAGCTTAGCTGTGCAGAAGAAGCACAACAAGAACAAGAAATATCTCGGAATATGTCCGTCAGGCCCCTTCCCTTGAGCTAAATCTGCAAATATGTCGGAAACAATGCGAGCTATGGCAAAATATTAAGAGACCTTTTTTGTAGGAAATTAAGTTTCCTACTATTTATGCTCTATGATATTTTTTGATCAGCTGCGTAGTTCTCGAGATATATCAAGATATTTAAAAGTTCCGAAGCCGCACCAACATAATAGAGATACAGAAACAACGTGGCCCCTTTCTGCGAGATTACTCTGCACTATTGCGAGCTGCAAATGCCACTTCCAGCTTAGCTGTGCAGAAGAAGAACAACAAGAAGAAGAAGTATCTCGAAATATGTCCGTCAGGCCCCTTCCCTTGAGATGTATCTGCAAATATCTCGGAAACGAAGCGAGCTATGGCAAAATGTTAAGAGACCATTTTTGTAGAGAATTATATTTCCTACAATTTATGTTCTATGATATTTTTTGATCAGAAGCGTAGTTTTCGAGATATATCGAGATATTTAAAAGTTCCGAAGCCGCACCAACATAATAGAGATACAGAAACACCGTGGCCCCTTTCTTTGAGATAACTCTGCACTATTGCGAGCTGCAAATGCCACTTCCAGCTTAGCTGTGCAGAAGAAGAACAACAAGAAGAAGAAATATCTCGAAATATGTCCGTCAGGCCCCTTCCCTTGAGATAAATCTGCAAATATCACGGAAACGAAGCGAGCTATGGCAAAATGTTAAGAGACTTTATTTGTAGAGAATTAAGTTTCCTACTTTTTATGTTCTATGATATTTTTTGATCAGATGCGTAGTTCTCGAGATATATCAAGATATTTAAAAGTTCCGAAGCCGCACCAACATAATAGAGATACAGAAACACCGTGGCCCCTTTCTTTGAGATAACTCTGCACTATTGCGAGCTGCAAATGCCACTTCCAGCTTAGCTGTGCAGAAGAAGAACAACAAGAAGAAGAAATATCTCGAAATATGTCCGTCAGGCCCCTTCCCTTGAGATAAATCTGCAAATATCACGGAAACGAAGCGAGCTATGGCAAAATGTTAAGAGACTTTATTTGTAGAGAATTAAGTTTCCTACTTTTTATGTTCTATGATATTTTTTGATCAGATGCGTAGTTCTCGAGATATATCGATATTTAAAAGTTCCGAAGCCGCACCAACATAATAGAGATTCAGAAACACCGTGGCCCCTTTCTGTGAGATAACTCTGCACTATTGCGAGCTGCAAATGCCAGTTCGAGCTTAGCTGTGCAGAAGAAGCACAACAAGAACAAGAAATATCTCGGAATATGTCCGTCAGGCCCCTTCCCTTGAGCTAAATCTGCAAATATGTCGGAAACAATGCGAGCTATGGCAAAATATTAAGAGACCTTTTTTGTAGGAAATTAAGTTTCCTACTATTTATGCTCTATGATATTTTTTGATCAGCTGCGTAGTTCTCGAGATATATCAAGATATTTAAAAGTTCCGAAGCCGCACCAACATAATAGAGATACAGAAACACCGTGGCCCCTTTCTTTGAGATAACTCTGCACTATTGCGAGCTGCAAATGCCACTTCCAGCTTAGCTGTGCAGAAGAAGAACAACAAGAAGAAGAAATATCTCGAAATATGTCCGTCAGGCCCGTTCCTTTGAGCTGAATCTGCAAATATCTCGGAAACGAAGCGAGCTATGGCAAAATGTTAAGAGACGTTTTTTGTAGAGAATTATGTTTCCTACAATTTATGTTCTATGATATTTTTTGATCAGAAGCGTAGTTTTCGAGATATATCGAGATATTTAAAAGTTCCGAAGCCGCACCAACATAATAGAGATACAGAAACACCGTGGCCCCTTTCTTTGAGATAACTCTGCACTAGTGAGAGCCGCAAATGCCACTTCCAGCTTAGCTGTGCAGAAGAAGAACAACGAGAAGAAATATCTCGAAATATGTCCGTCAGGCCCCTTCACTTGAGATAAATCTGCATATATCTCGGAAACGAAGCGAGCTATGGCAAAATGTTAAGAGACCTTTTTTGTAGAGAATTAAGTTTTCTACTTTTTATGTTCTATGATATTTTTTGATCAGATGCGTAGTTCTCGAGATATATCAAGATATTTAAAAGTTCCGAAGCCGCACCAACATAATAGAGATACAGAAACACCGTGGCCCCTTTCTTTGAGATAACTCTGCACTAGTGCGAGCCGCAAATGCCACTTCCCGCTTAGCTGTGCAGAAGAAGAACAACAAGAAGAAGAAATATCTCGAAATATGTCCGTCAGGCCCCTTCCCTTGAGATAAATCTGCAAATATCTCGGAAACGAAGCGAGCTATGGCAAAATGTTGAGAGACCTTTTTTGTAGAGAATTAAGTTTCCTACTTTTTATGTTGTATGATATTTTTTGATCAGATGCGTAGTTCTCGAGATATATCAAGATATTTAAAAGTTCCAAAGCTGCACCAACATAATAGAGGTACAGAAACACCGTGGCCTCTTTCTTTGAGATAACTCTGCACTATTGCGAGCTGCAAATGCCACTTCCAGCTTAGCTGTGCAGAAGAAGAACAACAAGAAGAAGAAATATCTCGAAATATGTCCGTCAGGCCCATTCCCTTGAGATAAATCTGCAAATATCTCGGAAACGAATCGAGCTATGGCAAAATGTTAAGAGACCTTTTCTGTAGAGAATTAAGTATCCTACTTTTTATGTTCTATGATATTTTTTGATCAGACGCGTAGTTTTCGAGATATATCGAGGTATTTAAAAGTTCCGAAGCCGCACCAACATAATAGAGATACAGAAACACCGTGGCCCCTTTCTTTGAGATAACTCTGCACTAGTGCGAGCCGCAAATGCCACTTCCAGCTTAGCTGTGCAGAAGAAGAACAACAAGAAGAAGAAATATGTCGAAATATGTCCGTCAGGCCCCTTCCCTCGAGATAAATCTGCAAATATCTCGGAAACGAAGCGAGCTATGGCAAAATGTTAAGAGACCTTTTTTGTAGAGAATTAAGTTTCCTACTTTTTATGTTCTATGATATTTTCTGATCAGATGCGTAGTTCTCGAGATATATCAAGATATTTAAAAGTTCCAAAGCTGCACCAACATAATAGAGGTACAGAAACACCGTGGCCTCTTTCTTTGAGATAACTCTGCACTATTGCGAGCTGCAAATGCCACTTCCAGCTTAGCTGTGCAGAAGAAGAACAACAAGAAGAAGAAATATCTCGAAATATGTCCGTCAGGCCCATTCCCTTGAGATAAATCTGCAAATATCTCGGAAACGAATCGAGCTATGGCAAAATGTTAAGAGACCTTTTCTGTAGAGAATTAAGTATCCTACTTTTTATGTTCTATGATATTTTTTGATCAGACGCGTAGTTTTCGAGATATATCGAGATATTTAAAAGTTCCGAAGCCGCACCAACACAATAGAGATACAGAAACACCGTGGCCCCTTTCTTTGAGATAACTCTGCACTATTGCAAGCTGCAAATGCCACTTCCAGCTTAGCTGTGCAGAAGAAGAACAACAAGAAGAAGAAATATGTCGAAATATGTCCGTCAGGCCCCTTCCCTCGAGATAAATCTGCAAATATCTCGGAAACGAAGCGAGCTATGGCAAAATGTTAAGAGACCTTTTTTGTAGAGAATTAAGTTTCCTACTTTTTATGTTCTATGATATTTTCTGATCAGATGCGTAGTTCTCGAGATATATCAAGATATTTAAAAGTTCCGAAGCGGCACCAACATAATAGAGATACAGAAACACCGTGGCCCCTTTCTTTGAGATAACTCTGCACTATTGCGAGCTGCAAATGCCACTTCCAGCTTAGCTGTGCAGAAGAAGAACAACAAGAAGAAGAAATATTTCGAAATATGTCCGTCAGGCCCCTTCCCTTGAGATAAATCTGCAAATATCTCGGAAACGAAGCGAGCTATGGCAAAATGTTACGAGACCTTATTTGTAGAGAATTAAGTTTCCTACTTTTTATGTTCTATGATATTTTTTGATCAGATGCGTAGTTCTCGAGATATATCAAGATATTTAAAAGTTTCGAAGCCGCACCAACATAATAGAGATACAGAAACACCGTGGCCCCTTTCTTTGAGATAACTCTGCACTATTGCGAGCTGCAAATGCCACTTCCAGCTTAGCTGTGCAGAAGAAGAACAACAAGAAGAAGAAATATCTCGAAATATGTCCGTCAGGCCCCTTCCCTCGAGATAAATCTGCAAATATCGCGGAAACGAATCGAGCTATGGCAAAATGTTGAGAGACCTTTTCTGTAGAGAATTAAGTTTCCTACTTTTTATGTTCTATGATATTTTTTGATCAGACGCGTAGTTTTCGAGATATATCGAGATATTTAAAAGTTCCGAAGCCGCACCAACATAATAGAGATACAGAAACACCGTGGCCCCGTTCTTTGAGATAACTCTGCACTATTGCGAGCTGCAAATGCCACTTCCAGCTTAGCTGTGCAGAAGAAGAACAACAAGAAGAAGAAATATCTCGAAGTATGTCCGTCAGGCCCCTTCCCTTGAGATGTATCTGCAAATATCTCGGAAACGAAGCGAGCTATGGCAAAATGTTAAGAGACTATTTTTGTAGAGAATTATATTTCCTACAATTTATGTTCTATGATATTTTTTGATCAGAAGCGTAGTTTTCGAGATATATCGAGATATTTAAAAGTTCCGAAGCCGCACCAACATAATAGAGATACAGAAACACCGTGGCCCCTTTCTTTGAGATAACTCTGCACTATTGCGAGCTGCAAATGCCACTTCCAGCTTAGCTGTGCAGAAGAAGAACAACAAGAAGAAGAAATATCTCGAAATATGTCCGTCAGGCCCCTTCCCTTGAGATGTATCTGCAAATATCTCGGAAACGAAGCGAGCTATGGCAAAATGTTAAGAGACCTTTTTTGTATAGAATTATGTTTCCTACAATTTATGTTCTATGATATTTTTTGATCAGATGCGTAGTTCTCGAGATATATCAAGATATTTAAAAGTTCCGAAGCCGCACCAACATAATAGAGATACAGAAACACCGTGGCCCCTTTCTTTGAGATAACTCTGCACTATTGCGAGCTGCAAATGCCACTTCCAGCTTAGCTGTGCAGAAGAAGAACAACAAGAAGAAGAAATATCTCGAAGTATGTCCGTCAGGCCCCTTCCCTTGAGCTAAATCTGCAAATATCTCGGAAACGAAGCGAGCTATGGCAAAATGTTAAGAGACCTTTTTTGTAGAGAATTAAGTTTCCTACTTTTTATGTTCTATGATATTTTTTGATCAGATGCGTAGTTCTCGAGATATATCAAGATATTTAAAAGTTCCGAAGCCGCACCAACATAATAGAGATACAGAAACACCGTGGCCCCTTTCTTTGAGATAACTCTGCACTAGTGCGAGCCGCAAATCCCACTTCCAGCTTAGCTGTGCAGAAGAAGAACAACAAGAAGAAGAAATATCTCGAAATATGTCCGTCAGGCCCCTTCCCTCGAGATAAATCTGCAAATATCTCGGAAACGAATCGAGCTATGGCAAAATGTTAAGAGACCTTTTCTGTAGAGAATTAAGTATCCTACTTTTTATGTTCTATGATATTTTTTGATCAGACGCGTAGTTTTCGAGATATATCGAGATATTTAAAAGTTCCGAAGCCGCACCAACACAATAGAGATACAGAAACACCGTGGCCCCTTTCTTTGAGATAACTCTGCACTATTGCAAGCTGCAAATGCCACTTCCAGCTTAGCTGTGCAGAAGAAGAACAACAAGAAGAAGAAATATCTCGAAATATGTCCGTCAGGCCCCTTCCCTCGAGATAAATCTGCAAATATCTCGGAAACGAATCGAGCTATGGCAAAATGTTAAGAGACCTTTTCTGTAGAGAATTAAGTTTCCTACTTTTTATGTTTTATGATATTTTTTGATCAGAAGCGTAGTTTTCGAGATATATCGAGGTATTTAAAAGTTCCGAAGCCGCACCAACATAATAGAGATACAGAAACACCGTGGCCCCTTTCTTTGAGATAACTCTGCACTAGTGCGAGCCGCAAATGCCACTTCCAGCTTAGCTGTGCAGAAGAAGAACAACAAGAAGAAGAAATATCTCGAAATATGTCCGTCAGGCCCCTTCCCTTGAGATAAATCTGCAAATATCTCGGAAACGAAGCGAGCTATGGCAAAATGTTAAGAGACCTTTTTTGTAGAGAATTAAGTTTCCTACTTTTTATGTTCTATGATATTTTTTGATCAGATGCGTAGTTCGCGAGATATATCGAGATATTTAAAAGTTCCGAAGCCGCACCAACATAATAGAGATACAGAAACACCGTGGCCCCTTTCTTTGAGATAACTCTGCACTATTGCGAGCTGCAAATGCCACTTCCAGCTTAGCTGTGCAGAAGAAGAACAACAAGAAGAAGAAATATCTCGAAGTATGTCCGTCAGGCCCCTTCCCTTGAGATAAATCTGCAAATATCTCGGAAACGAAGCGAGCTATGGCAAAATGTTAAGAGACCTTTTTTGTAGAGAATTAAGTTTCCTACTTTTTATGTTCTATGATATTTTTTGATCAGATGCGTAGTTCTCGAGATATATCAAGATATTTAAAAGTTCCGAAGCCGCACCAACATAATAGAGATACAGAAACACCGTGGCCCCTTTCTTTGAGATAACTCTGCACTATTGCGAGCTGCAAATGCCACTTCCAGCTTAGCTGTGCAGAAGAAGAACAACAAGAAGAAGAAATATATCGAAATATGTCCGTCAGGCCCCTTCCCTTGAGATGTATCTGCAAATATCTCGGAAACGAAGCGAGCTATGGCAAAATGTTAAGAGACCTTTTTTGTAGAGAATTATGTTTCCTACTTTTTATGTTCTATGATATTTGTTGATCAGATGCGTAGTTCTCGAGATATATCAAGATATTTAAAAGTTCCGAAGCCGCACCAACATAATAGAGATACAGAAACACCGTGGCCCCTTTCTTTGAGATAACTCTGCACTATTGCGAGCTGCAAATGCCACTTTCAGCTTAGCTGTGCAGAAGAAGAACAACAAGAAGAAGAAATATCTCGAAATATGTCCGTCAGGCCCCTTCCCTTGAGATGTATCTGCAAATATCTCGGAAACGAAGCGAGCTATGGCAAAATGTTAAGAGACCTTTTTTGTAGAGAATTATGTTTCCTACTTTTTATGTTCTATGATATTTTTTGATCAGATGCGTAGTTCTCGAGATATATCAAGATATTTAAAAGTTCCGAAGCCGCACCAACATAATAGAGATACAGAAACACCGTGGCCCCTTTCTTTGAGATAACTCTGCACTATTGCGAGCTGCAAATGCCAGTTCGAGCTTAGCTGTGCAGAAGAAGCACAACAAGAACAAGAAATATCTCGGATTAAGTCCGTCAGGCCCCTTCCCTTGAGGTAAATCTGCAAATATCTCGGAAACGGTGCGAGCTGTGGCAAAATGTTAAGAGACCTTTTTTGTAGAGAATTAAGTTTCCTACTTCTTACGTTCTATGATATTTTTTGATCAGATGCGTAATTCTCGAGATATATCAAGATATTTAAAAGTTCCGCAGCCGCACCAACATAATAGAGATACAGAAACACCGTGGCCCCTTTCTGTGAGATAACTCTGCACTATTGCGAGCTGCAAATGCCAGTTCGAGCTTAGCTGTGCAGAAGAAGCACAACAAGAACAAGAAATATCTCGGAATGTGTCCGTCAGGCCCCTTCCCTTGAGCTAAATCTGCAAATATGTCGGAAACAATGCGAGCTATGGCAAAATATTAAGAGACCTTTTTTGTAGGAAATTAAGTTTCCTACTATTTATGCTCTATGATATTTTTTGATCAGCTGCGTAGTTCTCGAGATATATCAAGATATTTAAAAGTTCCGAAGCCGCACCAACATAATAGAGATACAGAAACAACGTGGCCCCTTTTTGCGAGATAACTCTGCACTATTGCGAGCTGCAAATGCCACTTCCAGCTTAGCTGTGCTGAAGAAGAACAACAAGAACAAGAAATATCTCGGAATATGTCCAACAGGCCCCTTCCCTTGAGCTAAATCTGCAAATATCTCGGAAACGATGCGAGATATGGCAAAATGATAAGAGACCTTTTTTGTAGAGAATTATGTTTCCTACAATTTATGTTCTATGATATTTTTTGATCAGAAGCGTAGTTTTCGAGATATATCAAGATATTTAAAAGTTCCGAAGCCGCACCAACATAATAGAGATTCAGAAACACCGTGGCCCCTTTCTTTGAGATAACTCTGCACTATTGCGAGCTGCAAATGCCACTTTCAGCTTAGCTGTGCAGAAGAAGAACAACAAGAAGAAGAAATATCTCGAAATATGTCCGTCAGGCCCCTTCCCTTGAGATGTATCTGCAAATATCTCGGAAACGAAGCGAGCTATGGCAAAATGTTAAGAGACCTTTTTTGTAGAGAATTATGTTTCCTACTTTTTATGTTCTATGATATTTTTTGATCAGATGCGTAGTTCTCGAGATATATCAAGATATTTAAAAGTTCCGAAGCCGCACCAACATAATAGAGATACAGAAACACCGTGGCCCCTTTCTTTGAGATAACTCTGCACTATTGCGAGCTGCAAATGCCAGTTCGAGCTTAGCTGTGCAGAAGAAGCACAACAAGAACAAGAAATATCTCGGATTAAGTCCGTCAGGCCCCTTCCCTTGAGGTAAATCTGCAAATATCTCGGAAACGGTGCGAGCTGTGGCAAAATGTTAAGAGACCTTTTTTGTAGACAATTAAGTTTCCTACTTTTTATGTTCTATGATATTTTTTGATCAGATGCGTAGTTCTCGAGATATATCAAGATATTTAAAAGTTCCGAAGCCGCACCAACATAATAGAGATACAGAAACACCGTGGCCCCTTTCTTTGAGATAACTCTGCACTATTGCGAGCTGGAAATGCCACTTCCAGCTTAGCTGTGCAGAAGAAGAACAACAAGAAGAAGAAATATCTCGAAATATGTGCGTCAGGCCCCTTCCCTTGAGATATATCTGCAAATATCTCGGAAACGAAGCGAGCTATGGCAAAATGTTAAGAGACCTTTTTTGTAGAGAATTAAGTTTCCTACTTTTTATGTTCTATGATATTTTTTGATCAGATGCGTAGTTCTCGAGATATATCAAGATATTTAAAAGTTCCGAAGCCGCACCAACATAATAGAGATACAGAAACACCGTGGGCCCTTTCTTTGAGATACCTCTGCACTATTGCGAGCTGCAAATGCCACTTCCAGCATAGCTGTGCAGAAGAAGAACAACAAGAAGAAGAAATATCTCGAAATATGTCCGTCAGGCCCCTTCCCTTGAGATATATCTGCAAATATCTCGGAAACGAAGCGAGCTATGGCAAAATGTTAAGAGACCTTTTTTGTAGAGAATTAAGTTTCCTACTTTTTATGTTCTATGATATTTTTTGATCAGATGCGTACTTCTCGAGATATATCAAGATATTTAAAAGTTCCGAAGCCGCACCAACATAATAGAGATACAGAAACACCGTGGCCCCGTTCTTTGAGATAACTCTGCACTATTGCGAGCTGCAAATGCCACTTCCAGCTTAGCTGTGCAGAAGAAGAACAACAAGAAGAAGAAATATCTCGAAATATGTCCGTCAGGCCCCTCCCTTGAGATGTATCTGCAAATATCTCGGAAACGAAGCGAGCTATGGCAAAATGTTAAGAGACCTTTTTTGTAGAGAATTATGTTTCCTACTTTTTATGTTCTATGATATTTTTTGATCAGATGCGTAGTTCTCGAGATATATCAAGATATTTAAAAGTTCCGAAGCCGCACCAACATAATAGAGATACAGAAACACCGTGGCCCCTTTCTTTGAGATACCTCTGCACTATTGCGAGCTGCAAATGCCACTTCCAGCTTAGCTGTGCAGAAGAAGAACAACAAGAAGAAGAAATATCTCGAAATATGTCCGTCAGGCCCCTTCCCTTGAGATGTATCTGCAAATATCTCGGAAACGAAGCGAGCTATGGCAAAATGTTAAGAGACCTTTTTTGTAGAGAATTATGTTTCCTACTTTTTATGTTCTATGATATTTTTTGATCAGATGCGTAGTTCTCGAGATATATCAAGATATTTAAAAGTTCCGAAGCCGCACCAACATAATAGAGATACAGAAACACCGTGGCCCCTTTCTTTGAGATAACTCTGCACTATTGCGAGCTGCAAATGCCAGTTCGAGCTTAGCTGTGCAGAAGAAGCACAACAAGAACAAGAAATATCTCGGATTAAGTCCGTCAGGCCCCTTCCCTTGAGGTAAATCTGCAAATATCTCGGAAACGGTGCGAGCTGTGGCAAAATGTTAAGAGACCTTTTTTGTAGACAATTAAGTTTCCTACTTTTTATGTTCTATGATATTTTTTGATCAGATGCGTAGTTCTCGAGATATATCAAGATATTTAAAAGTTCCGAAGCCGCACCAACATAATAGAGATACAGAAACACCGTGGCCCCTTTCTTTGAGATAACTCTGCACTATTGCGAGCTGGAAATGCCACTTCCAGCTTAGCTGTGCAGAAGAAGAACAACAAGAAGAAGAAATATCTCGAAATATGTGCGTCAGGCCCCTTCCCTTGAGATATATCTGCAAATATCTCGGAAACGAAGCGAGCTATGGCAAAATGTTAAGAGACCTTTTTTGTAGAGAATTAAGTTTCCTACTTTTTATGTTCTATGATATTTTTTGATCAGATGCGTAGTTCTCGAGATATATCAAGATATTTAAAAGTTCCGAAGCCGCACCAACATAATAGAGATACAGAAACACCGTGGGCCCTTTCTTTGAGATACCTCTGCACTATTGCGAGCTGCAAATGCCACTTCCAGCATAGCTGTGCAGAAGAAGAACAACAAGAAGAAGAAATATCTCGAAATATGTCCGTCAGGCCCCTTCCCTTGAGATATATCTGCAAATATCTCGGAAACGAAGCGAGCTATGGCAAAATGTTAAGAGACCTTTTTTGTAGAGAATTAAGTTTCCTACTTTTTATGTTCTATGATATTTTTTGATCAGATGCGTAGTTCTCGAGATATATCAAGATATTTAAAAGTTCCGAAGCCGCACCAACATAATAGAGATACAGAAACACCGTGGGCCCTTTGTTTGAGATAACTCTGCACTATTGCGAGCTGCAAATGCCACTTCCAGCTTAGCTGTGCAGAAGAAGAACAACAAGAAGAAGAAATATCTCGAAATATGTCCGTCAGGCCCCTTCCCTTGAGATGTATCTGCAAATATCTCGGAAACGAAGCGAGCTATGGCAAAATGTTAAGAGACCTTTTTTGTAGAGAATTAGGTTTCCTACTTCTTATGTTCTATGATATTTTTTGATCAGATGCGTACTTCTCGAGATATATCAAGATATTTAAAAGTTCCGAAGCCGCACCAACATAATAGAGATACAGAAACACCGTGGCCCCTTTCTTTGAGATAACTCTGCACTATTGCGAGCTGCAAATGCCACTTCCAGCTTAGCTGTGCAGAAGAAGAACAACAAGAAGAAGAAATATCTCGAAATATGTCCGTCAGGCCCCTTCCCTTGAGATAAATCTGCAAATATCTCGGAAACGAAGCGAGCTATGGCAAAATGTTAAGAGACCTTTTTTGTAGAGAATTAAGTTTCCTACTTTTTATGTTCTATGATATTTTTTGATCAGATGCGTAGTTCTCGAGATATATCAAGATATTTAAAAGTTCCGAAGCCGCACCAACATAATAGAGATACAGAAACACCGTGGCCCCTTTCTTTGAGATAACTCTGCACTATTGCGAGCTGCAAATGCCACTTCCAGCTTAGCTGTGCAGAAGAAGAACAACAAGAAGAAGAAATATCTCGAAATATGTCCGTCAGGCCCCTTCCCTTGAGATAAATCTGCAAATATCTCGGAAACGAAGCGAGCTATGGCAAAATGTTAAGAGACCTTTTTTGTAGAGAATTAAGTTTCCTACTTTTTATGTTCTATGATATTTTTTGATCAGATGCGTAGTTCTCGAGATATATCAAGATATTTAAAAGTTCCGAAGCCGCACCAACATAATAGAGATACAGAAACACCGTGGCCCCTTTCTTTGAGATAACTCTGCACTATTGCGAGCTGCAAATGCCACTTCCAGCTTAGCTGTGCAGAAGAAGAACAACAAGAAGAAGAAATATCTCGAAATATGTCCGTCAGGCCCCTTCCCTTGAGATAAATCTGCAAATATCTCGGAAACGAAGCGAGCTATGGCAAAATGTTAAGAGACCTTTTTTGTAGAGAATTAAGTTTCCTACTTTTTATGTTCTATGATATTTTTTGATCAGATGCGTAGTTCTCGAGATATATCAAGATATTTAAAAGTTCCGAAGCCGCACCAACATAATAGAGATACAGAAACACCGTGGCCCCTTTCTTTGAGATACCTCTGCACTATTGCGAGCTGCAAATGCCAGTTCGAGCTTAGCTGTGCAGAAGAAGCACAACAAGAACAAGAAATATCTCGGAATATGTCCGTCAGGCCCCTTCCCTTGAGCTAAATCTGCAAATATGTCGGAAACAATGCGAGCTATGGCAAAATATTAAGAGACCTTTTTTGTAGGAAATTAAGTTTCCTACTATTTATGCTCTATGATATTTTTTGATCAGCTGCGTAGTTCTCGAGATATATCAAGATATTTAAAAGTTCCGAAGCCGCACCAACATAATAGAGATACAGAAACAACGTGGCCCCTTTTTGCGAGATAACTCTGCACTATTGCGAGCTGCAAATGCCACTTCCAGCTTAGCTGTGCAGAAGAAGAACAACAAGAAGAAGAAATATCTCGAAATATGTCCGTCAGGCCCCTTCCCTTGAGATATATCTGCAAATATCTCGGAAACGAAGCGAGCTATGGCAAAATGTTAAGAGACCTTTTTTGTAGAGAATTAAGTTTCCCACTTTTTATATTCTATGATATTTTTTGATCAGATGCGTAGTTCTCGAGATATATCAAGATATTTAAAAGTTCCGAAGCCGCACCAACATAATAGAGATACAGAAACACCGTGGGCCCTTTCTTTGAGATAACTCTGCACTATTGCGAGCTGCAAATGCCACTTCCAGCTTAGCTGTGCAGAAGAAGAACAACAAGAAGAAGAAATATCTCGAAATATGTCCGTCAGGCCCCTTCCCATGAGATATATCTGCAAATATCTCGGAAACGAAGCGAGCTATGGCAAAATGTTAAGAGACCTTTCTTGTAGAGAATTAAGTTTCCTACTTTTTATGTTCTATGATATTTTTTGATCAGATGCGTAGTTCTCGAGATATATCAAGATATTTAAAAGTTCCGAAGCCGCACCAACATAATAGAGATACAGAAACACCGTGGCCCCTTTCTTTGAGATAACTCTGCACTATTGCGAGCTGCAAATGCCACTTCCAGCTTAGCTGTGCAGAAGAAGAAATATCTCGAAATATGTCCGTCTGGCCCGGACCTTGGAGCTGAATCTGCAAATATCTCGGAAACGAAGCGAGCTATGGCAAAATGTTAAGAGACCTTTTATGTAGAGAATTAAGTTTCCTACTTTTTATGTTCTGTGATATTCTTTAATCAGATGCGTAGTTCTCGAGATATATCAAGATATTTAAAAGTTCCGAAGCCGCACCAACATGATAGAGATACAGAAACACCGTGGCCCCTTTCTTTGAGATAACTCTGCACTATTGCGAGCTGCAAATGCCACTTCCAGCTTAGCTGTGCAGAAGAAGAACAACAAGAAGAAGAAATATCTCGAAATATGTCCGTCAGGCCCCTTCCTTTGAGCTGAATCTGCAAATATCTCGGAAACCAAGCGAGCTATGGCAAAATGTTGAGAGACGTTTTCTGTAGAGAATTACGTTTCCTACAATTTATGCTCTATGATATTTTTTGATCAGAAGCGTAGTTTTCGAGATATATCGAGATATTTAAAAGTTCCGAAGCCGCACCAACATAATACAGATTCAGAAACACCGTGGCCCCTTTCTTTGAGATAACTCTGCACTAGTGCGAGCCGCAAATGCCACTTCCAGCTTAGCTGTGCAGAAGAAGAACAACAAGAAGAAGAAATATCTCGAAATATGTCCGTCAGGCCCCTTCCCTTGAGATAAATCTGCAAATATCTCGGAAAGGAAGCGAGCTATGGCAAAATGTTAAGAGACCTTTTTTGTAGAGAATTAAGTTTCCTACTTTTTATGTTCTATGATATTTTTTAATCAGAAGTGTAGTTCTGGAGATATATCAAGATATTTAAAAGTTCCGAAGCCGCACCAACATAATAGAGATACAGAAACACCGTGGCCCCTTTCTTTGCGATAACTCTGCACTAGTGCGAGCCGCAAATGCCACTTCCAGCTTAGCTGTGCAGAAGAAGAACAACAAGAAGAAGAAATATCTCGAGATATGTCCGTCAGGCCCCTTCCCTTGAGATAAATCTGCCAATATCTCGGAAACGAAGCGAGCTATGGCAAAATGTTAAGAGACCTTTTTTGTAGAGGATTAAGTTTCCTACTTTTTATGTTCTATGATATTTTTTGATCAGATGCGTAGTTCTCGAGATATATCAAGATATTTAAAAGTTCCGAAGGCGCACCAACATAATAGAGATACAGAAACACCGTGGCCCCTTTCTTTGAGATAACTCTGCACTATTGCGAGCTGCAAATGCAACTTCCAGCTTAGCTGTGCAGAAGAAGAACAACAAGAAGGAGAAATATCTCGAAATATGTCCGTCAGGCCCCTTCCCTTGAGATAAATCTGCAAATATCTCGGAAACGAAGCGAGCTATGGCAAAATGTTAAGAGACCTTTTTTGTAGAGAATTAAGTTTCCTACTTTTTATGTTCTATGATATTTTTTGATCAGATGCGTAGTTCTCGAGATATATCAAGATATTTAAAAGTTCCGAAGCCGCACCAACATAATAGAGATACAGAAACACCGTGGCCCCTTTCTTTGAGATAACTCTGCACTATTGCGAGCTGCAAATGCCACTTCCAGCTTAGCTGTGCAGAAGAAGAACAACAAGAAGAAGAAATATCTCGAAATATGTCCGTCAGGCCCCTTCCCTTGAGATAAATCTGCAAATATCTCGGAAACGAAGCGAGCTATGGCAAAATGTTAAGAGACCTTTTTTGTAGAGAATTAAGTTTCCTACTTTTTATGTTCTATGATATTTTTTGATCAGATGCGTAGTTCTCGAGATATATCAAGATATTTAAAAGTTCCGAAGCCGCACCAACATAATAGAGATACAGAAACACCGTGGCCCCTTTCTTTGAGATACCTCTGCACTATTGCGAGCTGCAAATGCCAGTTCGAGCTTAGCTGTGCAGAAGAAGCACAACAAGAACAAGAAATATCTCGGAATATGTCCGTCAGGCCCCTTCCCTTGAGCTAAATCTGCAAATATGTCGGAAACAATGCGAGCTATGGCAAAATATTAAGAGACCTTTTTTGTAGGAAATTAAGTTTCCTACTATTTATGCTCTATGATATTTTTTGATCAGCTGCGTAGTTCTCGAGATATATCAAGATATTTAAAAGTTCCGAAGCCGCACCAACATAATAGAGATACAGAAACAACGTGGCCCCTTTTTGCGAGATAACTCTGCACTATTGCGAGCTGCAAATGCCACTTCCAGCTTAGCTGTGCAGAAGAAGAACAACAAGAAGAAGAAATATCTCGAAATATGTCCGTCAGGCCCCTTCCCTTGAGATATATCTGCAAATATCTCGGAAACGAAGCGAGCTATGGCAAAATGTTAAGATACCTTTTTTGTAGAGAATTAAGTTTCCCACTTTTTATATTCTATGATATTTTTTGATCAGATGCGTAGTTCTCGAGATATATCAAGATATTTAAAAGTTCCGAAGCCGCACCAACATAATAGAGATACAGAAACACCGTGGGCCCTTTCTTTGAGATAACTCTGCACTATTGCGAGCTGCAAATGCCACTTCCAGCTTAGCTGTGCAGAAGAAGAACAACAAGAAGAAGAAATATCTCGAAATATGTCCGTCAGGCCCCTTCCCATGAGATATATCTGCAAATATCTCGGAAACGAAGCGAGCTATGGCAAAATGTTAAGAGACCTTTTTTGTAGAGAATTAAGTTTCCTACTTTTTATGTTCTATGATATTTTTTGATCAGATGCGTAGTTCTCGAGATATATCAAGATATTTAAAAGTTCCGAAGCCGCACCAACATAATAGAGATACAGAAACACCGTGGCCCCTTTCTTTGAGATAACTCTGCACTATTGCGAGCTGCAAATGCCAGTTCGAGCTTAGCTGTGCAGAAGAAGCACAACAAGAACAAGAAATATCTCGGAATATGTCCGTCAGGCCCCTTCCCTTGAGCTAAATCTGCAAATATGTCGGAAACAATGCGAGCTATGGCAAAATATTAAGAGACCTTTTTTGTAGGAAATTAAGTTTCCTACTATTTATGCTCTATGATATTTTTTGATCAGCTGCGTAGTTCTCGAGATATATCAAGATATTTAAAAGTTCCGAAGCCGCACCAACATAATAGAGATACAGAAACAACGTGGCCCCTTTTTGCGAGATAACTCTGCACTATTGCGAGCTGCAAATGCCACTTCCAGCTTAGCTGTGCAGAAGAAGAACAACAAGAAGAAGAAATATCTCGAAATATGTCCGTCAGGCCCCTTCCCTTGAGATATATCTGCAAATATCTCGGAAACGAAGCGAGCTATGGCAAAATGTTAAGAGACCTTTTTTGTAGAGAATTAAGTTTCCCACTTTTTATATTCTATGATATTTTTTGATCAGATGCGTAGTTCTCGAGATATATCAAGATATTTAAAAGTTCCGAAGCCGCACCAACATAATAGAGATACAGAAACACCGTGGGCCCTTTCTTTGAGATAACTCTGCACTATTGCGAGCTGCAAATGCCACTTCCAGCTTAGCTGTGCAGAAGAAGAACAACAAGAAGAAGAAATATCTCGAAATATGTCCGTCAGGCCCCTTCCCATGAGATATATCTGCAAATATCTCGGAAACGAAGCGAGCTATGGCAAAATGTTAAGAGACCTTTTTTGTAGAGAATTAAGTTTCCTACTTTTTATGTTCTATGATATTTTTTGATCAGATGCGTAGTTCTCGAGATATATCAAGATATTTAAAAGTTCCGAAGCCGCACCAACATAATAGAGATACAGAAACACCGTGGCCCCTTTCTTTGAGATAACTCTGCACTATTGCGAGCTGCAAATGCCACTTCCAGCTTAGCTGTGCAGAAGAAGAACAACAAGAAGAAGAAATATCTCGAAATATGTCCGTCAGGCCCCTTCCCTTGAGATGTATCTGCAAATATCTCAGAAACGAAGCGAGCTATGGCAAAATGTTAAGAGACCTTTTTTGTAGAGAATTAAGTTTCCTACTTTTTATGTTCTATGATATTTTTTGATCAGATGCGTAGTTCTCGAGATATATCAAGATATTTAAAAGTTCCGAAGCCGCACCAACATAATAGAGATACAGAAACACCGTGGCCCCTTTCTTTGAGATAATTCTGCACTATTGCGAGCTGCAAATGCCACTTCCAGCTTAGCTGTGCAGAAGAAGAAATATCTCGAAATATGTCCGTCTGGCCCGTTCCTTTGAGCTGAATCTGCAAATATCTCGGAAACGAAGCGAGCTATGGCAAAATGTTAAGAGACCTTTTATGTAGAGAATTAAGTTTCCTACTTTTTATGTTCTATGATATTCTTTAATCAGATGCGTAGTTCTCGAGATATATCAAGATATTTAAAAGTTCCGAAGCCGCACCAACATAATAGAGATACAGAAACACCGTGGCCCCTTTCTTTGAGATAACTCTGCACTATTGCGAGCTGCAAATGCCACTTCCAGCTTAGCTGTGCAGAAGAAGAACAACAAGAAGAAGAAATATCTCGAAATATGTCCGTCAGGCCCCTTCCTTTGAGCTGAATCTGCAAATATCTCGGAAACGAAGCGAGCTATGGCAAAATGTTGAGAGACGTTTTCTGTAGAGAATTACGTTTCCTACAATTTATGCTCTATGATATTTTTTGATCAGAAGCGTAGTTTTCGAGATATATCGAGATATTTAAAAGTTCCGAAGCCGCACCAACATAATACAGATTCAGAAACACCGTGGCCCCTTTCTTTGAGATAACTCTGCACTAGTGCGAGCCGCAAATGCCACTTCCAGCTTAGCTGTGCAGAAGAAGAACAACAAGAAGAAGAAATATCTCGAAATATGTCCGTCAGGCCCCTTCCCTTGAGATAAATCTGCAAATATCTCGGAAACGAAGCGAGCTATGGCAAAATGTTAAGAGACCTTTTTTGTAGAGAATTAAGTTTCCTACTTTTTATGTTCTATGATATTTTTTAATCAGAAGTGTAGTTCTGGAGATATATCAAGATATTTAAAAGTTCCGAAGCCGCACCAACATAATAGAGATACAGAAACACCGTGGCCCCTTTCTTTGCGATAACTCTGCACTAGTGCGAGCCGCAAATGCCACTTCCAGCTTAGCTGTGCAGAAGAAGAACAACAAGAAGAAGAAATATCTCGAGATATGTCCGTCAGGCCCCTTCCCTTGAGATAAATCTGCCAATATCTCGGAAACGAAGCGAGCTATGGCAAAATGTTAAGAGACCTTTTTTGTAGAGAATTAAGTTTCCTACTTTTTATGTTCTATGATATTTTTTGATCAGATGCGTAGTTCTCGAGATATATCAAGATATTTAAAAGTTCCGAAGGCGCACCAACATAATAGAGATACAGAAACACCGTGGCCCCTTTCTTTGAGATAACTCTGCACTATTGCGAGCTGCAAATGCAACTTCCAGCTTAGCTGTGCAGAAGAAGAACAACAAGAAGAAGAAATATCTCGAAATATGTCCGTCAGGCCCGTTCCTTTGAGCTGAATCTGCAAATATCTCGGAAACGAAGCGAGCTATGGCAAAATGTTAAGAGACGTGTTTTGTAGAGAATTATGTTTCCTACAATTTATGTTGTATGATATTTTTGATCAGAAGCGTAGTTTTCGAGATATATCGAGATATTTAAAAGTTCCGAAGCCGCACCAACATAATAGAGATACAGAAACACCGTGGACCCTTTCTTTGAGATAACTCTGCACTATTGCGAGCTGCAAATGCCACTTCCAGCTTAGCTGTGCAGAAGAAGAACAACAAGAAGAAGAAATATCTCGAAATATGTCCGTCAGGCCCGTTCCTTTGAGCTGAATCTGCAAATATCTCGGAAACGAAGCGAGCTATGGCAAAATGTTAAGAGACCTTTTTTGTAGAGAATTAAGTTTCCTACTTTTTATGTTCTATGATATTTTTTGATCAGATGCGTAGTCCTCGAGATATATCAAGATACTTAAAAGTTCCGAAGCCGCACCAACATAATAGAGATACAGAAACACCGTGGCCCCTTTCTTTGAGATAACTCTGCACTATTGCGAGCTGCAAATGCCACTTCCAGCTTAGCTGTGCAGAAGAAGAACAACAAGAAGAAGAAATATCTCGAAATATGTCCGTCAGGCCCGTTCCTTTGAGCTGAATCTGCAAATATCTCGGAAACGAAGCGAGCTATGGCAAAATGTTAAGAGACCTTTTTTGTAGAGAATTAAGTTTCCTACTTTTTATGTTCTATGATATTTTTTGATCAGATGCGTAGTCCTCGAGATATATCAAGATACTTAAAAGTTCCGAAGCCGCACCAACATAATACAGATTCAGAAACACCGTGGCCCCTTTCTTTGAGATAACTCTGCACTATTGCGAGCTGCAAATGCCACTTCCAGCTTAGCTGTGCAGAAGAAGAACAACAACAAGAAGAAATATCTCGAAATATGTCCGTCAGGCCCCTTCCCTTGAGATAAATCTGCAAATATCTCGGAAACGAAGCGAGCTATGGCAAAATGTTAAGAGACCTTTTTTGTAGAGAATTAAGTTTCCTACTTTTTATGTTCTATGATATTTTTTAATCAGAAGTGTAGTTCTGGAGATATATCAAGATATTTAAAAGTTCCGAAGCCGCACCAACATAATAGAGATACAGAAACACCGTGGCCCCTTTCTTTGCGATAACTCTGCACTAGTGCGAGCCGCAAATGCCACTTCCAGCTTAGCTGTGCAGAAGAAGAACAACAAGAAGAAGAAATATCTCGAGATATGTCCGTCAGGCCCCTTCCCTTGAGATAAATCTGCCAATATCTCGGAAACGAAGCGAGCTATGGCAAAATGTTAAGAGACCTTTTTTGTAGAGGATTAAGTTTCCTACTTTTTATGTCCTATGATATTTTTTGATCAGATGCGTAGTTCTCGAGATATATCAAGATATTTAAAAGTTCCGAAGGCGCACCAACATAATAGAGATACAGAAACACCGTGGCCCCTTTCTTTGAGATAACTCTGCACTAGTGCGAGCCGCAAATGCCACTTCCAGCTTAGCTGTGCAGAAGAAGAACAACAAGAAGAAGAAATATCTCGAAATATGTCCGTCAGGCCCCTTCCCTTGAGATAAATCTGCAAATATCTCGGAAACGAAGCGAGCTATGGCAAAATGTTAAGAGACCTTTTTTGTAGAGAATTAAGTTTCCTACTTTTTATGTTCTATGATATTTTTTGATCAGATGCGTAGTTCTCGAGATATATCAAGATATTTAAAAGTTCCGAAGGCGCACCAACATAATAGAGATACAGAAACACCGTGGCCCCTTTCTTTGAGATAACTCTGCACTATTGCGAGCTGCAAATGCAACTTCCAGCTTAGCTGTGCAGAAGAAGAACAACAAGAAGAAGAAATATCTCGAAATATGTCCGTCAGGCCCGTTCCTTTGAGCTGAATCTGCAAATATCTCGGAAACGAAGCGAGCTATGGCAAAATGTTAAGAGACGTGTTTTGTAGAGAATTATGTTTCCTACAATTTATGTTGTATGATATTTTTGATCAGAAGCGTAGTTTTCGAGATATATCGAGATATTTAAAAGTTCCGAAGCCGCACCAACATAATAGAGATACAGAAACACCGTGGACCCTTTCTTTGAGATAACTCTGCACTATTGCGAGCTGCAAATGCCACTTCCAGCTTAGCTGTGCAGAAGAAGAACAACAAGAAGAAGAAATATCTCGAAATATGTCCGTCAGGCCCGTTCCTTTGAGCTGAATCTGCAAATATCTCGGAAACGAAGCGAGCTATGGCAAAATGTTAAGAGACCTTTTTTGTAGAGAATTAAGTTTCCTACTTTTTATGTTCTATGATATTTTTTGATCAGATGCGTAGTCCTCGAGATATATCAAGATACTTAAAAGTTCCGAAGCCGCACCAACATAATAGAGATACAGAAACACCGTGGCCCCTTTCTTTGAGATAACTCTGCACTATTGCGAGCTGCAAATGCCACTTCCAGCTTAGCTGTGCAGAAGAAGAACAACAAGAAGAAGAAATATCTCGAAATATGTCCGTCAGGCCCGTTCCTTTGAGCTGAATCTGCAAATATCTCGGAAACGAAGCGAGCTATGGCAAAATGTTAAGAGACCTTTTTTGTAGAGAATTAAGTTTCCTACTTTTTATGTTCTATGATATTTTTTGATCAGATGCGTAGTCCTCGAGATATATCAAGATACTTAAAAGTTCCGAAGCCGCACCAACATAATACAGATTCAGAAACACCGTGGCCCCTTTCTTTGAGATAACTCTGCACTATTGCGAGCTGCAAATGCCACTTCCAGCTTAGCTGTGCAGAAGAAGAACAACAACAAGAAGAAATATCTCGAAATATGTCCGTCAGGCCCCTTCCCTTGAGATAAATCTGCAAATATCTCGGAAACGAAGCGAGCTATGGCAAAATGTTAAGAGACCTTTTTTGTAGAGAATTAAGTTTCCTACTTTTTATGTTCTATGATATTTTTTAATCAGAAGTGTAGTTCTGGAGATATATCAAGATATTTAAAAGTTCCGAAGCCGCACCAACATAATAGAGATACAGAAACACCGTGGCCCCTTTCTTTGCGATAACTCTGCACTAGTGCGAGCCGCAAATGCCACTTCCAGCTTAGCTGTGCAGAAGAAGAACAACAAGAAGAAGAAATATCTCGAGATATGTCCGTCAGGCCCCTTCCCTTGAGATAAATCTGCCAATATCTCGGAAACGAAGCGAGCTATGGCAAAATGTTAAGAGACCTTTTTTGTAGAGGATTAAGTTTCCTACTTTTTATGTTCTATGATATTTTTTGATCAGATGCGTAGTTCTCGAGATATATCAAGATATTTAAAAGTTCCGAAGGCGCACCAACATAATAGAGATACAGAAACACCGTGGCCCCTTTCTTTGAGATAACTCTGCACTATTGCGAGCTGGGAATGCCACTTCCAGTTTAGCTGTGCAGAAGAAGAACAACAAGAAGAAGAAATATCTCGAAATATGTCCGTCAGGCCCATTCCCTTGAGATAAATCTGCAAATATCTCGGAAACGAAGCGAGCTATGGCAAAATGTTAAGAGACCTTTTTTGTAGAGAATTAGGTTTCCTACTTTTTATGTTCTATGATATTTTTTGATCAGATGCGTAGTTCTCGAGATATATCAAGATATTTAAAAGTTCCGAAGCTGCACCAACATAATAGAGATACACAAACACCGTGGGCCCTTTCTTTGAGATAACTCTGCACTATTGCGAGCTGCAAATGCCACTTCCAGCTTAGCTGTGCAGAAGAAGAACAACAAGAAGAAGAAATATCTCGAAATATGTCCGTCAGGCCCCTTCCCTTGAGATATATCTGCAAATATCTCGGAAACGAAGCGAGCTATGGCAAAATGTTAAGAGACCTTTTTTGTAGAGAATTAAGTTTCCTACTTTTTATGTTCTATGATATTTTTTGATCAGATGCGTAGTTCTCGAGATATATCAAGATATTTAAAAGTTCCGAAGCCGCACCAACATAATAGAGATACAGAAACACCGTGGGCCCTTTCTTTGAGATAACTCTGCACTATTGCGAGCTGCAAATGCCACTTCCAGCTTAGCTGTGCAGAAGAAGAACAACAAGAAGAAGAAATATCTCGAAATATGTCCGTCAGGCCCCTTCCCTTGAGATGTATCTGCAAATATCTCGGAAACGAAGCGAGCTATGGCAAAATGTTAAGAGACCTTTTTTGTAGAGAATTATGTTTCCCACTTTTTATATTCTATGATATTTTTTGATCAGATGCGTAGTTCTCGAGATATATCAAGATATTTAAAAGTTCCGAAGCCGCACCAACATAATAGAGATACAGAAACACCGTGGGCCCTTTCTTTGAGATAACTCTGCACTATTGCGAGCTGCAAATGCCACTTCCAGCTTAGCTGTGCAGAAGAAGAACAACAAGAAGAAGAAATATCTCGAAATATGTCCGTCAGGCCCCTTCCCTTGAGATATATCTGCAAATATCTCGGAAACGAAGCGAGCTATGGCAAAATGTTAAGAGACCTTTTTTGTAGAGAATTAAGTTTCCTACTTTTTATGTTCTATGATATTTTGTGATCAGATGCGTAGTTCTCGAGATATATCAAGATATTTAAAAGTTCCGAAGCCGCACCAACATAATAGAGATACAGAAACACCGTGGGCCCTTTCTTTGAGATAACTCTGCACTATTGCGAGCTGCAAATGCCACTTCCAGCTTAGCTGTGCAGAGGAAGAACAACAAGAAGAAGAAATATCTCGAAATATGTCCGTCAGGCCCCTTCCCTTGAGATAAATCTGCAAGTATCTCGGAAACGAAGAGAGCTATGGCAAAATGTTAAGAGACCTTTTTTGTAGAGAATTAAGTTTCCTACTATTTATGTTCTATGATATTTTTTGATCAGATGCGTAGTTCTTGAGATATATCAAGATATTTAAAAGTTCCGAAGCCGCACCAACATAATAGAGATACAGAAACACCGTGGCCCCTTTCTTTGAGATAACTCTGCACTATTGCGAGCTGCAAATGCCACTTCCAGCTTCGCTGTGCAGAAGAAGAACAACAAGAAGAAGAAATATCTCGAAATATGTCCGTCAGGCCCCTTCCCTTGAGATATATCTGCAAATATCTCGGAAACGAAGCGAGCTATGGCAAAATGTTAAGAGACCTTTTTTGTAGAGAATTATGTTTCCTACAATTTATGTTCTATGATATTTTTTGATCAGAAGCGTAGTTTTCGAGATACATCCAGATATTTAAAAGTTCCGAAGCCGCACCAACATAATAGAGATACAGAAACACCGTGGCCCCTTTCTTTGAGATAACTCTGCACTAGTGCGAGCCGCAAATGCCACTTCCAGCTTAGCTGTGCAGAAGAAGAACAACAAGAAGAAGAAATATCTCGAAATACGTCCGTCAGGCCCCTTCCCTTGAGATAAATCTGCAAATATCTCGGAAACGAAGCGAGCTATGGCAAAATGTTAAGAGACCTTTTTTGTAGAGAATTAAGTTTAATACTTTTTATGTTCTATGATATTTTTTGATCAGATGCGTAGTTCTCGAGATATATCGAGATATTTAAAAGTTCCGAAGCCGCACCAACATAATAGAGATACAGAAACACCGTGGCCCCTTTCTTTGAGATAACTCTGCACTAGTGCGAGCCGCAAATGCCACTTCCAGCTTAGCTGTGCAGAAGAAGAACAACAAGAAGAAATATCTCGAAATATGTCCGTCAGGCCCCTTCCCTTGAGATAAATCTGCAAATATCTCGGAAACGAAGCGAGCTATGGCAAAATGTTAAGAGACCTTATTTGTAGAGAATTAAGTTTCCTACTTTTTATGTTCTATGATATTTTTTGATCAGATGCGTAGTTCTCCAGATATATCAAGATATTTAAAAGTTCCGAAGCCGCACCAACATAATAGAGATACAGAAACACCGTGGCCCCTTTCTTTGAGATAACTCTGCACTAGTGCGAGCCGCAAATGCCACTTCCAGCTTAGCTGTGCAGAACAAGAACAACAAGAAGAAATATCTCGAAATATGTCCGTCAGGCCCCTTCCCTTGAGATAAATCTGCAAATATCTCGGCAACGAAGCGTGCTATGGCAAAATGTTAAGAGACCTTTTTTGTAGAGAATTAAGTTTCCTACTTTTTATGTTCTATGATATTTTTTGATCAGATGCGTAGTTCTCGAGATATATCAAGATATTTAAAAGTTCCGAAGCCGCACCAACATAATAGAGATACAGAAACACCGTGGCCCCTTTCTTTGAGATAACTCTGCACTAGTGCGAGCCGCAAATGCCACTTCCAGCTTAGCTGTGCAGAAGATGAACAACAAGAAGAAGAAATATCTCGAAATATGTCCGTCAGGCCCCTTCCCTTGAGATAAATCTGCAAATATCTCGGAAACGAAGAGAGCTATGGCAAAATGTTAAGAGACCTTTTTTGTAGAGAATTATGTTTCCTACAATTTATGTTCTATGATATTTTTTGATCAGAAGCGTAGTTTTCGAGATATATCGAGATATTTAAAAGTTCCGAAGCCGCACCAACATAATAGAGATACAGAAACACCGTGGCCCCTTTCTTTGAGATAACTCTGCACTAGTGCGAGCTGCAAATGCCACTTCCAGCTTAGCTGTGCAGAGGAAGAACAACAAGAAGAAGAAATATCTCGAAATATGTCCGTCAGGCCCCTTCCCTTGAGATAAATCTGCAAATATCTCGGAAACTAAGCGAGCTATGGCAAAATGTTTAGAGACCTTTCTTGTAGAGAATTAAGTTTCCTACTTTTTATGTAGTATGATATTTTTTGATCAGAAGCGTAGTTTTCGAGATATATCGAGATATTTAAAAGTTCCGAAGCCGCACCAACATAATAGAGATACAGAAACACCGTGGCCCCTTTCTTTGAGATAACTCTGCACTATTGCGAGCTGCAAATGCCACTTCCAGCTTAGCTGTGCAGAGGAAGAACAACAAGAAGAAGAAATATCTCGAAATATGTCCGTCAGGCCCGTTCCTTTGAGCTGAATCTGCAAATATCTCGGAAACGAAGCGAGCTATGGCAAAATGTTAAGAGACGTTTTTTGTAGAGAATTATGTTTCCTACAATTTATGTTCTATGATATTTTTTGATCAGAAGCGTAGTTTTCGAGATATATCGAGATATTTAAAAGTTCCGAAGCCGCACCAACATAATAGAGATACAGAAACACCGTGGCCCCTTTCTTTGAGATAACTCTGCACTAGTGCGAGCCGCAAATGCCACCTCCAGCTTAGCTGTGCAGAAGAAGTACAACAAGAAGAAGAAATATCTCGAAATATGTCCGTCAGGCCCCTTCCCTTGAGATATATCTGCAAATATCTCGGAAACGAAGCGAGCTATGGCAAAATGTTACGAGACCTTTTTTGTAGAGAATTAAGTTTCCTACTTTTTATGTTCTATGATATTTTTTGATCAGATGCGTAGTTCTCGAGATATATCAAGATATTTAAAAGTTCCGAAGCCGCACCAACATAATAGAGATACAGAAACACCGTGGCCCCTTTCTTTGAGATAACTCTGCACTATTGCGAGCTGTAAATGCCACTTCCAGCTTAGCTGTGCAGAAGAAGAACAACAAGAAGAAGAAATATCCCGAAATATGTCCGTCAGGCCCCTTCCCTTGAGATAAATCTGCAAATATCTCGGAAACGAAGCGAGCTATGGCAAAATGTTAAGAGACCTTTTTTGTAGAGAATTAAGTTTCCTACTTTTTATGTTCTATGATATTTTTTGATCAGATGCGTAGTTCTCGAGATATATCAAGATATTTAAAAGTTCCGAAGCCGCACCAACATAATAGAGATACAGAAACACCGTGGCCCCTTTCTTTGAGATAACTCTGCACTATTGCGAGCTGCAAATGCCACTTCCAGCTTAGCTGTGCAGAAGAAGAACAACAAGAAGAAGAAATATCTCGAAATATGTCCGTCAGGCCCCTTCCCTTGAGATAAATCTGCAAATATCTCGGAAACTAAGCGAGCTATGGCAAAATGTTCAGAGACCTTTCTTGTAGAGAATTAAGTTTCCTACTTTTTATGTAGTATGATATTTTTTGATCAGAAGCGTAGTTTTCGAGATATATCGAGATATTTAAAAGTTCCGAAGCCGCACCAACATAATAGAGATACAGAAACACCGTGGCCCCTTTCTTTGAGGTAACTCTGCACTATTGCGAGCTGCAAATGCCAGTTCCAGCTTAGCTGTGCAGAAGAAGAACAACAAGAAGAAGAAATATCTCGAAATATGTCCGTCAGGCCCCTTCCCTTGAGATAAATCTGCAAATATCTCGGAAACGAAGCGAGCTATGGCAAAATGTTAAGAGACCTTTTTTGTAGACAATTAAGTTTCCTACTTTTTATGTTCTATGATATTTTTCGATCAGAGGCGTAGTTCTCGAGATATAGCAAGATATTTAAAAGTTCCGAAGCCGCACCAACATAATAGAGATACAGAAACACCGTGGCCCCTGTCTTTGAGATAACTCTGCACGATTGCGAGCTGGAAATGCCACTTCCAGTTTAGCTGTGCAGAAGAAGAACTACAAGAAGAAGAAATATCTCGAAATATGTCCGTCAGGTACCTTCCCTTGAGATAAATCTGCAAATATCTCGGAAACTAAGCGAGCTATGGCAAAATGTTTAGAGACCTTTCTTGTAGAGAATTAAGTTTCCTACTTTTTATGTAGTATGATATTTTTTGATCAGAAGCGTAGTTTTCGAGATATATCGAGATATTTAAAAGTTCCGAAGCCGCACCAACATAATAGAGATACAGAAACACCGTGGCCCCTTTCTTTGAGATAACTCTGCACTAGTGCGAGCCGCAAATGCCACTTCCAGCTTAGCTGTGCAGAAGAAGTACAACAAGAAGAAGAAATATCTCGAAATATGTCCGTCAGGCCCCTTCCCTTGAGATAAATCTGCAAATATCTCGGAAACGAAGCGAGCTATGGCAAAATGTTACGAGACCTTTTTTGTAGAGAATTAAGTTTCCTACTTTTTATGTTCTATGATATTTTTTGATCAGATGCGTAGTTCTCGAGATATATCAAGATATTTAAAAGTTCCGAAGCCGCACCAACATAATAGAGATACAGAAACACCGTGGCCCCTTTCTTTGAGATAACTCTGCACTATTGCGAGCTGTAAATGCCACTTCCAGCTTAGCTGTGCAGAAGAAGAACAACAAGAAGAAGAAGTATCTCGAAATATGTCCGTCAGGCCCCTTCCCTTGAGATAAATCTGCAAATATCTCGGAAACGAAGCGAGCTATGGCAAAATGTTACGAGACCTTTTTTGTAGAGAATTAAGTTTCCTACTTTTTATGTTCTATGATATTTTTTGATCAGATGCGTAGTTCTCGAGATATATCAAGATATTTAAAAGTTCCGAAGCCGCACCAACATAATAGAGATACAGAAACACCGTGGCCCCTTTCTTTGAGATAACTCTGCACTATTGCGAGCTGTAAATGCCACTTCCAGCTTAGCTGTGCAGAAGAAGAACAACAAGAAGAAGAAGTATCTCGAAATATGTCCGTCAGGCCCCTTCCCTTGAGATAAATCTGCAAATATCTCGGAAACGAAGCGAGCTATGGCAAAATGTTAAGAGACCTTTTTTGTAGAGAATTAAGTTTCCTACTTTTTATGTTCTATGATATTTTTTGAACAGATGCGTAGTTCTCGAGATATATCAAGATATTTAAAAGTTCCGAAGCCGCACCAACATAATAGAGATACAGAAACACCGTGGCCCCTTTCTTTGAGATAACTCTGCACTATTGCGAGCTGCAAATGCCACTTCCAGCTTAGCTGTGCAGAAGAAGAACAACAAGAAGAAGAAATATCTCGAAATATGTCCGTCAGGCCCCTTCCCTTGAGATAAATCTGCAAATATCTCGGAAACTAAGCGAGCTATGGCAAAATGTTTAGAGACCTTTCTTGTAGAGAATTAAGTTTCCTACTTTTTATGTAGTATGATATTTTTTGATCAGAAGCGTAGTTTTCGAGATATATCGAGATATTTAAAAGTTCCGAAGCCGCACCAACATAATAGAGATACAGAAACACCGTGGCCCCTTTCTTTGAGATAACTCTGCACTATTGCGAGCTGCAAATGCCACTTCCAGCTTAGCTGTGCAGAGGAAGAACAACAAGAAGAAGAAATATCTCGAAATATGTCCGTCAGGCCCGTTCCTTTGAGCTGAATCTGCAAATATCTCGGAAACGAAGCGAGCTATGGCAAAATGTTAAGAGACGTTTTTTGTAGAGAATTATGTTTCCTACAATTTATGTTCTATGATATTTTTTGATCAGAAGCGTAGTTTTCGAGATATATCGAGATATTTAAAAGTTCCGAAGCCGCACCAACATAATAGAGATACAGAAACACCGTGGCCCCTTTCTTTGAGATAACTCTGCACTAGTGCGAGCCGCAAATGCCACTTCCAGCTTAGCTGTGCAGAAGAAGTACAACAAGAAGAAGAAATATCTCGAAATATGTCCGTCAGGCCCCTTCCCTTGAGATAAATCTGCAAATATCTCGGAAACGAAGCGAGCTATGGCAAAATGTTACGCGACCTTTTTTGTAGAGAATTAAGTTTCCTACTTTTTATGTTCTATGATATTTTTTGATCAGATGCGTAGTTTTCGAGATATATCGAGATATTTAAAAGTTCCGAAGCCGCACCAACATAATAGAGATACAGAAACACCGTGGCCCCTTTCTTTGAGATAACTCTGCACTAGTGCGAGCCGCAAATGCCACTTCCAGCTTAGCTGTGCAGAACAAGAACAACAAGAAGAAATATCTCGAAATATGTCCGTCAGGCCCCTTCCCTTGAGATAAATCTGCAAATATCTCGGCAACGAAGCGTGCTATGGCAAAATGTTAAGAGACCTTTTTTGTAGAGAATTAAGTTTCCTACTTTTTATGTTCTATGATATTTTTTGATCAGATGCGTAGTTCTCGAGATATATCAAGATATTTAAAAGTTCCGAAGCCGCACCAACATAATAGAGATACAGAAACACCGTGGCCCATTTCTTTGAGATAACTCTGCACTAGTGCGAGCCGCAAATGCCACTTCCAGCTTAGCTGTGCAGAAGAAGAACAACAAGAAGAAGAAATATCTCGAAATATGTCCGTCAGGCCCCTTCCCTTGAGATAAATCTGCAAATATCTCGGAAACGAAGAGAGCTATGGCAAAATGTTAAGAGACCTTTTTTGTAGAGAATTATGTTTCCTACAATTTATGTTCTATGATATTTTTTGATCAGAAGCGTAGTTTTCGAGATATATCGAGATATTTAAAAGTTCCGAAGCCGCACCAACATAATAGAGATACAGAAACACCGTGGCCCCTTTCTTTGAGATAACTCTGCACTAGTGCGAGCTGCAAATGCCACTTCCAGCTTAGCTGTGCAGAGGAAGAACAACAAGAAGAAGAAATATCTCGAAATATGTCCGTCAGGCCCGTTCCTTTGAGCTGAATCTGCAAATATCTCGGAAACGAACCGAGCTATGGCAAAATGTTAAGAGACGTTTTTTGTAGAGAATTATGTTTCCTACTTTTTATCTTCTATGATATTTTTTGATCACATGCGTAGTTCTCGAGATATATCAAGATATTTAAAAGTTCCGAAGCCGCACCAACATAATAGAGATACAGAAACACCGTGGCCCCTCTCTTTGAGATAACTCTGCACTATTGCGAGCTGCAAATGCCACTTCCAGCTTAGCTGTGCAGAAGAAGAACAACAAGAAGAAGAAATATCTCGAAATATGTCCGTCAGGCCCCTTCCCTTGAGATAAATCTGCAAATATCTCGGAAACTAAGCGAGCTATGGCAAAATGTTTAGAGACCTTTCTTGTAGAGAATTAAGTTTCCTACTTTTTATGTAGTATGATATTTTTTGATCAGAAGCGTAGTTTTCGAGATATATCGAGATATTTAAAAGTTCCGAAGCCGCACCAACATAATAGAGATACAGAAACACCGTGGCCCCTTTCTTTGAGATAACTCTGCACTATTGCGAGCTGCAAATGCCACTTCCAGCTTAGCTGTGCAGAGGAAGAACAACAAGAAGAAGAAATATCTCGAAATATGTCCGTCAGGCCCGTTCCTTTGAGCTGAATCTGCAAATATCTCGGAAACGAAGCGAGCTATGGCAAAATGTTAAGAGACGTTTTTTGTAGAGAATTATGTTTCCTACAATTTATGTTCTATGATATTTTTTGATCAGAAGCGTAGTTTTCGAGATATATCGAGATATTTAAAAGTTCCGAAGCCGCACCAACATAATAGAGATACAGAAACACCGTGGCCCCTTTCTTGGAGATAACTCTGCACTAGTGCGAGCCGCAAATGCCACTTCCAGCTTAGCTGTGCAGAAGAAGTACAACAAGAAGAAGAAATATCTCGAAATATGTCCGTCAGGCCCCTTCCCTTGAGATAAATCTGCAAATATCTCGGAAACGAAGCGAGCTATGGCAAAATGTTACGAGACCTTTTTTGTAGAGAATTAAGTTTCCTACTTTTTATGTTCTATGATATTTTTTGATCAGATGCGTAGTTCTCGAGATATATCAAGATATTTAAAAGTTCCGAAGCCGCACCAACATAATAGAGATACAGAAACACCGTGGCCCCTTTCTTTGAGATAACTCTGCACTATTGCGAGCTGCAAATGCCACTTCCAGCTTAGCTGTGCAGAGGAAGAACAACAAGAAGAAGAAATATCTCGAAATATGTCCGTCAGGCCCGTTCCTTTGAGCTGAATCTGCAAATATCTCGGAAACGAAGCGAGCTATGGCAAAATGTTAAGAGACGTTTTTTGTAGAGAATTATGTTTCCTACAATTTATGTTCTATGATATTTTTTGATCAGAAGCGTAGTTTTCGAGATATATCGAGATATTTAAAAGTTCCGAAGCCGCACCAACATAATAGAGATACAGAAACACCGTGGCCCCTTTCTTTGAGATAACTCTGCACTAGTGCGAGCCGCAAATGCCACCTCCAGCTTAGCTGTGCAGAAGAAGTACAACAAGAAGAAGAAATATCTCGAAATATGTCCGTCAGGCCCCTTCCCTTGAGATATATCTGCAAATATCTCGGAAACGAAGCGAGCTATGGCAAAATGTTACGAGACCTTTTTTGTAGAGAATTAAGTTTCCTACTTTTTATGTTCTATGATATTTTTTGATCAGATGCGTAGTTCTCGAGATATATCAAGATATTTAAAAGTTCCGAAGCCGCACCAACATAATAGAGATACAGAAACACCGTGGCCCCTTTCTTTGAGATAACTCTGCACTATTGCGAGCTGTAAATGCCACTTCCAGCTTAGCTGTGCAGAAGAAGAACAACAAGAAGAAGAAATATCCCGAAATATGTCCGTCAGGCCCCTTCCCTTGAGATAAATCTGCAAATATCTCGGAAACGAAGCGAGCTATGGCAAAATGTTAAGAGACCTTTTTTGTAGAGAATTATGTTTCCTACAATTTATGTTCTATGATATTTTTTGATCAGAAGCGTAGTTTTCGAGATATATCGAGATATTTAAAAGTTCCGAAGCCGCACCAACATAATAGAGATACAGAAACACCGTGGCCCCTTTCTTTGAGATAACTCTGCACTAGTGCGAGCCGCAAATGCCACTTCCAGCTTAGCTGTGCAGAAGAAGTACAACAAGAAGAAGAAATATCTCGAAATATGTCCGTCAGGCCCCTTCCCTTGAGATAAATCTGCAAATATCTCGGAAACGAAGCGAGCTATGGCAAAATGTTACGAGACCTTTTTTGTAGAGAATTAAGTTTCCTACTTTTTATGTTCTATGATATTTTTTGATCAGATGCGTAGTTCTCGAGATATATCAAGATATTTAAAAGTTCCGAAGCCGCACCAACATAATAGAGATACAGAAACACCGTGGCCCCTTTCTTTGAGATAACTCTGCACTATTGCGAGCTGTAAATGCCACTTCCAGCTTAGCTGTGCAGAAGAAGAACAACAAGAAGAAGAAGTATCTCGAAATATGTCCGTCAGGCCCCTTCCCTTGAGATAAATCTGCAAATATCTCGGAAACGAAGCGAGCTATGGCAAAATGTTAAGAGACCTTTTTTGTAGAGAATTAAGTTTCCTACTTTTTATGTTCTATGATATTTTTTGAACAGATGCGTAGTTCTCGAGATATATCAAGATATTTAAAAGTTCCGAAGCCGCACCAACATAATAGAGATACAGAAACACCGTGGCCCCTTTCTTTGAGATAACTCTGCACTATTGCGAGCTGCAAATGCCACTTCCAGCTTAGCTGTGCAGAAGAAGAACAACAAGAAGAAGAAATATCTCGAAATATGTCCGTCAGGCCCCTTCCCTTGAGATAAATCTGCAAATATCTCGGAAACTAAGCGAGCTATGGCAAAATGTTTAGAGACCTTTCTTGTAGAGAATTAAGTTTCCTACTTTTTATGTAGTATGATATTTTTTGATCAGAAGCGTAGTTTTCGAGATATATCGAGATATTTAAAAGTTCCGAAGCCGCACCAACATAATAGAGATACAGAAACACCGTGGCCCCTTTCTTTGAGATAACTCTGCACTATTGCGAGCTGCAAATGCCACTTCCAGCTTAGCTGTGCAGAGGAAGAACAACAAGAAGAAGAAATATCTCGAAATATGTCCGTCAGGCCCGTTCCTTTGAGCTGAATCTGCAAATATCTCGGAAACGAAGCGAGCTATGGCAAAATGTTAAGAGACGTTTTTTGTAGAGAATTATGTTTCCTACAATTTATGTTCTATGATATTTTTTGATCAGAAGCGTAGTTTTCGAGATATATCGAGATATTTAAAAGTTCCGAAGCCGCACCAACATAATAGAGATACAGAAACACCGTGGCCCCTTTCTTTGAGATAACTCTGCACTAGTGCGAGCCGCAAATGCCACTTCCAGCTTAGCTGTGCAGAAGAAGTACAACAAGAAGAAGAAATATCTCGAAATATGTCCGTCAGGCCCCTTCCCTTGAGATAAATCTGCAAATATCTCGGAAACGAAGCGAGCTATGGCAAAATGTTACGCGACCTTTTTTGTAGAGAATTAAGTTTCCTACTTTTTATGTTCTATGATATTTTTTGATCAGATGCGTAGTTTTCGAGATATATCGAGATATTTAAAAGTTCCGAAGCCGCACCAACACAATAGAGATACAGAAACACCGTGGCCCCTTTCTTTGAGATAACTCTGCACTAGTGCGAGCCGCAAATGCCACTTCCAGCTTAGCTGTGCAGAACAAGAACAACAAGAAGAAATATCTCGAAATATGTCCGTCAGGCCCCTTCCCTTGAGATAAATCTGCAAATATCTCGGCAACGAAGCGTGCTATGGCAAAATGTTAAGAGACCTTTTTTGTAGAGAATTAAGTTTCCTACTTTTTATGTTCTATGATATTTTTTGATCAGATGCGTAGTTCTCGAGATATATCAAGATATTTAAAAGTTCCGAAGCCGCACCAACATAATAGAGATACAGAAACACCGTGGCCCATTTCTTTGAGATAACTCTGCACTAGTGCGAGCCGCAAATGCCACTTCCAGCTTAGCTGTGCAGAAGAAGAACAACAAGAAGAAGAAATATCTCGAAATATGTCCGTCAGGCCCCTTCCCTTGAGATAAATCTGCAAATATCTCGGAAACGAAGAGAGCTATGGCAAAATGTTAAGAGACCTTTTTTGTAGAGAATTATGTTTCCTACAATTTATGTTCTATGATATTTTTTGATCAGAAGCGTAGTTTTCGAGATATATCGAGATATTTAAAAGTTCCGAAGCCGCACCAACATAATAGAGATACAGAAACACCGTGGCCCCTTTCTTTGAGATAACTCTGCACTAGTGCGAGCTGCAAATGCCACTTCCAGCTTAGCTGTGCAGAGGAAGAACAACAAGAAGAAGAAATATCTCGAAATATGTCCGTCAGGCCCGTTCCTTTGAGCTGAATCTGCAAATATCTCGGAAACGAACCGAGCTATGGCAAAATGTTAAGAGACGTTTTTTGTAGAGAATTATGTTTCCTACTTTTTATCTTCTATGATATTTTTTGATCACATGCGTAGTTCTCGAGATATATCAAGATATTTAAAAGTTCCGAAGCCGCACCAACATAATAGAGATACAGAAACACCGTGGCCCCTCTCTTTGAGATAACTCTGCACTATTGCGAGCTGCAAATGCCACTTCCAGCTTAGCTGTGCAGAAGAAGAACAACAAGAAGAAGAAATATCTCGAAATATGTCCGTCAGGCCCCTTCCCTTGAGATAAATCTGCAAATATCTCGGAAACTAAGCGAGCTATGGCAAAATGTTTAGAGACCTTTCTTGTAGAGAATTAAGTTTCCTACTTTTTATGTAGTATGATATTTTTTGATCAGAAGCGTAGTTTTCGAGATATATCGAGATATTTAAAAGTTCCGAAGCCGCACCAACATAATAGAGATACAGAAACACCGTGGCCCCTTTCTTTGAGATAACTCTGCACTATTGCGAGCTGCAAATGCCACTTCCAGCTTAGCTGTGCAGAGGAAGAACAACAAGAAGAAGAAATATCTCGAAATATGTCCGTCAGGCCCGTTCCTTTGAGCTGAATCTGCAAATATCTCGGAAACGAAGCGAGCTATGGCAAAATGTTAAGAGACGTTTTTTGTAGAGAATTATGTTTCCTACAATTTATGTTCTATGATATTTTTTGATCAGAAGCGTAGTTTTCGAGATATATCGAGATATTTAAAAGTTCCGAAGCCGCACCAACATAATAGAGATACAGAAACACCGTGGCCCCTTTCTTTGAGATAACTCTGCACTAGTGCGAGCCGCAAATGCCACTTCCAGCTTAGCTGTGCAGAAGAAGTACAACAAGAAGAAGAAATATCTCGAAATATGTCCGTCAGGCCCCTTCCCTTGAGATAAATCTGCAAATATCTCGGAAACGAAGCGAGCTATGGCAAAATGTTACGAGACCTTTTTTGTAGAGAATTAAGTTTCCTACTTTTTATGTTCTATGATATTTTTTGATCAGATGCGTAGTTCTCGAGATATATCAAGATATTTAAAAGTTCCGAAGCCGCACCAACATAATAGAGATACAGAAACACCGTGGCCCCTTTCTTTGAGATAACTCTGCACTATTGCGAGCTGTAAATGCCACTTCCAGCTTAGCTGTGCAGAAGAAGAACAACAAGAAGAAGAAATATCTCGAAATATGTCCGTCAGGCCCCTTCCCTTGAGATAAATCTGCAAATATCTCGGAAACGAAGCGAGCTATGGCAAAATGTTAAGAGACCTTTTTTGTAGAGAATTAAGTTTCCTACTTTTTATGTTCTATGATATTTTTTGAACAGATGCGTAGTTCTCGAGATATATCAAGATATTTAAAAGTTCCGAAGCCGCACCAACATAATAGAGATACAGAAACACCGTGGCCCCTTTCTTTGAGATAACTCTGCACTATTGCGAGCTGCAAATGCCACTTCCAGCTTAGCTGTGCAGAAGAAGAACAACAAGAAGAAGAAATATCTCGAAATATGTCCGTCAGGCCCCTTCCCTTGAGATAAATCTGCAAATATCTCGGAAACTAAGCGAGCTATGGCAAAATGTTTAGAGACCTTTCTTGTAGAGAATTAAGTTTCCTACTTTTTATGTAGTATGATATTTTTTGATCAGAAGCGTAGTTTTCGAGATATATCGAGATATTTAAAAGTTCCGAAGCCGCACCAACATAATACAGATACAGAAACACCGTGGCCCCTTTCTTTCAGATAACTCTGCACTATTGCGAGCCGCAAATGCCACTTCCAGCTTAGCTGTGCAGAAGCAGTACAACAAGAAGAAGAAATATCTCGAAATATGTCCGTCAGGCCCCTTCCCTTGAGATAAATCTGCAAATATCTCGGAAACGAAGCGAGCTATGGCAAAATGTTACGAGACCTTTTTTGTAGAGAATTAAGTTTCCTACTTTTTATGTTCTATGATATTTTTTGATCAGATGCGTAGTTCTCGAGATATATCAAGATATTTAAAAGTTCCGAAGCCGCACCAACATAATAGAGATACAGACACACCGTGGCCCCTTTCTTTGAGATAACTCTGCACTATTGCGAGCTGTAAATGCCACTTCCAGCTTAGCTGTGCAGAAGAAGAACAACAAGAAGAAGAAATATCTCGAAATATGTCCGTCAGGCCCCTTCCCTTGAGATAAATCTGCAAATATCTCGGAAACGAAGCGAGCTATGGCAAAATGTTAAGAGACCTTTTTTGTAGAGAATTAAGTTTCCTACTTTTTATGTTCTATGATATTTTTTGATCAGATGCGTAGTTCTCGAGATATATCAAGATATTTAAAAGTTCCGAAGCCGCACCAACATAATAGAGATACAGAAACACCGTGGCCCCTTTCTTTGAGATAACTCTGCACTAGTGCGAGCCGCAAATGCCACTTCCAGCTTAGCTGTGCAGAAGAAGAACAACAAGAAGAAGAAATATCTCGAAATATGTCCGTCTGGCCCCTTCCCTTGAGATAAATCTGCAAATATCTCGGAAACGAAGATAGCTATGGCAAAATGTTAAGAGACCTTTTTTGTAGAGAATTATGTTTCCTACAATTTATGTTCTATGATATTTTTTGATCAGAAGCGTAGTTTTCGAGATATATCGAGATATTTAAAAGTTCCGAAGCCGCACCAACATAATAGAGATACAGAAACACCGTGGCCCCTTTCTTTGAGATAACTCTGCACTAGTGCGAGCTGCAAATGCCACTTCCAGCTTAGCTGAGCAGAGGAAGAACAACAAGAAGAAGAAATATCTCGAAATATGTCCGTCAGGCCCGTTCCTTTGAGCTGAATCTGCAAATATCTCGGAAACGAACCGAGCTATGGCAAAATGTTAAGGGACGTTTTTTGTAGAGAATTATGTTTCCTACTTTTTATCTTCTATGATATTTTTTGATCAGATGCGTAGTTCTCGAGATATATCAAGATATTTAAAAGTTCCGAAGCCGCACCAACATAATAGAGATACAGAAACACCGTGGCCCCTTTCTTTGAGATAACTCTGCACTAGTGCGAGCCGCAAATGCCACATCCAGCTTAGCTGTGCAGAAGAAGAACAACAAGAAGAAGAAATATCTCGAAATATGTCCGTCAGGTACCTTCCCTTGAGATAAATCTGCAAATATCTCGGAAACGGAGCGAGCTATGGGAAAATGTTAAGAGACCTTTTTTGTAGAGAATTATGTTTCCTACTTTTTATGTTGTATGATATTTTTTGATCAGACGCGTAGTTCTCGAGATATATCAAGATATTTAAAAGTTCCGAAGCCGCACCAACATAATAGAGATACAGAAACACCGTGGCCCCTTTCTTTGAGATAACTCTGCACTAGTGCGAGCCGCAAATGCCACTTCCAGCTTAGCTGTGCAGAAGAAGTACAACAAGAAGAAGAAATATCTCGAAATATGTCCGTCAGGCCCCTTCTCTTGAGATAAATCTGCAAATATCTCGGAAACGAAGCGAGCTATGGCAAAATGTTACGAGACCTTTTTTGTAGAGAATTAAGTTTCCTACTTTTTATGTTCTATGATATTTTTTGATCAGATGCGTAGTTCTCGAGATATATCAAGATATTTAAAAGTTCCGAAGCCGCACCAACATAATAGAGATACAGAAACACCGTGGCCCCTTTCTTTGAGATAACTCTGCACTATTGCGAGCTGTAAATGCCACTTCCAGCTTAGCTGTGCAGAAGAAGAACAACAAGAAGAAGAAATATCTCGAAATATGTGCGTCAGGCCCCTTCCCTTGAGATATATCTGCAAATATCTCGGAAACGAAGCGAGCTATGGCAAAATGTTAAGAGACCTTTTTTGTAGAGAATTATGTTTCCTACAATTTATGTTCTATGATATTTTTTGATCAGAAGCGTAGTTTTCGAGATATATCGAGATATTTAGAAGTTCCGAAGCCGCACCAACATAATAGAGATACAGAAACACCGTGGCCCCTTTCTTTGAGATAACTCTGCACTAGTGCGAGCCGCAAATGCCACTTGCAGCTTAGCTGTGCAGAAGAAGAACAACAAGAAGAAGAAATATCTCGAAATATGTCCGTCAGGTACCTTCCCTTGAGATAAATCTGCAAATATCTCGGAAACGGAGCGAGCTATGGGAAAATGTTAAGAGACCTTTTTTGTTGAGAATTATGTTTCCTACTTTTTATGTTGTATGATATTTTTTGATCAGACGCGTAGTTCTCGAGATATATCAAGATATTTAAAAGTTCCGAAGCCGCACCAACATAATAGAGATACAGAAACACCGTGGCCCCTTTCTTTGAGATAACTCTGCACTATTGCGAGCTGTAAATGCCACTTCCAGCTTAGCTGTGCAGAAGAAGAACAACAAGAAGAAGAAATATCTCGAAATATGTCCGTCAGGACCCTTCCCTTGAGATATATCTGCAAATATCTCGGAAACCAAGCGAGCTATGGCAAAATGTTAAGAGACCTTTTTTGTAGAGAATTATGTTTCCTACAATTTATGTTCTATGATATTTTTTGATCAGAAGCGTAGTTTTCGAGATATATCGAGATATTTAAAAGTTCCGAAGCCGCACCAACATAATAGAGATACAGAAACACCGTGGCCCCTTTCTTTGAGATAACTCTGCACTTTTGCGAGCTGCAAATGCCACTTCCAGCTTAGCTGTGCAGAAGAAGAACAACAAGAAGAAGAAATATCTCGAAATATGTCCGTCAGGCCCCTTCCCTTGAGATAAATCTGCAAATATCTCGGAAACGAAGAGAGCTATGCCAAAATGTTAAGAGACCTTTTTTGTAGAGAATTAAGTTTCCTACTATTTATGTTCTATGATATTTTTTGATCAGATGCGTGGTTCTTGAGATATATCAAGATATTTAAAAGTTCCGAAGCCGCACCAACATAATAGAGATACAGAAACACCGTGGCCCCTTTCTTTGAGATAACTCTGCACTATTGCGAGCTGCAAATGCCACTTCCAGCTTAGCTGTGCAGAAGAAGAACAACAAGAAGAAGAAATATCTCGAAATATGTCCGTCAGGCCCCTTCCCTTGAGATGTATCTGCAAATATCTCGGAAACGAAGCGAGCTATGGCAAAATGTTAAGAGACCTTTTTTGTAGAGAATTATGTTTCCTACAATTTATATTCTATGATATTTTTTGATCAGAAGCGTAGTTTTCGAGATATATCGAGATATTTAAAAGTTCCGAAGCCGCACCAACATAATAGAGATACAGAAACACCGTGGCCCCTTTCTTTGAGATAACTCTGCACTAGTGCGAGCCGCAAATGCCACTTCCAGCTTAGCTGTGCAGAAGAAGAACAACAAGAAGAAGAAATATCTCGAAATATGTCCGTCAGGCCCCTTCCCTTGAGATAAATCTGCAAATATCTCGGAAACGAAGCGAGCTATGGCAAAATGTTAAGAGACCTTTTTTGTAGAGAATTAAGTTTCCTACTTTTTATGTTCTATGATATTTTTTGATCAGATGCGTAGTTCTCGAGATATATCAAGATATTTAAAAGTTCCGAAGCCGCACCAACATAATAGAGATACAGAAACACCGTGGCCCCTTTCTTTGAGATAACTCTGCACTATTGCGAGCTGCAAATGCCACTTCCAGCTTAGCTGTGCAGAGGAAGAACAACAAGAAGAAGAAATATCTCGAAATATGTCCGTCAGGCCCCTTCCCTTGAGATATATCTGCAAATATCTCGGAAACGAAGCGAGCTATGGCAAAATGTTAAGAGACCTTTTTTGTAGAGAATTATGTTTCCTACAATTTATGTTCTATGATATTTTTTGATCAGAAGCGTAGTTTTCGAGATATATCGAGATATTTAAAAGTTCCGAAGCCGCACCAACATAATAGAGATACAGAAACACCGTGGCCCCTTTCTTTGAGATAACTCTGCACTAGTGCGAGCCGCAAATGCCACTTCCAGCTTAGCTGTGCAGAAGAAGAACAACAAGAAGAAGAAATATCTCGAAATATGTCCGTTAGGCCCCTTCCCTTGAGATAAATCTGCAAATATCTCGGAAACGAAGCGAGCTATGGCAAAATGTTAAGAGACCTTTTTTGTAGAGAATTAAGTTTCCTACTTTTTATGTTCTATGATATTTTTTGATCAGATGCGTAGTTCTCGAGATATATCAAGATATTTAAAAGTTCCGAAGCCGCACCAACATAATAGAGATACAGAAACACCGTGGCCCCTTTCTTTGAGATAACTCTGCACTTTTGCGAGCTGCAAATGCCACTTCCAGCTTAGCTGTGCAGAAGAAGAACAACAAGAAGAAGAAATATCTCGAAATATGTCCGTCAGGCCCCTTCCCTTGAGATAAATCTGCAAATATCTCGGAAACGAAGAGAGCTATGCCAAAATGTTAAGAGACCTTTTTTGTAGAGAATTAAGTTTCCTACTATTTATGTTCTATGATATTTTTTGATCAGATGCGTAGTTCTTGAGATATATCAAGATATTTAAAAGTTCCGAAGCCGCACCAACATAATAGAGATACAGAAACACCGTGGCCCCTTTCTTTGAGATAACTCTGCACTATTGCGAGCTGCAAATGCCACTTCCAGCTTAGCTGTGCAGAAGAAGAACAACAAGAAGAAGAAATATCTCGAAATATGTCCGTCAGGCCCCTTCCCTTGAGATGTATCTGCAAATATCTCGGAAACGAAGCGAGCTATGGCAAAATGTTGAGACACCTTTTTTGTAGAGAATTATGTTTCCTACAATTTATGTTCTATGATATTTTTTGATCAGAAGCGTAGTTTTCGAGATATATCGAGATATTTAAAAGTTCCGAAGCCGCACCAACATAATAGAGATACAGAAACACCGTGGCCCCTTTCTTTGAGATAACTCTGCACTAGTGCGAGCCGCAAATGCCACTTCCAGCTTAGCTGTGCAGAAGAAGAACAACAAGAAGAAGAAATATCTCGAAATATGTCCGTCAGGCCCCTTCCCTTGAGATAAATCTGCAAATATCTCGGAAACGAAGCGAGCTATGGCAAAATGTTAAGAGACCTTTTTTGTAGAGAATTAAGTTTCCTACTTTTTATGTTCTATGATATTTTTTGATCAGATGCGTAGTTCTCGAGATATATCAAGATATTTAAAAGTTCCGAAGCCGCACCAACATAATAGAGATACAGAAACACCGTGGCCCCTTTCTTTGAGATAACTCTGCACTATTGCGAGCTGCAAATGCCACTTCCAGCTTAGCTGTGCAGAGGAAGAACAACAAGAAGATGAAATATCTCGAAATATGTCCGTCAGGCCCGTTCCTTTGAGCTGAATCTGCAAATATCTCGGAAACGAAGCGAGCTATGGCAAAATGTTAAGAGACGTTTTTTGTAGAGAATTATGTTTCCTACAATTTATGTTCTATGATATTTTTTGACCAGAAGCGTAGTTTTCGAGATATATCGAGATATTTAAAAGTTCCGAAGCCGCACCAACATAATAGAGATACAGAAACACCGTGGCCCCTTTCTTTGAGATAACTCCGCACTAGTGCTAGCCGCAAATGCCACTTCCAGCTTAGCTGTGCAGAAAAAGAACAACAAGAAGAAGAAATATCCCGAAATATGTCCGTCAGGCCCCTTCCCTTGAGATAAATCTGCAAATATCTCGGAAACGAAGCGAGCTATGGCAAAATGTTAAGAGCCCTTTTTTGTAGAGAATTAAGTTTCCTACTTTTTATCTTCTATGATATTTTTTGATCAGATGCGTAGTTCTCGAGATATATCAAGATATTTAAAAGTTCCGAAGCCGCACCAACATAATAGAGATACAGAAACACCGTGGCCCCTTTCTTTGAGATAACTCTGCACTAGTGCGAGCCGCAAATGCCACTTCCAGCTTAGCTGTGCAGAAGAAGAACAACAAGAAGAAGAAATATCTCGAAATATGTCCGTCAGGCCCCTTCCCTTGAGATAAATCTGCAAATATCTCGGAAACGAAGCGAGCTATGGCAAAATGTTGACAGACCTTTTTTGTAGAGAATTAAGTTTCCTACTTTTTATGTTCTATGATATTTTTTGATCAGATGCGTAGATCTCGAGATATATCAAGATATTTAAAAGTTCCGAAGCTGCACCAACATAATAGAGATACAGAAACACCGTGACCCCTTTCTTTGAGATAACTCTGCACTAGTGCGAGCCGCAAATGCCACTTCCAGCTTAGCTGTGCAGAAGAAGAATAACAAGAAGAAGAAATATCTCGAAATATGTCCGTTAGGCACCTTCCCTTGAGATAAATGTGCAAATATCTCGGAAACGAAGCGAGCTATGGCAAAATGTTAAGAGACGTTTTTTGTAGAGAATTATGTTTCCTACAATTTATGTTCTATGATATTTTTTGATCAGAAGCGTAGTTTTCGAGATATATCGAGATATTTAAAAGTTCCGAAGCCGCACCAACATAATAGAGATACAGAAACACCGTGGCCCCTTTCTTTGAGATAACTCTGCACTATTGCGAGCTGGAAATGCCACTTCCAGTTTAGCTGTGCAGAAGAAGAACAACAAGAAGAAGAAATATCTCGAAATATGTCCGTCAGGCCCGTTCCTTTGAGCTGAATCTGCAAATATCTCGGAAACGAAGCGAGCTATGGCAAAATGTTAAGAGACCTTTTTTGTAGAGAATTATGTTTCCTACAATTTATGTTCTATGATATTTTTTGATCAGAAGCGTAGTTTTCGAGATATATCGAGATATTTAAAAGCTCCGAAGCCGCACCACCATAATAGAGATACAGAAACACCGTGGCCCCTTTCTTTGAGATAACTCTGCACTAGTGCGAGCCGCAAATGCCACTTCCAGCTTAGCTGTGCAGAAGAAGAACAACAAGAAGAAGAAATATCTCGAAATATGTCCGTCAGGTACCTTCCCTTGAGATAAATCTGCAAATATCTCGGAAACGGAGCGAGCTATGGGAAAATGTTAAGAGACCTTTTTTGTTGAGAATTATGTTTCCTACTTTTTATGTTGTATGATATTTTTTGATCAGACGCGTAGTTCTCGAGATATATCAAGATATTTAAAAGTTCCGAAGCCGCACCAACATAATAGAGATACAGAAACACCGTGGCCCCTTTCTTTGAGATAACTCTGCACTATTGCGAGCTGTAAATGCCACTTCCAGCTTAGCTGTGCAGAAGAAGAACAACAAGAAGAAGAAATATCTCGAAATATGTCCGTCAGGACCCTTCCCTTGAGATATATCTGCAAATATCTCGGAAACCAAGCGAGCTATGGCAAAATGTTAAGAGACCTTTTTTGTAGAGAATTATGTTTCCTACAATTTATGTTCTATGATATTTTTTGATCAGAAGCGTAGTTTTCGAGATATATCGAGATATTTAAAAGTTCCGAAGCCGCACCAACATAATAGAGATACAGAAACACCGTGGCCCCTTTCTTTGAGATAACTCTGCACTTTTGCGAGCTGCAAATGCCACTTCCAGCTTAGCTGTGCAGAAGAAGAACAACAAGAAGAAGAAATATCTCGAAATATGTCCGTCAGGCCCCTTCCCTTGAGATAAATCTGCAAATATCTCGGAAACGAAGAGAGCTATGCCAAAATGTTAAGAGACCTTTTTTGTAGAGAATTAAGTTTCCTACTATTTATGTTCTATGATATTTTTTGATCAGATGCGTGGTTCTTGAGATATATCAAGATATTTAAAAGTTCCGAAGCCGCACCAACATAATAGAGATACAGAAACACCGTGGCCCCTTTCTTTGAGATAACTCTGCACTATTGCGAGCTGCAAATGCCACTTCCAGCTTAGCTGTGCAGAAGAAGAACAACAAGAAGAAGAAATATCTCGAAATATGTCCGTCAGGCCCCTTCCCTTGAGATGTATCTGCAAATATCTCGGAAACGAAGCGAGCTATGGCAAAATGTTAAGAGACCTTTTTTGTAGAGAATTATGTTTCCTACAATTTATGTTCTATGATATTTTTTGATCAGAAGCGTAGTTTTCGAGATATATCGAGATATTTAAAAGTTCCGAAGCCGCACCAACATAATAGAGATACAGAAACACCGTGGCCCCTTTCTTTGAGATAACTCTGCACTAGTGCGAGCCGCAAATGCCACTTCCAGCTTAGCTGTGCAGAAGAAGAACAACAAGAAGAAGAAATATCTCGAAATATGTCCGTCAGGCCCCTTCCCTTGAGATAAATCTGCAAATATCTCGGAAACGAAGCGAGCTATGGCAAAATGTTAAGAGACCTTTTTTGTAGAGAATTAAGTTTCCTACTTTTTATGTTCTATGATATTTTTTGATCAGATGCGTAGTTCTCGAGATATATCAAGATATTTAAAAGTTCCGAAGCCGCACCAACATAATAGAGATACAGAAACACCGTGGCCCCTTTCTTTGAGATAACTCTGCACTATTGCGAGCTGCAAATGCCACTTCCAGCTTAGCTGTGCAGAGGAAGAACAACAAGAAGAAGAAATATCTCGAAATATGTCCGTCAGGCCCCTTCCCTTGAGATATATCTGCAAATATCTCGGAAACGAAGCGAGCTATGGCAAAATGTTAAGAGACCTTTTTTGTAGAGAATTATGTTTCCTACAATTTATGTTCTATGATATTTTTTGATCAGAAGCGTAGTTTTCGAGATATATCGAGATATTTAAAAGTTCCGAAGCCGCACCAACATAATAGAGATACAGAAACACCGTGGCCCCTTTCTTTGAGATAACTCTGCACTAGTGCGAGCCGCAAATGCCACTTCCAGCTTAGCTGTGCAGAAGAAGAACAACAAGAAGAAGAAATATCTCGAAATATGTCCGTTAGGCCCCTTCCCTTGAGATAAATCTGCAAATATCTCGGAAACGAAGCGAGCTATGGCAAAATGTTAAGAGACCTTTTTTGTAGAGAATTAAGTTTCCTACTTTTTATGTTCTATGATATTTTTTGATCAGATGCGTAGTTCTCGAGATATATCAAGATATTTAAAAGTTCCGAAGCCGCACCAACATAATAGAGATACAGAAACACCGTGGCCCCTTTCTTTGAGATAACTCTGCACTTTTGCGAGCTGCAAATGCCACTTCCAGCTTAGCTGTGCAGAAGAAGAACAACAAGAAGAAGAAATATCTCGAAATATGTCCGTCAGGCCCCTTCCCTTGAGATAAATCTGCAAATATCTCGGAAACGAAGAGAGCTATGCCAAAATGTTAAGAGACCTTTTTTGTAGAGAATTAAGTTTCCTACTATTTATGTTCTATGATATTTTTTGATCAGATGCGTAGTTCTTGAGATATATCAAGATATTTAAAAGTTCCGAAGCCGCACCAACATAATAGAGATACAGAAACACCGTGGCCCCTTTCTTTGAGATAACTCTGCACTATTGCGAGCTGCAAATGCCACTTCCAGCTTAGCTGTGCAGAAGAAGAACAACAAGAAGAAGAAATATCTCGAAATATGTCCGTCAGGCCCCTTCCCTTGAGATGTATCTGCAAATATCTCGGAAACGAAGCGAGCTATGGCAAAATGTTGAGACACCTTTTTTGTAGAGAATTATGTTTCCTACAATTTATGTTCTATGATATTTTTTGATCAGAAGCGTAGTTTTCGAGATATATCGAGATATTTAAAAGTTCCGAAGCCGCACCAACATAATAGAGATACAGAAACACCGTGGCCCCTTTCTTTGAGATAACTCTGCACTAGTGCGAGCCGCAAATGCCACTTCCAGCTTAGCTGTGCAGAAGAAGAACAACAAGAAGAAGAAATATCTCGAAATATGTCCGTCAGGCCCCTTCCCTTGAGATAAATCTGCAAATATCTCGGAAACGAAGCGAGCTATGGCAAAATGTTAAGAGACCTTTTTTGTAGAGAATTAAGTTTCCTACTTTTTATGTTCTATGATATTTTTTGATCAGATGCGTAGTTCTCGAGATATATCAAGATATTTAAAAGTTCCGAAGCCGCACCAACATAATAGAGATACAGAAACACCGTGGCCCCTTTCTTTGAGATAACTCTGCACTATTGCGAGCTGCAAATGCCACTTCCAGCTTAGCTGTGCAGAGGAAGAACAACAAGAAGATGAAATATCTCGAAATATGTCCGTCAGGCCCGTTCCTTTGAGCTGAATCTGCAAATATCTCGGAAACGAAGCGAGCTATGGCAAAATGTTAAGAGACGTTTTTTGTAGAGAATTATGTTTCCTACAATTTATGTTCTATGATATTTTTTGATCAGAAGCGTAGTTTTCGAGATATATCGAGATATTTAAAAGTTCCGAAGCCGCACCAACATAATAGAGATACAGAAACACCGTGGCCCCTTTCTTTGAGATAACTCCGCACTAGTGCTAGCCGCAAATGCCACTTCCAGCTTAGCTGTGCAGAAAAAGAACAACAAGAAGAAGAAATATCCCGAAATATGTCCGTCAGGCCCCTTCCCTTGAGATAAATCTGCAAATATCTCGGAAACGAAGCGAGCTATGGCAAAATGTTAAGAGCCCTTTTTTGTAGAGAATTAAGTTTCCTACTTTTTATCTTCTATGATATTTTTTGATCAGATGCGTAGTTCTCGAGATATATCAAGATATTTAAAAGTTCCGAAGCCGCACCAACATAATAGAGATACAGAAACACCGTGGCCCCTTTCTTTGAGATAACTCTGCACTAGTGCGAGCCGCAAATGCCACTTCCAGCTTAGCTGTGCAGAAGAAGAACAACAAGAAGAAGAAATATCTCGAAATATGTCCGTCAGGCCCCTTCCCTTGAGATAAATCTGCAAATATCTCGGAAACGAAGCGAGCTATGGCAAAATGTTGACAGACCTTTTTTGTAGAGAATTAAGTTTCCTACTTTTTATGTTCTATGATATTTTTTGATCAGATGCGTAGATCTCGAGATATATCAAGATATTTAAAAGTTCCGAAGCTGCACCAACATAATAGAGATACAGAAACACCGTGACCCCTTTCTTTGAGATAACTCTGCACTAGTGCGAGCCGCAAATGCCACTTCCAGCTTAGCTGTGCAGAAGAAGAATAACAAGAAGAAGAAATATCTCGAAATATGTCCGTTAGGCACCTTCCCTTGAGATAAATGTGCAAATATCTCGGAAACGAAGCGAGCTATGGCAAAATGTTAAGAGACGTTTTTTGTAGAGAATTATGTTTCCTACAATTTATGTTCTATGATATTTTTTGATCAGAAGCGTAGTTTTCGAGATATATCGAGATATTTAAAAGTTCCGAAGCCGCACCAACATAATAGAGATACAGAAACACCGTGGCCCCTTTCTTTGAGATAACTCTGCACTATTGCGAGCTGGAAATGCCACTTCCAGTTTAGCTGTGCAGAAGAAGAACAACAAGAAGAAGAAATATCTCGAAATATGTCCGTCAGGCCCGTTCCTTTGAGCTGAATCTGCAAATATCTCGGAAACGAAGCGAGCTATGGCAAAATGTTAAGAGACCTTTTTTGTAGAGAATTATGTTTCCTACAATTTATGTTCTATGATATTTTTTGATCAGAAGCGTAGTTTTCGAGATATATCGAGATATTTAAAAGCTCCGAAGCCGCACCACCATAATAGAGATACAGAAACACCGTGGCCCCTTTCTTTGAGATAACTCTGCACTAGTGCGAGCCGCAAATGCCACTTCCAGCTTAGCTGTGCAGAAGAAGAACAACAAGAAGAAGAAATATCTCGAAATATGTCCGTCAGGCCCCTTCCCTTGAGATAAATCTGCAAATATCTCGGAAACGAAGCGAGCTATGGCAAAATGTTTAGAGACCTTTCTTGTAGAGAATTAAGTTTCCTACTTTTTATGTAGTATGATATTTTTTGATCAGATGCGTAGTTCTCGAGATATATCAAGATATTTAAAAGTTCCGAAGCCGCACCAACATAATAGAGATACAGAAACACCGTGGCCCCTTTCTTTGAGATAACTCTGCACTAGTGCGAGCTGCAAATGCCACTTCCAGCTTAGCTGTGCAGAGGAAGAACAACAAGAAGAAGAAATATCTCGAAATATGTCCGTCAGGCCCGTTCGTTTGAGCTGAATCTGCAAATATCTCGGAAACGAAGCGAGCTATGGCAAAATGTTAAGAGACCTTTTTTGTAGAGAATTAAGTTTCCTACTTTTTATGTTCTATGATATTTTTTGATCAGATGCGTAGTTCTCGAGATATATCAAGATATTTAAAAGTTCCGAAGCCGCACCAACATAATAGAGATACAGAAACACCGTGGCCCCTTTCTTTGAGATAACTCTGCACTATTGCGAGCTGGAAATGCCACTTCCAGTTTAGCTGTGCAGAAGAAGAACAACAAGAAGAAGAAATATCTCGAAATATGTCCGTCAGGCCCGTTCCTTTGAGCTGAATCTGCAAATATCTCGGAAACGAAGCGAGCTATGGCAAAATGTTAAGAGCCCTTTTTTGTAGAGAATTAAGTTTCCTATTTTTTATCTTCTATGATATTTTTTGATCAGATGCGTAGTTCTCGAGATATATCAAGATATTTAAAAGTTCCGAAGCCGCACCAACATAATAGAGATACAGAAACACCGTGGCCCCTTTCTTTGAGATAACTCTGCACTAGTGCGAGCTGCAAATGCCACTTCCAGCTTAGCTGTGCAGAGGAAGAACAACAAGAAGAAGAAATATCTCGAAATATGTCCGTCAGGCCCGTTCCTTTGAGCTGAATCTGCAAATATCTCGGAAACGAAGCGAGCTATGGCAAAATGTTAAGAGCCCTTTTTTGTAGAGAATTAAGTTTCCTACTTTTTATCTTCTATGATATTTTTTGATCAGATGCGTAGTTCTCGAGATATATCAAGATATTTAAAAGTTCCGAAGCCGCACCAACATAATAGAGATACAGAAATACCGTGGCCCCTTTCTTTGAGATAACTCTGCACTATTGCGAGCTGGAAATGCCACTTCCAGTTTAGCTGTGCAGAAGAAGAACAACAAGAAGAAGAAATATCTCGAAATATGTCCGTCAGGCCCGTTCCTTTGAGCTGAATCTGCAAATATCTCGGAAACGAAGCGAGCTATGGCAAAATGTTAAGAGCCCTTTTTTGTAGAGAATTAAGTTTCCTACTTTTTATCTTCTATGATATTTTTTGATCAGATGCGTAGTTCTCGAGATATATCAAGATATTTAAAAGTTCCGAAGCCGCACCAACATAATAGAGATACAGAAACACCGTGGCCCCTTTCTTTGAGATAACTCTGCACTAGTGCGAGCTGCAAATGCCACTTCCAGCTTAGCTGTGCAGAGGAAGAACAACAAGAAGAAGAAATATCTCGAAATATGTCCGTCAGGCCCGTTCCTTTGAGCTGAATCTGCAAATATCTCGGAAACGAAGCGAGCTATGGCAAAATGTTAAGAGCCCTTTTTTGTAGAGAATTAAGTTTCCTACTTTTTATCTTCTATGATATTTTTTGATCAGATGCGTAGTTCTCGAGATATATCAAGATATTTAAAAGTTCCGAAGCCGCACCAACATAATAGAGATACAGAAACACCGTGGCCCCTTTCTTTGAGATAACTCTGCACTAGTGCGAGCTGCAAATGCCACTTCCAGCTTAGCTGTGCAGAGGAAGAACAACAAGAAGAAGAAATATCTCGAAATATGTCCGTCAGGCCCGTTCGTTTGAGCTGAATCTGCAAATATCTCGGAAACGAAGCGAGCTATGGCAAAATGTTAAGAGACCTTTTTTGTAGAGAATTAAGTTTCCTACTTTTTATGTTCTATGATATTTTTTGATCAGATGCGTAGTTCTCGAGATATATCAAGATATTTAAAAGTTCCGAAGCCGCACCAACATAATAGAGATACAGAAACACCGTGGCCCCTTTCTTTGAGATAACTCTGCACTATTGCGAGCTGGAAATGCCACTTCCAGTTTAGCTGTGCAGAAGAAGAACAACAAGAAGAAGAAATATCTCGAAATATGTCCGTCAGGCCCGTTCCTTTGAGCTGAATCTGCAAATATCTCGGAAACGAAGCGAGCTATGGCAAAATGTTAAGAGCCCTTTTTTGTAGAGAATTAAGTTTCCTACTTTTTATCTTCTATGATATTTTTTGATCAGATGCGTAGTTCTCGAGATATATCAAGATATTTAAAAGTTCCGAAGCCGCACCAACATAATAGAGATACAGAAACACCGTGGCCCCTTTCTTTGAGATAACTCTGCACTAGTGCGAGCTGCAAATGCCACTTCCAGCTTAGCTGTGCAGAGGAAGAACAACAAGAAGAAGAAATATCTCGAAATATGTCCGTCAGGCCCGTTCGTTTGAGCTGAATCTGCAAATATCTCGGAAACGAAGCGAGCTATGGCAAAATGTTAAGAGACCTTTGCTGTAGAGAATTAAGTTTCCTACTTTTTATGTTCTATGATATTTTTTGATCAGATGCGTAGTTCTCGAGATATATCAAGATATTTAAAAGTTCCGAAGCCGCACCAACATAATAGAGATACAGAAATACCGTGGCCCCTTTCTTTGAGATAACTCTGCACTATTGCGAGCTGGAAATGCCACTTCCAGTTTAGCTGTGCAGAAGAAGAACAACAAGAAGAAGAAATATCTCGAAATATGTCCGTCAGGCCCGTTCCTTTGAGCTGAATCTGCAAATATCTCGGAAACGAAGCGAGCTATGGCAAAATGTTAAGAGCCCTTTTTTGTAGAGAATTAAGTTTCCTACTTTTTATCTTCTATGATATTTTTTGATCAGATGCGTAGTTCTCGAGATATATCAAGATATTTAAAAGTTCCGAAGCCGCACCAACATAATAGAGATACAGAAACACCGTGGCCCCTTTCTTTGAGATAACTCTGCACTAGTGCGAGCTGCAAATGCCACTTCCAGCTTAGCTGTGCAGAGGAAGAACAACAAGAAGAAGAAATATCTCGAAATATGTCCGTCAGGCCCGTTCCTTTGAGCTGAATCTGCAAATATCTCGGAAACGAAGCGAGCTATGGCAAAATGTTAAGAGCCCTTTTTTGTAGAGAATTAAGTTTCCTACTTTTTATCTTCTATGATATTTTTTGATCAGATGCGTAGTTCTCGAGATATATCAAGATATTTAAAAGTTCCGAAGCCGCACCAACATAATAGAGATACAGAAACACCGTGGCCCCTTTCTTTGAGATAACTCTGCACTAGTGCGAGCTGCAAATGCCACTTCCAGCTTAGCTGTGCAGAGGAAGAACAACAAGAAGAAGAAATATCTCGAAATATGTCCGTCAGGCCCGTTCGTTTGAGCTGAATCTGCAAATATCTCGGAAACGAAGCGAGCTATGGCAAAATGTTAAGAGACCTTTTTTGTAGAGAATTAAGTTTCCTACTTTTTATGTTCTATGATATTTTTTGATCAGATGCGTAGTTCTCGAGATATATCAAGATATTTAAAAGTTCCGAAGCCGCACCAACATAATAGAGATACAGAAACACCGTGGCCCCTTTCTTTGAGATAACTCTGCACTATTGCGAGCTGGAAATGCCACTTCCAGTTTAGCTGTGCAGAAGAAGAACAACAAGAAGAAGAAATATCTCGAAATATGTCCGTCAGGCCCGTTCCTTTGAGCTGAATCTGCAAATATCTCGGAAACGAAGCGAGCTATGGCAAAATGTTAAGAGCCCTTTTTTGTAGAGAATTAAGTTTCCTACTTTTTATCTTCTATGATATTTTTTGATCAGATGCGTAGTTCTCGAGATATATCAAGATATTTAAAAGTTCCGAAGCCGCACCAACATAATAGAGATACAGAAACACCGTGGCCCCTTTCTTTGAGATAACTCTGCACTAGTGCGAGCTGCAAATGCCACTTCCAGCTTAGCTGTGCAGAGGAAGAACAACAAGAAGAAGAAATATCTCGAAATATGTCCGTCAGGCCCGTTCGTTTGAGCTGAATCTGCAAATATCTCGGAAACGAAGCGAGCTATGGCAAAATGTTAAGAGACCTTTGCTGTAGAGAATTAAGTTTCCTACTTTTTATGTTCTATGATATTTTTTGATCAGATGCGTAGTTCTCGAGATATATCAAGATATTTAAAAGTTCCGAAGCCGCACCAACATAATAGAGATACAGAAACACCGTGGCCCCTTTCTTTGAGATAACTCTGCACTAGTGCGAGCCGCAAATGCCACTTCCAGCTTAGCTGTGCAGAAGAAGAACAACAAGAAGAAGAAATATCTCGAAATATGTCCGTCAGGCCCCTTCCCTTGAGATAAATCTGCAAATATCTCGGAAACGAAGCGAGCTATGGCAAAATGTTGAGAGACCTTTTTTGTAGAGAATTAAGTTTCCTACTTTTTATGTTCTATGATATTTTTTGATCAGATGCGTAGATCTCGAGATATATCAAGATATTTAAAAGTTCCGAAGCTGCACCAACATAATAGAGATACAGAAACACCGTGACCCCTTTCTTTGAGATAACTCTGCACTAGTGCGAGCCGCAAATGCCACTTCCAGCTTAGCTGTGCAGAAGAAGAATAACAAGAAGAAGAAATATCTCGAAATATGTCCGTTAGGCCCCTTCCCTTGAGATAAATGTGCAAATATCTCGGAAACGAAGCGAGCTATGGCAAAATGTTAAGAGACGTTTTTTGTAGAGAATTATGTTTCCTACAATTTATGTTCTATGATATTTTTTGATCAGAAGCGTAGTTTTCGAGATATATCGAGATATTTAAAAGTTCCGAAGCCGCACCAACATAATAGAGATACAGAAACACCGTGGCCCCTTTCTTTGAGATAACTCTGCACTATTGCGAGCTGGAAATGCCACTTCCAGTTTAGCTGTGCAGAAGAAGAACAACAAGAAGAAGAAATATCTCGAAATATGTCCGTCAGGCCCGTTCCTTTGAGCTGAATCTGCAAATATCTCGGAAACGAAGCGAGCTATGGCAAAATGTTAAGAGACCTTTTTTGTAGAGAATTATGTTTCCTACAATTTATGTTCTATGATATTTTTTGATCAGAAGCGTAGTTTTCGAGATATATCGAGATATTTAAAAGTTCCGAAGCCGCACCACCATAATAGAGATACAGAAACACCGTGGCCCCTTTCTTTGAGATAACTCTGCACTAGTGCGAGCCGCAAATGCCACTTCCAGCTTAGCTGTGCAGAAGAAGAACAACAAGAAGAAGAAATATCTCGAAATATGTCCGTCAGGCCCCTTCCCTTGAGATAAATCTGCAAATATCTCGGAAACGAAGCGAGCTATGGCAAAATGTTTAGAGACCTTTCTTGTAGAGAATTAAGTTTCCTACTTTTTATGTAGTATGATATTTTTTGATCAGATGCGTAGTTCTCGAGATATATCAAGATATTTAAAAGTTCCGAAGCCGCACCAACATAATAGAGATACAGAAACACCGTGGCCCCTTTCTTTGAGATAACTCTGCACTAGTGCGAGCTGCAAATGCCACTTCCAGCTTAGCTGTGCAGAGGAAGAACAACAAGAAGAAGAAATATCTCGAAATATGTCCGTCAGGCCCGTTCCTTTGAGCTGAATCTGCAAATATCTCGGAAACGAAGCGAGCTATGGCAAAATGTTAAGAGCCCTTTTTTGTAGAGAATTAAGTTTCCTACTTTTTATCTTCTATGATATTTTTTGATCAGATGCGTAGTTCTCGAGATATATCAAGATATTTAAAAGTTCCGAAGCCGCACCAACATAATAGAGATACAGAAACACCGTGGCCCCTTTCTTTGAGATAACTCTGCACTAGTGCGAGCTGCAAATGCCACTTCCAGCTTAGCTGTGCAGAGGAAGAACAACAAGAAGAAGAAATATCTCGAAATATGTCCGTCAGGCCCGTTCGTTTGAGCTGAATCTGCAAATATCTCGGAAACGAAGCGAGCTATGGCAAAATGTTAAGAGACCTTTTTTGTAGAGAATTAAGTTTCCTACTTTTTATGTTCTATGATATTTTTTGATCAGATGCGTAGTTCTCGAGATATATCAAGATATTTAAAAGTTCCGAAGCCGCACCAACATAATAGAGATACAGAAACACCGTGGCCCCTTTCTTTGAGATAACTCTGCACTATTGCGAGCTGGAAATGCCACTTCCAGTTTAGCTGTGCAGAAGAAGAACAACAAGAAGAAGAAATATCTCGAAATATGTCCGTCAGGCCCGTTCCTTTGAGCTGAATCTGCAAATATCTCGGAAACGAAGCGAGCTATGGCAAAATGTTAAGAGCCCTTTTTTGTAGAGAATTAAGTTTCCTACTTTTTATCTTCTATGATATTTTTTGATCAGATGCGTAGTTCTCGAGATATATCAAGATATTTAAAAGTTCCGAAGCCGCACCAACATAATAGAGATACAGAAACACCGTGGCCCCTTTCTTTGAGATAACTCTGCACTAGTGCGAGCTGCAAATGCCACTTCCAGCTTAGCTGTGCAGAGGAAGAACAACAAGAAGAAGAAATATCTCGAAATATGTCCGTCAGGCCCGTTCGTTTGAGCTGAATCTGCAAATATCTCGGAAACGAAGCGAGCTATGGCAAAATGTTAAGAGACCTTTGCTGTAGAGAATTAAGTTTCCTACTTTTTATGTTCTATGATATTTTTTGATCAGATGCGTAGTTCTCGAGATATATCAAGATATTTAAAAGTTCCGAAGCCGCACCAACATAATAGAGATACAGAAACACCGTGGCCCCTTTCTTTGAGATAACTCTGCACTAGTGCGAGCCGCAAATGCCACTTCCAGCTTAGCTGTGCAGAAGAAGAACAACAAGAAGAAGAAATATCTCGAAATATGTCCGTCAGGCCCCTTCCCTTGAGATAAATCTGCAAATATCTCGGAAACGAAGCGAGCTATGGCAAAATGTTGAGAGACCTTTTTTGTAGAGAATTAAGTTTCCTACTTTTTATGTTCTATGATATTTTTTGATCAGATGCGTAGATCTCGAGATATATCAAGATATTTAAAAGTTCCGAAGCTGCACCAACATAATAGAGATACAGAAACACCGTGACCCCTTTCTTTGAGATAACTCTGCACTAGTGCGAGCCGCAAATGCCACTTCCAGCTTTGCTGTGCAGAAGAAGAATAACAAGAAGAAGAAATATCTCGAAATATGTCCGTTAGGCCCCTTCCCTTGAGATAAATGTGCAAATATCTCGGAAACGAAGCGAGCTATGGCAAAATGTTAAGAGACGTTTTTTGTAGAGAATTATGTTTCCTACAATTTATGTTCTATGATATTTTTTGATCAGAAGCGTAGTTTTCGAGATATATCGAGATATTTAAAAGTTCCGAAGCCGCACCAACATAATAGAGATACAGAAACACCGTGGCCCCTTTCTTTGAGATAACTCTGCACTATTGCGAGCTGGAAATGCCACTTCCAGTTTAGCTGTGCAGAAGAAGAACAACAAGAAGAAGAAATATCTCGAAATATGTCCGTCAGGCCCGTTCCTTTGAGCTGAATCTGCAAATATCTCGGAAACGAAGCGAGCTATGGCAAAATGTTAAGAGACCTTTTTTGTAGAGAATTATGTTTCCTACAATTTATGTTCTATGATATTTTTTGATCAGAAGCGTAGTTTTCGAGATATATCGAGATATTTAAAAGTTCCGAAGCCGCACCACCATAATAGAGATACAGAAACACCGTGGCCCCTTTCTTTGAGATAACTCTGCACTAGTGCGAGCCGCAAATGCCACTTCCAGCTTAGCTGTGCAGAAGAAGAACAACAAGAAGAAGAAATATCTCGAAATATGTCCGTCAGGCCCCTTCCCTTGAGATAAATCTGCAAATATCTCGGAAACGAAGCGAGCTATGGCAAAATGTTTAGAGACCTTTCTTGTAGAGAATTAAGTTTCCTACTTTTTATGTAGTATGATATTTTTTGATCAGATGCGTAGTTCTCGAGATATATCAAGATATTTAAAAGTTCCGAAGCCGCACCAACATAATAGAGATACAGAAACACCGTGGCCCCTTTCTTTGAGATAACTCTGCACTAGTGCGAGCTGCAAATGCCACTTCCAGCTTAGCTGTGCAGAGGAAGAACAACAAGAAGAAGAAATATCTCGAAATATGTCCGTCAGGCCCGTTCCTTTGAGCTGAATCTGCAAATATCTCGGAAACGAAGCGAGCTATGGCAAAATGTTAAGAGCCCTTTTTTGTAGAGAATTAAGTTTCCTACTTTTTATCTTCTATGATATTTTTTGATCAGATGCGTAGTTCTCGAGATATATCAAGATATTTAAAAGTTCCGAAGCCGCACCAACATAATAGAGATACAGAAACACCGTGGCCCCTTTCTTTGAGATAACTCTGCACTAGTGCGAGCTGCAAATGCCACTTCCAGCTTAGCTGTGCAGAGGAAGAACAACAAGAAGAAGAAATATCTCGAAATATGTCCGTCAGGCCCGTTCGTTTGAGCTGAATCTGCAAATATCTCGGAAACGAAGCGAGCTATGGCAAAATGTTAAGAGACCTTTGCTGTAGAGAATTAAGTTTCCTACTTTTTATGTTCTATGATATTTTTTGATCAGATGCGTAGTTCTCGAGATATATCAAGATATTTAAAAGTTCCGAAGCCGCACCAACATAATAGAGATACAGAAACACCGTGGCCCCTTTCTTTGAGATAACTCTGCACTAGTGCGAGCCGCAAATGCCACTTCCAGCTTAGCTGTGCAGAAGAAGAACAACAAGAAGAAGAAATATCTCGAAATATGTCCGTCAGGCCCCTTCCCTTGAGATAAATCTGCAAATATCTCGGAAACGAAGCGAGCTATGGCAAAATGTTGAGAGACCTTTTTTGTAGAGAATTAAGTTTCCTACTTTTTATGTTCTATGATATTTTTTGATCAGATGCGTAGATCTCGAGATATATCAAGATATTTAAAAGTTCCGAAGCTGCACCAACATAATAGAGATACAGAAACACCGTGACCCCTTTCTTTGAGATAACTCTGCACTAGTGCGAGCCGCAAATGCCACTTCCAGCTTAGCTGTGCAGAAGAAGAATAACAAGAAGAAGAAATATCTCGAAATATGTCCGTTAGGCCCCTTCCCTTGAGATAAATGTGCAAATATCTCGGAAACGAAGCGAGCTATGGCAAAATGTTAAGAGACGTTTTTTGTAGAGAATTATGTTTCCTACAATTTATGTTCTATGATATTTTTTGATCAGAAGCGTAGTTTTCGAGATATATCGAGATATTTAAAAGTTCCGAAGCCGCACCAACATAATAGAGATACAGAAACACCGTGGCCCCTTTCTTTGAGATAACTCTGCACTATTGCGAGCTGGAAATGCCACTTCCAGTTTAGCTGTGCAGAAGAAGAACAACAAGAAGAAGAAATATCTCGAAATATGTCCGTCAGGCCCGTTCCTTTGAGCTGAATCTGCAAATATCTCGGAAACGAAGCGAGCTATGGCAAAATGTTAAGAGACCTTTTTTGTAGAGAATTATGTTTCCTACAATTTATGTTCTATGATATTTTTTGATCAGAAGCGTAGTTTTCGAGATATATCGAGATATTTAAAAGTTCCGAAGCCGCACCACCATAATAGAGATACAGAAACACCGTGGCCCCTTTCTTTGAGATAACTCTGCACTAGTGCGAGCCGCAAATGCCACTTCCAGCTTAGCTGTGCAGAAGAAGAACAACAAGAAGAAGAAATATCTCGAAATATGTCCGTCAGGCCCCTTCCCTTGAGATAAATCTGCAAATATCTCGGAAACGAAGCGAGCTATGGCAAAATGTTTAGAGACCTTTCTTGTAGAGAATTAAGTTTCCTACTTTTTATGTAGTATGATATTTTTTGATCAGATGCGTAGTTCTCGAGATATATCAAGATATTTAAAAGTTCCGAAGCCGCACCAACATAATAGAGATACAGAAACACCGTGGCCCCTTTCTTTGAGATAACTCTGCACTAGTGCGAGCTGCAAATGCCACTTCCAGCTTAGCTGTGCAGAGGAAGAACAACAAGAAGAAGAAATATCTCGAAATATGTCCGTCAGGCCCGTTCCTTTGAGCTGAATCTGCAAATATCTCGGAAACGAAGCGAGCTATGGCAAAATGTTAAGAGCCCTTTTTTGTAGAGAATTAAGTTTCCTACTTTTTATCTTCTATGATATTTTTTGATCAGATGCGTAGTTCTCGAGATATATCAAGATATTTAAAAGTTCCGAAGCCGCACCAACATAATAGAGATACAGAAACACCGTGGCCCCTTTCTTTGAGATAACTCTGCACTAGTGCGAGCTGCAAATGCCACTTCCAGCTTAGCTGTGCAGAGGAAGAACAACAAGAAGAAGAAATATCTCGAAATATGTCCGTCAGGCCCGTTCGTTTGAGCTGAATCTGCAAATATCTCGGAAACGAAGCGAGCTATGGCAAAATGTTAAGAGACCTTTTTTGTAGAGAATTAAGTTTCCTACTTTTTATGTTCTATGATATTTTTTGATCAGATGCGTAGTTCTCGAGATATATCAAGATATTTAAAAGTTCCGAAGCCGCACCAACATAATAGAGATACAGAAACACCGTGGCCCCTTTCTTTGAGATAACTCTGCACTATTGCGAGCTGGAAATGCCACTTCCAGTTTAGCTGTGCAGAAGAAGAACAACAAGAAGAAGAAATATCTCGAAATATGTCCGTCAGGCCCGTTCCTTTGAGCTGAATCTGCAAATATCTCGGAAACGAAGCGAGCTATGGCAAAATGTTAAGAGCCCTTTTTTGTAGAGAATTAAGTTTCCTACTTTTTATCTTCTATGATATTTTTTGATCAGATGCGTAGTTCTCGAGATATATCAAGATATTTAAAAGTTCCGAAGCCGCACCAACATAATAGAGATACAGAAACACCGTGGCCCCTTTCTTTGAGATAACTCTGCACTAGTGCGAGCTGCAAATGCCACTTCCAGCTTAGCTGTGCAGAGGAAGAACAACAAGAAGAAGAAATATCTCGAAATATGTCCGTCAGGCCCGTTCGTTTGAGCTGAATCTGCAAATATCTCGGAAACGAAGCGAGCTATGGCAAAATGTTAAGAGACCTTTGCTGTAGAGAATTAAGTTTCCTACTTTTTATGTTCTATGATATTTTTTGATCAGATGCGTAGTTCTCGAGATATATCAAGATATTTAAAAGTTCCGAAGCCGCACCAACATAATAGAGATACAGAAACACCGTGGCCCCTTTCTTTGAGATAACTCTGCACTAGTGCGAGCCGCAAATGCCACTTCCAGCTTAGCTGTGCAGAAGAAGAACAACAAGAAGAAGAAATATCTCGAAATATGTCCGTCAGGCCCCTTCCCTTGAGATAAATCTGCAAATATCTCGGAAACGAAGCGAGCTATGGCAAAATGTTGAGAGACCTTTTTTGTAGAGAATTAAGTTTCCTACTTTTTATGTTCTATGATATTTTTTGATCAGATGCGTAGATCTCGAGATATATCAAGATATTTAAAAGTTCCGAAGCTGCACCAACATAATAGAGATACAGAAACACCGTGACCCCTTTCTTTGAGATAACTCTGCACTAGTGCGAGCCGCAAATGCCACTTCCAGCTTAGCTGTGCAGAAGAAGAACAACAAGAAGAAGAAATATCTCGAAATATGTCCGTCAGGGCCCTTCCCTTGAGATATATCTGCAAATATCTCGGAAACGAAGCGAGCTATGGCAAAATGTTGAGAGACCTTTTTGTAGAGAATTAGGTTTCCTACTATTTATGTTCTATGATATTTTTTGATCAGATGCGTAGTTCTCGAGATATATCAAGATATTTAAAAGTTCCGAAGCCGCACCAACATAATAGAGATACAGAAACACCGTGGCCCCTTTCTTTGAGATAACTCTGCACTATTGCGAGCTGCAAATGCCACTTCCAGTTTAGCTGTGCAGACGAAGAACAACAAGAAGAAGAAATATCTCGAAATATGTCCGTCAGGCCCGTTACTTTGAGCTGAATCTGCAAATATCTCGAAAACGAAGCGAGCTATGGCAAAATGTTAAGAGACGTTTTTTGTAGAGAATTATGTTTCCTACAATTTATGTTCTATGATATTTTTTGATCAGAAGCGTAGTTTTCGAGATATATCGAGATATTTAAAAGTTCGGAAGCCGCACCAACATAATAGAGATACAGAAACACCGTGGCCCCTTTCTTTGAGATAACTCTGCACTAGTGCGAGCCGCAAATGCCACTTCCAGCTTAGCTGTGCAGAAGAAGAACAACAAGAAGAAATATCTCGAAATATGTCCGTCAGGCCCCTTCCCTTGAGATAAATCTGCAAATATCTCGGAAACGAAGCGAGCTATCGCAAAATGTTAAGAGATCTTTTTTGTAGAGAATTAAGTTTCCTACTTTTTATGTTCTATGATTTTTTTTGATCAGATGCGTAGTTCTCGAGATATATCAAGATATTTAAAAGTTCCGAAGCCGCACCAACATAATAGAGATACAGAAACACCGTGGCCCCTTTCTTTGAGATAACTCTGCACTATTGCGAGCTGCAAATGCCACTTCCAGCTTAGCTGTGCAGAAGAAGAACAACAAGAAGAAGAAATATCTCGAAATATGTCCGTCAGGCCCCTTCCCTTGAGATAAATCTGCAAATATCTCGGAAACGAAGCGAGCTATGGCAAAATGTTAAGAGACCTTTTTTGTAGAGAATTAAGTTTCCTACTTTTTATGTTCTATGATATTTTTTGATCAGATGCGTTGTTCTCGAGATATATCAAGATATTTAAAAGTTCCGAAGCCGCACCAACATAATAGAGATACAGAAACACCGTGGCCCCTTTCTTTGAGATAACTCTGCACTATTGCGAGCTGGAAATGCCACTTCCAGTTTAGCTGTGCAGAAGAAGAACAACAAGAAGAAGAAATATCTCGAAATATGTCCGTCAGGCCCGTTCCTTTGAGCTGAATCTGCAAATATCTCGGAAACGAAGCGAGCTATGGCAAAATGTTAAGAGACCTTTTTTGTAGAGAATTATGTTTCCTACAATTTATGTTCTATGATATTTTTTGATCAGAAGCGTAGTTTTCGAGATATATCGAGATATTTAAAAGTTCCGAAGCCGCACCACCATAATAGAGATACAGAAACACCGTGGCCCCTTTCTTTGAGATAACTCTGCACTAGTGCGAGCCGCAAATGCCACTTCCAGCTTAGCTGTGCAGAAGAAGAACAAGAAGAAGAAGAAATATCTCGAAATATGTCCGTCAGGGCCCTTCCCTTGAGATATATCTGCCAATATCTCGGAAACGAAGCGAGCTATGGCAAAATGTTAAGAGACCTTTTTTGTAGAGAATTATGTTTCCTACAATTTATGTTCTATGATATTTTTTGATCAGAAGCGTAGTTTTCGAGATATATCGAGATATTTAAAAGTTCCGAAGCCGCACCAACATAATAGAGATGCAGAAACACCGTGGCCCCTTTCTTTGAGATAACTCTGCACTAGTGCGAGCCGCAAATGCCACTTCCAGCTTAGCTGTGCAGAAGAAGAACAACAAGAAGAAGAAATATCTCGAAATATGTCCGTCAGGCCCCTTCCCTTGAGATAAATCTGCAAATATCTCGGAAACGAAGCGAGCTATTGCAAAATGTTAAGAGACCTTTTTTGTAGAGAATTAAGTTTCCTACTTTTTATGTTCTATGATATTTTTTGATCAGAAGCGTAGTTTTCGAGATATATCGAGATATTTAAAAGTTCCGAAGCCGCACCAACATAATAGAGATGCAGAAACACCGTGGCCCCTTTCTTTGAGATAACTCTGCACTAGTGCGAGCCGCAAATGCCACTTCCAGCTTAGCTGTGCAGAAGAAGAACAACAAGAAGAAGAAATATCTCGAAATATGTCCGTCAGGCCCCTTCCCTTGAGATAAATCTGCAAATATCTCGGAAACGAAGCGAGCTATGGCAAAATGTTAAGAGACCTTTTTTGTAGAGAATTAAGTTTCCTACTTTTTATGTTCTATGATATTTTTTGATCAGATGCGTAGTTCTCGAGATATATCAAGATATTTAAAAGTTCCGAAGCCGCACCAACATAATAGAGATTCAGAAACAACGTGGCCCCTTTCTTTGAGATAACTCTGCACTATTGCGAGCTGGAAATGCTACTTCCAGTTTAGCTGTGCAGAAGAAGAACAACAAGAAGAAGAAATATCTCGAAATATGTCCGTCAGGCCCCTTCCCCTGAGATAAATCTGCAAATATCTCGGAAACGAAGCGAGCTATGGCAAAATGTTAAGAGACCTTTTTTGTAGAGAATTAAGTTTCCTACTTTTTATGTTCTATGATATTTTTTGATCAGATGCGTAGTTCTCGAGATATATCAAGATATTTAAAAGTTCCGAAGCCGCACTAACATAATAGAAATACAGAAACACCGTGGCCCCTTTCTTTGAGATAACTCTGCACTATTGCGAGCTGCAAATGCCACTTCCAGCTTAGCTGTGCAGAAGAAGAACAACAAGAAGAAGAAATATCTCGAAATATGTCCGTCAGGCCCCTTCCCTTGAGATAAATCTGCAAATATCTCGGAAACGAAGCGAGCTATGGCAAAATGTTAAGAGACCTTTTTTGTCGAGAATTATGTTTCCTACTTTTTATGTTCTATGATATTTTTTGATCAGAAGCGTAGTTTTCGAGATATATCGAGATATTTAAAAGTTCCGAAGCCGCACCACCATAATAGAGATACAGAAACACCGTGGCCCCTTTCTTTGAGATAACTCTGCACTAGTGCGAGCCGCAAATGCCACTTCCAGCTTAGCTGTGCAGAAGAAGAACAACAAGAAGAAGAAATATCCTGAAATATGTCCGTCAGGCCCCTTCCCTTGAGATATATCTGCAAATATCTCGGAAACGAAGCGAGCTATGGCAAAATGTTAAGAGACCTTTTTTGTAGAGAATTATGTTTCCTACAATTTATGTTCTATGATATTTTTTGATCAGAAGCGTAGTTTTCGAGATATATCGAGATATTTAAAAGTTCCGAAGCCGCACCAACATAATAGAGATACAGAAACACCGTGGCCCCTTTCTTTGAGATAACTCTGCACTATTGCGAGCTGCAAATGCCACTTCCAGCTTAGCTGTGCAGAAGAAGAACAACAAGAAGAAGAAATATCTCGAAATATGTCCGTCAGGCCCCTTCCCTTGAGATAAATCTGCAAATATCTCGGAAACGAAGCGAGCTATGGCAAAATGTTAAGAGACCTTTTTTGTCGAGAATTAAGTTTCCTACTTTTTATGTTCTATGATATTTTTTGATCAGAAGCGTAGTTTTCGAGATATATCGAGATATTTAAAAGTTCCGAAGCCGCACCAACATAATAGAGATACAGAAACACCGTGGCCCCTTTCTTTGAGATAACTCTGCACTAGTGCGAGCCGCAAATGCCACTTCCAGCTTAGCTGTGCAGAAGAAGAACAACAAGAAGAAGAAATATCCTGAAATATGTCCGTCAGGCCCCTTCCCTTGAGATATATCTGCAAATATCTCGGAAACGAAGCGAGCTATGGCAAAATGTTAAGAGACCTTTTTTGTAGAGAATTATGTTTCCTACAATTTATGTTCTATGATATTTTTTGATCAGAAGCGTAGTTTTCGAGATATATCGAGATATTTAAAAGTTCCGAAGCCGCACCAACATAATAGAGATACAGAAACACCGTGGCCCCTTTCTTTGAGATAACTCTGCACTATTGCGAGCTGCAAATGCCACTTCCAGCTTAGCTGTGCAGAAGAAGAACAACAAGAAGAAGAAATATCTCGAAATATGTCCGTCAGGCCCCTTCCCTTGAGATAAATCTGCAAATATCTCGGAAACGAAGCGAGCTATGGCAAAATGTTAAGAGACCTTTTTTGTCGAGAATTAAGTTTCCTACTTTTTATGTTCTATGATATTTTTTGATCAGAAGCGTAGTTTTCGAGATATATCGAGATATTTAAAAGTTCCGAAGCCGCACCACCATAATAGAGATACAGAAACACCGTGGCCCCTTTCTTTGAGATAACTCTGCACTAGTGCGAGCCGCAAATGCCACTTCCAGCTTAGCTGTGCAGAAGAAGAACAACAAGAAGAAGAAATATCCTGAAATATGTCCGTCAGGCCCCTTCCCTTGAGATATATCTGCAAATATCTCGGAAACGAAGCGAGCTATGGCAAAATGTTAAGAGACCTTTTTTGTAGAGAATTATGTTTCCTACAATTTATGTTCTATGATATTTTTTGATCAGAAGCGTAGTTTTCGAGATATATCGAGATATTTAAAAGTTCCGAAGCCGCACCAACATAATAGAGATACAGAAACACCGTGGCCCCTTTCTTTGAGATAACTCTGCACTAGTGCGAGCCGCAAATGCCACTTCCAGCTTAGCTGTGCAGAAGAAGAACAACAAGAAGAAGAAATATCTCGAAATATGTCCGTCAGGCCCCTTCCCTTGACACAAATCTGCAAATATCTCGGAAACGAAGCGAGCTATGGCAAAATGTTAAGAGACCTTTTTTGTAGAGAATTAAGTTTCCTACTTTTTATGTTCTATGATATTTTTTGATCAGATGCGTAGTTCTCGAGATATATCAAGATATTTAAAAGTTCCGAAGCCGCACCAACATAATAGAGATACAGAAACACCGTGGCCCCTTTCTTTGAGATAACTCTGCACTATTGCGAGCTGCAAATGCCACTTCCAGCTTAGCTGTGCAGAAGAAGAACAACAAGAAGAAGAAATATCTCGAAATATGTCCGTCAGGCCCGTTCCTTTGAGCTGAATCTGCAAATATCTCGGAAACGAAGCGAGCTATGGCAAAATGTTAAGAGACGTTTTTGGTAGAGAATTATGTTTCCTACAATTTATGTTCTATGATATTGTATGATCAGAAGCGTAGTTTTCGAGATATATCGAGATATTTAAAAGTTCCGAAGCCGCACCAACATAATAGAGATTCAGAAACACCGTGGCCCCTTTCTTTGAGATAACTCTGCACTATTGCGAGCTGGAAATGCCACTTCCAGTTTAGCTGTGCAGAAGAAGAACAACAAGAAGAAGAAATATCTCGAAATATGTCCGTCAGGCCCCTTCCCCTGAGATAAATCTGCAAATATCTCGGAAACGAAGCGAGCTATGGCTAAATGTTAAGAGACCTTTTTTGTCGAGAATTAAGTTTCCTACTTTTTATGTTCTATGATATTTTTTGATCAGAAGCGTAGTTTTCGACATATATCGAGATATTTAAAAGTTCCGAAGCCGCACCACCATAATAGAGATACAGAAACACCGTGGCCCCTTTCTTTGAGATAACTCTGCACTAGTGCGAGCCGCAAATGCCACTTCCAGCTTAGCTGTGCAGAAGAAGAACAACAAGAAGAAGAAATATCCTGAAATATGTCGGTCAGGCCCCTTCCCTTGAGATATATCTGCAAATATCTCGGAAACGAAGCGAGCTATGGCAAAATGTTGAGAGACCTTTTTTGTAGAGAATTATGTTTCCTACAATTTATGTTCTATGATATTTTTTGATCAGAAGCGTAGTTTTCGAGATATATCGAGATATTTAAAAGTTCCGAAGCCGCACCAACATAATAGAGATACAGAAACACCGTGGCCCCTTTCTTTGAGGTAACTCTGCACTAGTGCGAGCCGCAAATGCCACTTCCAGCTTAGCTGTGCAGAAGAAGAACAACAAGAAGAAGAAATATCTCGAAATATGTCCGTCAGGCCCCTTCCCTTGAGATATATCTGCAAATATCTCGGAAACGAAGCGAGCTATGGCAAAATGTTAAGAGACGTTTTTGGTAGAGAATTATGGTTCCTACAATTTATGTTCTATGATATTGTATGATCAGAAGCGTAGTTTTCGAGATATATCGAGATATTTAAAAGTTCCGAAGCCGCACCAACATAATAGAGATTCAGAAACACCGTGGCCCCTTTCTTTGAGATAACTCTGCACTATTGCGAGCTGGAAATGCCACTTCCAGTTTAGCTGTGCAGAAGAAGAACAACAAGAAGAAGAAATATCTCGAAATATGTCCGTCAGGCCCCTTCCCCTGAGATAAATCTGCAAATATCTCGGAAACGAAGCGAGCTATGGCAAAATGTTAAGAGACCTTTTTTGTAGAGAATTAAGTTTCCTATTTTTTATGTTGTATGATATTTTTTGATCAGATGCGTAGTTCTCGAGATATATCAAGATATTTAAAAGTTCCGAAGCCGCACCAACATAATAGAGATACAGAAACACCGTGGCCCCTTTCTTTGAGATAACTCTGCACTATTGCGAGCTGCAAATGCCACTTCCAGCTTAGCTGTGCAGAAGAAGAACAACAAGAAGAAGAAATATCTCGAAATATGTCCGTCAGGCCCCTTCCCGTGAGATATATCTGCAAATATCTCGGAAACGAAGTGAGCTATGGCAAAATGTTAAGAGACCTTTTTTGTAGAGAATTATGTTTCCTACAATTTATGTTCTATGATATTTTTTGATCAGAAGCGTAGTTTTCGAGATATATCGAGATATTTAAAAGTTCCGAAAACGCACCAACATAATAGAGATACAGAAACACCGTGGACCCTTTCTTTGAGATAACTCTGTACTATTGCGAGCTGCAAATGCCACTTCCAGCTTAGCTGTGCAGAAGAAGAACAACAAGAAGAAGAAATATCTCGAAATATGTCCGTCAGGCCCGTTCCTTTGAGCTGAATCTGCAAATATCTCGGAAACGAAGCGAGGTATGGCAAAATGTTAAGAGACGTTTTTGGTAGAGAATTATGTTTCCTACAATTTATGTTCTATGATATTGTATGATCAGAAGCGTAGTTTTCGATATATATCGAGATATTTAAAAGTTCCGAAGCCGCACCAACATAATAGAGATTCAGAAACACGGTGGCCCCTTTCTTTGAGATAACTCTGCACTATTGCGAGCTGGAAATGCCACTTCCAGTTTAGCTGTGCAGAAGAAGAACAACAGGAAGAAGAAATATCTCGAAATATGTCCGTCAGGCCCCTTCCCCTGAGATAAATCTGCAAATATCTCGGAAACGAAGCGAGCTATGGCAAAATGTTAAGAGACCTTTTTTGTAGAGAATTAAGTTTCCTACTTTTTATGTTCTATGCTATTTTTTGATCAGATGCGTAGTTCTCGAGATATATCAAGATATTTAAAAGTTCCGAAGCCGCACCAACATAATAGAAATACAGAAACACCGTGGCCCCTTTCTTTGTGATAACTCTGCACTATTGCGAGCTGCAAAAGCCACTTCCAGCTTAGCTGTGCAGAAGAAGAACAACAAGAAGAAGAAATATCTCGAAATATGTCCGTCAGGCCCCTTCCCTTGAGATAAATCTGCAAATATCTCGGAAACGAAGCGAGCTATGGCAAAATGTTAAGAGACCTTTTTTGTAGAGAATTATGTTTCCTACAATTTATGTTCTATGATATTTTTTGATCAGAAGCGTAGTTTTCGAGATATATCGAGATATTTAAAAGTTCCGAAGCCGCACCAACATAATAGAAATACAGAAACACCGTGGCCCCTTTCTTTGAGATAACTCTGCACTATTGCGAGCCGCAAATGCCGCTTCCAGCTTAGCTGTGCAGAAGAAGAACAACAAGAAGAAGAAATATCTCGAAATATGTCCGTCAGGCCCCTTCCCTTGAGATAAATCTGCAAATATCTCGGAAACGCAGCGAGCTATAGCAAAATGTTAAGAGACCTTTTTTGTAGAGAATTAAGTTTCCTACTTTTTATGTTCTATGATATTTTTTGATCAGATGCGTAGTTCTCGAGATATATCAAGATATTTAAAAGTTCCGAAGCCGCACCAACATAATAGAGATACAGAAACACCGTGGCCCCTTTCTTTGAGATAACTCTGCACTATTGCGAGCTGTAAATGCCACTTCCAGCTTAGCTGTGCAGAAGAAGAACAACAAGAAGAAGAAATATCTCGAAATATGTCCGTCAGGCCCCTCCCCTTGAGATAAATCTGCAAATATCTCGGAAACGAAGCGAGCTATGGCAAAATGTTAAGAGACCTTTTTTGTAGAGAATTAAGTTTCCTACTTTTTATGTTCTGTGATATTTTTTGATCAGATGCGTAGTTCTCGAGATATATCAAGATATTTAAAAGTTCCGAAGCCGCACCAACATAATAGAGATACAGAAACACCGTGGCCCCTTTCTTTGAGATAACTCTGCACTATTGCGAGCTGGAAATGCCACTTCCAGTTTAGCTGTGCAGAAGAAGAACAACAAGAAGAAGAAATATCTCGAAATATGTCCGTCAGGCCCCTTCCCTTGAGATAAATCTGCAAATATCTCGGAAACGAAGCGAGCTATGGTAAAATGTTAAGAGACCTTTTTTGTAGAGAATTAAGTTTCCTACTTTTTATGTTCTATGATATTTTTTGATCAGATGCGTAGTTCTCGAGATATATCAAGATATTTAAAAGTTCCGAAGCCGCACCAACATAATAGAGATACAGAACCACCGTGGCCCCTTTCTTTGAGATAACTCTGCTCTATTGCGAGCTGCAAATGCCACTTCCAGCTTAGCTGTGCAGAAGAAGAACAACAAGAAGAAGAAATATCTCGAAATATGTCCGTCAGGCCCCTCCCCTTGAGATAAATCTGCAAATATCTCGGAAACGAAGCGAGCTATGGCAAAATGTTAAGAGACCTTTTTTGTAGAGAATTAAGTTTCCTACTTTTTATGTTCTGTGATATTTTTTGATCAGATGCGTAGTTCTCGAGATATATCAAGATATTTAAAAGTTCCGAAGCCGCACCAACATAATAGAGATACAGAAACACCGTGGCCCCTTTCTCTGAGATAACTCTGCGCTATTGCGAGCTGGTAATGCCACTTCCAGTTTAGCTGTGCAGAAGAAGAACAACAAGAAGAAGAAATATCTCGAAATATGTCCGTCAGGCCCCTTCCCTTGAGATATATCTGCAAATATCTCGGAAACGAAACGAGCTATTGCAAAATGTTAAGAGACCTTTTTTGTAGAGAATTAAGTTTCCTACTTTTTATGTTCTACGATATTTTTTGATCAGATGCGTAGTTCTCGAGATATATCAAGATATTTAAAAGTTCCGAAGCCGCACCAACATAATAGAGATACAGAAACACCGTGGCCCCTTTCTTTGAGATAACTCTGCACTATTGCGAGCTGGAAATGCCACTTCCAGTTTAGCTGTGCAGAAGAAGAACAACAAGAAGAAGAAATATCTCGAAATATGTCCGTCAGGCCCCTTCCCTTGAGATAAATCTGCAAATATCTCGGAAACGAAGCGAGCTATGGTAAAATGTTAAGAGACCTTTTTTGTAGAGAATTAAGTTTCCTACTTTTTATGTTCTATGATATTTTTTGATCAGATGCGTAGTTCTCGAGATATATCAAGATATTTAAAAGTTCCGAAGCCGCACCAACATAATAGAGATACAGAACCACCGTGGCCCCTTTCTTTGAGATAACTCTGCTCTATTGCGAGCTGCAAATGCCACTTCCAGCTTAGCTGTGCAGAAGAAGAACAACAAGAAGAAGAAATATCTCGAAATATGTCCGTCAGGCCCCTCCCCTTGAGATAAATCTGCAAATATCTCGGAAACGAAGCGAGCTATGGCAAAATGTTAAGAGACCTTTTTTGTAGAGAATTAAGTTTCCTACTTTTTATGTTCTGTGATATTTTTTGTTCAGATGCGTAGTTCTCGAGATATATCAAGATATTTAAAAGTTCCGAAGCCGCACCAACATAATAGAGATACAGAAACACCGTGGCCCCTTTCTCTGAGATAACTCTGCGCTATTGCGAGCTGGTAATGCCACTTCCAGTTTAGCTGTGCAGAAGAAGAACAACAAGAAGAAGAAATATCTCGAAATATGTCCGTCAGGCCCCTCCCCTTGAGATAAATCTGCAAATATCTCGGAAACGAAGCGAGCTATGGCAAAATGTTAAGAGACCTTTTTTGTAGAGAATTAAGTTTCCTACTTTTTACGTTCTGTGATATTTTTTGATCAGATGCGTAGTTCTCGAGATATATCAAGATATTTAAAACTTCCGAAGCCGCACCAACATAATAGAGATACAGAACCACCGTGGCCCCTTTCTTTGAGATAACTCTGCTCTATTGCGAGCTGCAAATGCCACTTCCAGCTTAGCTGTGCAGAAGAAGAACAACAAGAAGAAGAAATATCTCGAAATATGTCCGTCAGGCCCCTCCCCTTGAGATAAATCTGCAAATATCTCGGAAACGAAGCGAGCTATGGCAAAATGTTAAGAGACCTTTTTTGTAGAGAATTAAGTTTCCTACTTTTTATGTTCTATGATATTTTTTGATCAGATGCGTAGTTCTCGAGATATATCAAGATATTTAAAAGTTCCGAAGCCGCACCAACATAATTGAGATACAGAAACACCGTGGCCCCTTTCTTTGAGATAGCTCTGCACTATTGCGAGCTGCAAATGCCACTTCCAGCTTAGCTGTGCAGATGAAGAAAAAAAAGAAGAAGAAATATCTCGGAATATGTCCGTCAGGCCCCTTCCCTTGTGATATATCTGCAAATATCTCGGAAACGAAGCGAGCTATGGCAAAATGTTAAGAGACCTTTTTTGTAGAGAATTAAGTTTTCTACAATTTATGTTCTATGATATTTTTTGATCAGATGCGTAGTTCTCGAGATATATCAAGGTATTTAAAAGTTCCGAAGCCGCACCAACATAATAGAGATACAGAAACACCGTGGCCCCTTTCTTTGAGATAGCTCTGCACTATTGCGAGCTGCAAATGCCACTTCCAGCTTAGCCGTGCAGATGAAGAAAAAAAAGAAGAAGAAATATCTCGGAATATGTCCGTCAGGCCCCTTCCCTTGTGATATATCTGCAAATATCTCGGAAACGAAGCGAGCTATGGCAAAATGTTAAGAGACCTTTTTTGTAGAGAATTAAGTTTTCTACAATTTATGTTCTATGATATTTTTTGATCAGATGCGTAGTTCTCGAGATATATCAAGGTATTTAAAAGTTCCGAAGCCGCACCAACATAATAGAGATACAGAAACACCGTGGCCCCTTTCTTTGAGATATCTGCACTATTGCGAGCTGTAAATGCCACGTCCAGCTTAGCTGTGCAGAAGAAGAACAACAAGAAGAAGAAATATCTCGAAATATGTCCGTCAGGCCCCTTCCCTTGAGCTAAATCTGCAAATATCTCGGAAACGATGCGAGCTATGGCAAAACGTTAAGAGACTTTTTTTGTGGAGAATTAAGTTTCCTACTTTTTATGTTCTATGATATTTTTGGATCAGAGGCGTAGTTTTCGAGATATATCAAGATATTTAAAAGTTCCGAAGCCGCACCAACATAATAGAGATACAGAAACACCGTGGCCCCTTTCTTTGAGATAACTCTGCGCTATTGCGAGCTGCAAATGCCACTTCCAGCTTAGCTGTGCAGAAGAAGAACAACAAGAAGAAGAAATATCTCGAGATATGTCCGTCAGGCCCCTTCCCTTGAGATAAATCTGCCAATATCTCGGAAACCAAGCAAGCTATGGCAAAATGTTAAGAGACCTTTTTTGTAGAGAATTAAGTTTCCAACTTTTTATGTTCTATGATATTTTTTGATCGGATGCGTAGTTCTCGAGATATATCAAGATATTTAAAAGTTCCGAAGCCGCACCAACATAATAGAGATACAGAAACACCGTGGCCCCTTTCTTTGAGATAACTCTGCACTATTGCGAGCTGCAAATGCCACTTCCAGCTTAGCTGTGCAGAAGAAGAACAACAAGAAGAAGAAATATCTCGAAATATGTCCGTCAGGCCCGTTCCTTTGAGCTGAATCTGCAAATATCTCGGAAACGAAGCGAGCTATGGCAAAATGTTAAGAGACGTTTTTTGTAGAGAATTATGTTTCCTACAATTTATGTTCTATGATATTTTTTGATCAGAAGCGTAGTTTTCGAGATATATCGAGATATTTAAAAGTTCCGAAGTCGCACCAACATAATAGAGATTCAGAAACACCGTGGCCCCTTTCTTTGAGATAACTCTGCACTAGTGCGAGCCGCAAATGCCACTTCCAGCTTAGCTGTGCAGAAGAAGAACAACAAGAAGAAGAAATATCTCGAAATATGTCCGTCAGGCCCCTACCCTTGAGATAAATCTGCAAATATCTCGGAAACGAAGCGAGCTATGGCAAAATGTTAAGAGACCTTTTTTGTAGACAATTAAGTTTCCTACTTTTTATGTTCTATGATGTTTTTTGATCAGATGCGTAGTTCTCAAGATATATCAAGATATTTAAAAGTTCCGAAGCCGCACCAACATAATAGAGATACAGAAACACCGTGGCCCCTTTCTTTGAGATAACTCTGCACTATTGCGAGCTGCAAATGCCACTTCCAGCTTAGCTGTGCAGAAGAAGAACAACAAGAAGAAGAAATATCTCGAAATATGTCCGTCAGGCCCCTTCCCTTGAGATAAATCTGCAAATATCTCGGAAACGATGCGAGATATGGCAAAACGTTAAGAAACCTTTTTTGTGGAGAATTAAGTTTCCTACTTTTTATGCTCTATGATATTTTTGGATCAGAGGCGTAGTTTTCGAGATATATCAAGATATATAAAAGTTCCGAAGCCGCACCAACATAATAGAGATACAGAAACACCGTGGCCCATTTCTTTGAGATAACTCTGCACTAGTGCGAGCCGCAAATGCCACTTCCAGCTTAGCTGTGCAGAAGAAGAACAACAAGAAGAAGAAATATCTCGAGATATGTCCGTCAGGCCCCTTCCCTTGAGATGTATCTGCAAATATCTCGGAAACGAAGCGAGCTATGGCAAAATGTTAAGAGACCTTTTTTGTAGAGAATTCTGTTTCCTACAATTTATGTTCTATGATATTTTTTGATCAGAAGCGTAGTTTTCGAGATATATCGAGATATTTAAAAGTTCCGAAGCCGCACCAACATAATAGAGATACAGAAACACCGTGGCCCCTTTCTTTGAAATAACTCTGCACTAGTGAGAGCCGCAAATGCCACTTCCAGCTTAGCTGTGCAGAAGAAGAACAACAAGAAGAAGAAATATCTCGAAATATGTCCGTCAGGCCCGTTCCTTTGAGCTGAATCTGCAAATATCTCGGAAACGAAGCGAGCTATGGCAAAATGTTAAGAGACGTTTTTTGTAGAGAATTATGTTTGCTACAATTTATGCTCTATGATATTTTTTGATCAGAAGCGTAGTTTTCGCGATATATCGAGTTAATTAAAAGTTCCGAAGCCGCACCAACATAATAGAGATTCAGAAACACTGTGGCCCCTTTCTTTGAGATAACTCTGCACTAGTGCGAGCCGCAAATGCCACTTCCAGCTTAGCTGTGCAGAAGAAGAACAACAAGAAGAAGAAATATCTCGAAATATGTCCGTCAGGCCCCTTCCCTTGAGATAAATCTGTAAATATGTCGGAAACAATGCGAGCTATGGCAAAATATGAAGAGACCTTTTTTGTAGGAAATTAAGTTTCCTACTATTTATGCTCTATGATATTTTTTGATCAGCTGCGTAGTTCTCGAGATATATCAAGATATTTAAAAGTTCCGAAGCCGCACCAACATAATAGAGATACAGAAACAACGTGGCCCCTTTCTGCGAGATAACTCTGCACTATTGCGAGCTGCAAATGCCACTTCCAGCTTAGCTGTGCTGAAGAAGAACAACAAGAACAAGAAATATCTCGGAATATGTCCATCAGGCCCCTTCCCTTGAGCTAAATCTGCAAATATCTCGGAAACGATGCGAGATGTGGCAAAACGTTAAGAGACCTTTTTTGTAGAGAATTAAGTTTCCTACTTTTTATGTTCTATGATATTTTTTGATCAGATGCGTAGTTCTCGGGATATATCAAGATATTTAAAAGTTCCGAAGCCGCACCAACATAATAGAGATACAGAAACACTGTGGCCCCTTTCTTTGAGATAACTCTGCATTATTGCGAGCTGCAAATGCCACTTCCAGCTTAGCTGTGCAGAAGAAGAACAACAAGAAGAAGAAATATCTCGAAATATGTCCGTCAGGCCCGTTCCTTTGAGCTGAATCTGCAAATATCTCGGAAACGAAGCGAGCTATGGCAAAATGTTAAGAGACGTTTTTTGTAGAGAATTATGTTTCCTACAATTTATGTTCTATGATATTTTTCGATCAGAAGCGTAGTTTTCGAGATATATCGAGATATTTAAAAGTTCCGAAGCCGCACCAACATAATAGAGATTCAGAAACACCGTGGCCCCTTTCTGTGAGATAACTCTGCACTATTGCGAGCTGCAAATGCCAGTTCGAGCTTAGCTGTGCAGAAGAAGCACAACAAGAACAAGAAATATCTCGGAATATGTCCGTCAGGCCCCTTCCCTTGAGATAAATCTGCAAATATGTCGGAAACAATGCGAGCTATGGCAAAATATTAAGAGACCTTTTCTGTAGGAAATTAAGTTTCCTACTATTTATGCTCTATGATATTTTTTGATCAGATGCGTAGTTCTCGAGATATATCAAGATATTTAAAAGTTCCGAAGCCGCACCAACATAATAGAGACACAGAAACACCGTGGCCCCTTTCTTTGAGATAACTCTGCACTATTGCGAGCTGCAAATGCCACTTCCAGCTTAGCTGTGCAGAAGAAGAACAACAAGAAGAAGAAATATCTCGAAATATGTCCGTCAGGCCCCTTCCCTTGAGATAAATCTGCAAATATCACGGAAACGAAGCGAGCTATGGCAAAATGTTAAGAGACTTTATTTGTAGAGAATTAAGTTTCCTACTTTTTATGTTCTATGATATTTTTTGATCAGATGCGTAGTTCTCGAGATATATCAAGATATTTAAAAGTTCCGAAGCCGCACCAACATAATAGAGATTCAGAAACACCGTGGCCCCTTTCTGTGAGATAACTCTGCACTATTGCGAGCTGCATATGCCAGTTCGAGCTTAGCTGTGCAGAAGAAGCACAACAAGAACAAGAAATATCTCGGAATATGTCCGTCAGGCCCCTTCCCTTGAGCTAAATCTGCAAATATGTCGGAAACAATGCGAGCTATGGCAAAATATTAAGAGACCTTTTTTGTAGGAAATTAAGTTTCCTACTATTTATGCTCTATGATATTTTTTGATCAGCTGCGTAGTTCTCGAGATATATCAAGATATTTAAAAGTTCCGAAGCCGCACCAACATAATAGAGATACAGAAACACCGTGGCCCATTTCTTTGAGATAACTCTGCACTAGTGCGAGCCGCAAAAGCCACTTCCAGCTTAGCTGTGCAGAAGAAGAACAACAAGAAGAAGAAATATCTCGAAATATGTCCGTCAGGCCCCTTCCCTTGAGATAAATCTGCATATATCTCGGAAACGAAGCGAGCTATGGCAAAATGTTGAGAGACCTTTTTTGTAGAGAATTAAGTTTCCTACTTTTTATGTTGTATGATATTTTTTGATCAGATGCGTAGTTCTCGATATACATCAAGATATTTAAAAGTTCCAAAGCTGCACCAACATAATAGAGGTACAGAAACACCGTGGCCTCTTTCTTTGAGATAACTCTGCACTATTGCGAGCTGCAAATGCCACTTCCAGCTTAGCTGTGCAGAAGAAGAACAACAAGAAGAAGAAATATCTCGAAATATGTCCGTCAGGCCCCTTCCCTTTAGATGTATCTGCAAATATCTCGGAAACGAAGCGAGCTATGGCAAAATGTTAAGAGACGTTTTTTGTAGAGAATTAAGTTTCCTACTTTTTATGTTCTATGATATTTTTTAATCAGATGCGTAGTTCTCGAGATATATCAAGATATTTAAAAGTTCCGAAGCCGCACCAACATAATAGAGATACAGAAACACCGTGGCCCCTTTCTTTGAGATAACTCTGCACTATTGCGAGCTGCAAATGCCACTTGCAGCTTAGCTGTGCAGAAGAAGAACAACAAGAAGAAGAAATATCTCGAAATATGTCCGTCAGGCCCCTTCCCTTGAGATAAATCTGCAAATATCACGGAAACGAAGCGAGCTATGGCAAAATGTTAAGAGACTTTATTTGTAGAGAATTAAGTTTCCTACTTTTTATGTTCTATGAGATTTTTTGATCAGATGCGTAGTTCTCGAGATATATCAAGATATTTAAAAGTTCCGAAGCCGCACCAACATAATAGAGACACAGAAACACCGTGGCCCCTTTCTTTGAGATAACTCTGCACTATTGCGAGCTGCAAATGCCACTTCCAGCTTAGCTGTGCAGAAGAAGAACAACAAGAAGAAGAAATATCTCGAAATATGTCCGTCAGGCCCCTTCCCTTGAGATCAATCTGCAAATATCACGGAAACGAAGCGAGCTATGGCAAAATGTTAAGAGACTTTATTTGTAGAGAATTAAGTTTCCTACTTTTTATGTTCTATGATATTTTTTGATCAGATGCGTAGTTCTCGAGATATATCAAGATATTTAAAAGTTCCGAAGCCGCACCAACATAATAGAGATTCAGAAACACCGTGGCCCCTTTCTGTGAGATAACTCTGCACTATTGCGAGCTGCAAATGCCAGTTCGAGCTTAGCTGTGCAGAAGAAGCACAACAAGAACAAGAAATATCTCGGAATATGTCCGTCAGGCCCCTTCCCTTGAGCTAAATCTGCAAATATGTCGGAAACAATGCGAGCTATGGCAAAATATTAAGAGACCTTTTTTGTAGGAAATTAAGTTTCCTACTATTTATGCTCTATGATATTTTTTGATCAGCTGCGTAGTTCTCGAGATATATCAAGATATTTAAAAGTTCCGAAGCCGCACCAACATAATAGAGATACAGAAACACCGTGGCCCATTTCTTTGAGATAACTCTGCACTAGTGCGAGCCGCAAAAGCCACTTCCAGCTTAGCTGTGCAGAAGAAGAACAACAAGAAGAAGAAATATCTCGAAATATGTCCGTCAGGCCCCTTCCCTTGAGATAAATCTGCATATATCTCGGAAACGAAGCGAGCTATGGCAAAATGTTAAGAGACCTTTTTTGTAGAGAATTAAGTTTCCTACTTTTCATCTTCTATGATATTTTTTGATCAGATGCGTAGTTCTCGAGATATATCGAGATATTTAAAAGTTCCGAAGCCGCACCAACATAATAGAGATACAGAAACACCGTGGCCCCTTTCTTTGAGATAACTCTGCACTATTGCGAGCTGGAAATGCCACTTCCAGCTTAGCTGTGCAGAAGAAGAACAACAAGAAGAAGAAATATCTCGAAATATGTCCGTCAGGCCCCTTCCCTTGAGATATATCTGCAAATATCTCGGAAACGAAGCGAGCTATGGCAAAATCTCAAGAGACCTTTTTTGTAGAGAATTATGTTTCCTACAAGTTATGTTCTATGATATTTTTTGATCAGAAGCGTAGTTTTCGAGATATATCGAGATATTTAAAAGTTCCGAAGCCGCACCAACATAACAGAGATACAGAAACACCGTGGCCCCTTTCTTTGAGATAACTCTGCACTATTGCGAGCTGCAAATGCCACTTCCAGCTGAGCTGTGCAGAAGAAGAACAACAAGAAGAAGAAATATCTCGAAATATGTCCGTCAGGCCCCTTCCCTCGAGATAAATCTGCAAATATCGCGGAAACGAATCGAGCTATGGCAAAATGTTGAGAGACCTTTTCTGTAGAGAATTAAGTTTCCTACTTTTTATGTTCTATGATATTTTTTGATCAGACGTGTAGTTTTCGAGATATATCGAGATATTTAAAAGTTCCGAAGCCGCACCAACATAATAGAGATACAGAAACACCGTGGCCCCTTTCTTTGAGATAACTCTGCACTATTGCAAGCTGCAAATGCCACTTCCAGCTTAGCTGTGCAGAAGAAGAACAACAAGAAGAAGAAATATCTCGAAATATGTCCGTCAGGCCCCTTCCCTTGAGATATATCTGCAAATATCTCGGAAACGAAACGAGCTATGGCAAAATGTTAAGAGACCTTTTCTGTAGAGAATTATGTTTCCTAGAATTTATGTTCTATGATATTTTTTGATCAGAAGCGTAGTTTTCGAGATATATCGAGATATTTAAAAGTTCCGAAGCCGTACCAACATAATAGAGATACAGAAACACCGTGGCCCCTTTCTTTGAGATAACTCTGCACTAGTGCGAGCCGCAAATGCCACTTCCAGCTTAGCTGTGCAGAAGAAGAACAACAAGAAGAAGAAATATCTCGAAATATGTCCGCCAGGCCCCTTCCCTTGAGATATATCTGCAAATATCTCGGAAACGAAGCGAGCTATGGCAAAATCTTAAGAGACCTTTTTTGTAGAGAATTATGTTTCCTACAAGTTATGTTCTATGATATTTTTTGATCAGAAGCGTAGTTTTCGAGATATATCGAGATATTTAAAAGTTCCGAAACCGCACCAACATAATAGAGATACAGAAACACCGTGGCCCCTTTCTTTGAGATAACTCTGCACTAGTGCGAGCCGCAAATGCCACTTCCAGCTTAGCTGTGCAGAAGAAGGACAACAAGAAGAAGAAATATGTCGAAATATGTCCGTCAGGCCCCTTCCCTCGAGATAAATCTGCAAATATCTCGGAAACGAAGCGAGCTATGGCAAAATGTTAAGAGACCTTTTTTGTAGAGAATTAAGTTTCCTACTTTTTATGTTCTATGATATTTTCTGATCAGATGCGTAGTTCTCGAGATATATCAAGATATTTAAAAGTTCCGCAGCCGCACCAACATAATAGAGATACAGAAACACCGTGGCCCCTTTCTTTGAGATAAATCTGCACTATTGCGAGCTGCAAATGCCACTTCCAGCTTAGCTGTGCAGAAGAAGAACAACAAGAAGAAGATATACCTCGAAATATGTCCGTCAGGCCCCTTCCCTTGCGATAAATCTGCATATATCTCGGAAACGAAGCGAGCTATGGCAAAATGTTAAGAGACCTTTTTTGTAGAGAATTAAGTTTTCTACTTTTTATGTTCTATGATATTTTTTGATCAGATGCGTAGTTCTCGAGATATATCAAGATATTTAAAAGTTCCGCAGCCGCACCAACATAATAGAGATACAGAAACACCGTGGCCCCTTTCTGTGAGATAACTCTGCACTATTGCGAGCTGCAAATGCCAGTTCGTGCTTAGCTGTGCAGAAGAAGCACAACAAGAACAAGAAATATCTCGGAATATGTCCGTCAGGCCCCTTCCCTTGAGCTAAATCTGCAAATATGTCGGAAACAATGCGAGCTATGGCAAAATATTAAGAGACCTTTTTTGTAGGAAATTAAGTTTCCTACTATTTATGCTCTATGATATTTTTTGATCAGCTGCGTAGTTCTCGAGATATATCAAGATATTTAAAAGTTCCGAAGCCGCACCAACATAATAGAGATACAGAAACAACGTGGCCCCTTTTTGCGAGATAACTCTGCACTATTGCGAGCTGCAAATGCCACTTCCAGCTTAGCTGTGCTGAAGAAGAACAACAAGAACAAGAAATATCTCGGAATATGTCCATCAGGCCCCTTCCCTTGAGCTAAATCTGCAAATATCTCGGAAACGATGCGAGATATGGCAAAATGATAAGAGACCTTTTTTGTAGAGAATTATGTTTCCTACAATTTATGTTCTATGATATTTTTTGATCAGAAGCGTAGTTTTCGAGATATATCAAGATATTTAAAAGTTCCGAAGCCGCACCAACATAATAGAGATTCAGAAACACCGTGGCCCCTTTCTTTGAGATAACTCTGCACTAGTGCGAGCCGCAAATGCCACTTCCAGCTTAGCTGTGCAGAAGAAGAACAACAAGAAGAAGAAATATCTCGAAATATGTCCGTCAGGCCCCTTCCCTTGAGATAAATCTGCAAATATCTCGGAAACGAAGCGAGCTATGGCAAAATCTTAAGAGACCTTTTTTGTAGAGAATTAAGTTTCCTACTTTTTATGTTCTATGATATTTTTTAATCAGATGCGTAGTTCTCGAGATATATCAAGATATTTAAAAGTTCCGAAGCCGCACCAACATAATAGAGATACAGAAACACCGTGGCCCCTTTCTTTGAGATAACTCTGCACTATTGCGAGCTGCAAATGCCACTTCCAGCTTAGCTGTGCAGAAGAAGAACAACAAGAAGAAGAAATATCTCGAAATATGTCCGTCAGGCCCCTTCCCTCGAGATAAATCTGCAAATATCGCGGAAACGAATCGAGCTATGGCAAAATGTTGAGAGACCTTTTCTGTAGAGAATTAAGTTTCCTACTTTTTATGTTCTATGATATTTTTTGATCAGACGCGTAGTTTTCGAGATATATCGAGATATTTAAAAGTTCCGAAGCCGCACCAACATAATAGAGATACAGAAACACCGTGGCCCCTTTCTTTGAGATAAATCTGCACTATTGCGAGCTGCAAATGCCACTTCCAGCTTAGCTGTGCAGAAGAAGAACAACAAGAAGAAGAAATATCTCGAAATATGTCCGTCAGGCCCCTTCCCTTGAGATATATCTGCAAATATCTCGGAAACGAAACGAGCTATGGCAAAATGTTAAGAGACCTTTTCTGTAGAGAATTATGTTTCCTAGAATTTATGTTCTATGATATTTTTGGATCAGAAGCGTAGTTTTCGAGATATATCGAGATATTTAAAAGTTCGGAGGCCGCACCAACATAATAGAGATACAGAAACACCGTGGCCCCTTTTTTTGAGATAACTCTGCACTAGTGCGAGCCGCAAATGCCACTTCCAGCTTAGCTGTGCAGAAGAAGAACAACAAGAAGAAGAAATATCTCGAAATATGTCCGCCAGGCCCCTTCCCTTGAGATATATCTGCAAATATCTCGGAAACGAAGCGAGCTATGGCAAAATCTTAAGAGACCTTTTTTGTAGAGAATTATGTTTCCTACAAGTTATGTTCTATGATATTTTTTGATCAGAAGCGTAGTTTTCGAGATATATCGAGATATTTAAAAGTTCCGAAGCCGCACCAACATAATAGAGATACAGAAACACCGTGGCCCCTTTCTTTGAGATAACTCTGCACTAGTGCGAGCCGCAAATGCCACTTCCAGCTTAGCTGTGCAGAAGAAGGACAACAAGAAGAAGAAATATGTCGAAATATGTCCGTCAGGCCCCTTCCCTCGAGATAAATCTGCAAATATCTCGGAAACGAAGCGAGCTATGGCAAAATCTTTAGAGACCTTTTTTGTAGAGAATTAAGTTTCCTACTTTTTATGTTCTATGATATTTTCTGATCAGATGCGTAGTTCTCGAGATATATCAAGATATTTAAAAGTTCCGAAGCCGCACCAACATAATAGAGATACAGAAACACCGTGGCCCCTTTCTTTGAGATAAATCTGCACTATTGCGAGCTGCAAATGCCACTTCCAGCTTAGCTGTGCAGAAGAAGAACAACAAGAAGAAGAAATATCTCGAAATATGTCCGTCAGGCCCCTTCCCTTGAGATGTATCTGCAAATATCTCGGAAACGAAGCGAGCTATGGCAAAATGTTAAGAGACGTTTTTTGTAGAGAATTATGTTTCCTACAATTTATGTTCTATGATATTTTTTGATCAGAAGCGTAGTTTTCGAGATATATCGAGATATTTAAAAGTTCCGAAGCCGCACCAACATAATAGAGATTCAGAAACACCGTGGCCCCTTTCTTTGAGATAACTCTGCACTAGTGCGAGCCGCAAATGCCACTTCCAGCTTAGCTGTGCAGAAGAAGAACAACAAGAAGAAGAAATATCTCGAAATATGTCCGTCAGGCCCCTTTCCTTGAGATAAATCTGCAAATATCTCGGAAGCGAAGAGAGCTATGGCAAAATGTTAAGAGACCTTTTTTGTAGAGAATTAAGTTTCCTACTTTTTATGTTCAATGATATTTTTTGATCAGATGCGTAGTTCCCGAGATATATCAAGATATTTAAAAGTTCCGAAGCCGCACCAACATAATAGAGATACAGAAACGCCGTGGCCCCTTTCTTTGAGATAACTCTGCACTAGTGCGAGCCGCAAATGCCACTTCCAGCTTAGCTGTGCAGAAGAAGAACATCAAGAAGAAGAAATATCTCGAAATATGTCCGTTAGGCCCCTTCCCTTGAGATATATCTGCATATATCTCGGAAACGAAGCGAGCTATGGCAAAATGTTGAGAGACCTTTTTTGTAGAGAATTAAGTTTGCTACTTTTTATGTGCTATGATATTTTTTGAGCAGATGCGTAGTTCTCGAGATATATCGAGATATTTAAAAGTTCCGAAGCCGCACCAACATAATAGAGATACAGAAACACCGTGGCCCCTTTCTTTGAGATAACTCTGCACTATTGCGAGCTGGAAATGCCACTTCCAGTTTAGCTGTGCAGAAGAAGAACAACATGAAGAAGAAATATCTCGAAACATGTCCGTCAGGCCCCTTCCCTTGAGATAAATCTGCAAATATCTCGGAACGAAGCGAGCTATGGCAAAATGTTAAGAGACCTTTTTTGTGGAGAATTAAGTTTGCTACTTTTTATGTTCTATGATATTTTTTGATCAGATGCGTAGTTCTCGAGATATATCAAGATATTTAAAAGTTCCGAAGCCGCACCAACATAATAGAGATACAGAAACACCGTGGCCCCTTTCTTTGAGATAACTGTGCACTATTGCGAGCTGCAAATGCCACTTCCAGCATAGCTGTGCAGAAGAAGAACAACAAGAAGAAGAAATATCTCGAAATATGTCCGTCAGGCCCCTTCCCTTGAGATAAATCTGCAAATATCTCGGAAACGAAGCGAGCTATGGCAAAATGTTAAGAGACGTTTTTTGTAGAGAATTATGTTTCCTACAATTTATGTTCTATGATATTTTTTGATCAGAAGCGTAGTTTTCGAGATATATCGAGATATTTAAAAGTTCCGAAGCCGCACCAACATAATAGAGATTCAGAAACACCGTGGCCCCTTTCTTTGAGATAACTCTGCACTAGTGCGAGCCGCAAATGCCACGTCCAGCTTAGCTGTGCAGAAGAAGAACAACAAGAAGAAGAAATATCTCGAAATATGTCCGTCAGGCCCCTTCCCTTGAGATAAATCTGCAAATATCTCGGAAGCGAAGAGAGCTATGTCAAAATGTTAAGAGACCTTTTTTGTAGAGAATTAAGTTTCCTACTTTTTATGTTCAATGATATTTTTTGATCAGATGCGTAGTTCCCGAGATATATCAAGATATTTAAAAGTTCCGAAGCCGCACCAACATAATAGAGATACAGAAACACCGTGGCCCCTTTCTTTGAGATAACTCTGCACTAGTGCGAGCCGCAAATGCCACTTCCAGCTTAGCTGTGCAGAAGAAGAACATCAAGAAGAAGAAATATCTCGAAATATGTCCGTTAGGCCCCTTCCCTTGAGATATATCTGCATATATCTCGGAAACGAAGCGAGCTATGGCAAAATGTTGAGAGACCTTTTTTGTAGAGAATTATGTTTCCCACAATTTACGTTCTATGACATTTTTTTATCAGAAGCGTAGTTTTCGAGATATATCGAGATATTTAAAAGATCCGAAGCCGCACCAACATAATAGAGATACAGAAACACCGTGGCCCCTTTCTTTGAGATAACTCTGCACTATTGCGAGCTGCAAATGCCACTTCCAGCTTAGCTGTGCAGAAGAAGACCAACAAGAAGAAGAAATATCTCGAAATATGTCCGTCAGGCCCCTTCCCTTGAGATAAATCTGCAAATATCTCGGAAACGAAGCGAGCTATGGCAAAATATTAAGAGACCTTATTTGTAGAGAATTAAGTTTCCTACTTTTTATGTTCTATGATACTATTTGATCAGATGCGTAGTTCTCGAGATATATCAAGATATTTAAAATTTCCGAAGCCGCACCAACATAATAGAGATACAGAAACACCGTGGCCCCATTCTTTGAGATAACTCTGCACTATTGCGAGCTGCAAATGCCACTTCCAGCTTAGCTGTGCAGAAGAAGAACAACAAGAAGAAGAAATATCTCGAAATATGTCCGTCAGGCCCCTTCACTTGAGATAAATCTGCAAATATCTCGGAAACGAAGCGAGCTATGGCAAAATCTTAAGAGACCTTTTTTGTAGAGAATTAAGTTTTCTACTTTTTATGTTCCATGATATTTTTTGATCAGATGCGTAGTTCTCGAGATATATCAAGATATTTAAAAGTTCCGAAGCCGCACCAACATAATAGAGATACAGAAACACCGTGGCCCCTTTCTTTGAGATAACTCTGCACTATAGCGAGCTGCAAATGCCACTTCCAGCTTAGCTGTGGAGAAGAAGAACAACAAGAAGAAGAAATATCTCGGAATATGTCCCTCAGGCCCCGTCCCTTGAGATAAATCTGCACATATCTCGGAAACGAAGCGAGCTATGGCAAAATGTAAAGAGACCTTTTTTGTAGAGAATTAAGTTTTCTACTTTTTATGTTCCATGATATTTTTTGATCAGATGCGTAGTTCTCGAGATATATCAAGATATTTAAAAGTTCCCAAGCTGCGGCAACATAATAGAGATACAGAAACACCGTGGCCCCTTTCTTCGAGATAACTCTGCACTATTGCGAGCTGGAAATGCCACTTCCAGTTTAGCTGTGCAGAAGAAGAACAACAAGAAGAAGAAATATCTCGAAATATGTCCGTTAGGACCCTTCCCTTGAGATAAATCTGCAAATATCTCGGAAACGAAGCGAGCTATGGCAAAACGTTAAGAGACCTTTTTCGTAGAGAATTATGTTTCCTACAATTTATGTTGTATGATATTTTTTGATCAGAAGCGTAGTTTTCGAGATATATCGAGATATTTAAAAGTTCCGAAGCCGCACCAACATAATAGAGATACAGAAACACCGTGACCCCTTTCTTTGAGATAACTCTGCACTATTGCGAGCTGCAAATGCCACTTCCAGCTTAGCTGTGCAGAAGAAGAACAACAAGAAGAAGAAATATCTCGAAATATGTCAGTCAGGCCCCTTCTCTTGAGATAAATCTGCAAATATCTCGGAAACAAAGCGAGCTATGGCAAAATGTTAAAAGACCTTATTTGTAGAGAATTAAGTTTCCTACTTTTTATGTTCTATGATATTATTTGATCAGATGCGTAGTTCTCGAGATATATCAAGGTATTTAAAAGTTCCGAAGCCGCACCAACATAATAGAGATACAGAAACACCGTGGCCCCTTTCTTTGAGATAACTCTGCACTATTGCGAGCTGCAAATGCCACTTCCAGCTTAGCTGTGCAGAGGAAGAACAACAAGAAGAAGAAATATCTCGAAATATGTCCGTCAGGCCAGTTCCTTTGAGCTGAATCTGCAAATATCTCGGAAACGAAGCGAGCTATGGCAAAATGTTAAGAGACGTTTTTTGTAGAGAATTATGTTTCCTACAATTTATGTTCTATGATATTTTTTGATCAGAAGCGTAGTTTTCGAGATATATCGAGATATTTAAAAGTTCCGAAGCCGCACCAACATAATAGAGATACAGAAACACCGTGGCCCCTTTCTTTGAGATAACTCTGCACTATTGCGAGCTGCAAATGCCACTTCCAGCTTAGCTGTGCAGAAGAAGAACAACAAGAAGAAGAAATATCTCGAAATATGTCCGTCAGGCCCCTTCCCTTGAGATAAATCTGCAAATATCTCGGAAACGAAGCGAGCTATGGCAAAATGTTAAGAGACCTTTTTTGTAGAGAATTAAGTTTCCTAATTTTTATGTTCTATGATATTTTTTGATCAGATGCGTAGATCTCGAGATATATCAAGATATTTAAAAGTTCCGAAGCCGCACCAACATAATAGAGATACAGAAACACCGTGGCCCCATTCTTTGAGATAACTCTGCACTATTGCGAGCTGCAAATGCCACTTCCAGCTTAGCTGTGCAGAAGAAGAACAACAAGAAGAAGAAATATCTCGAAATATGTCCGTCAGGCCCCTTCACTTGAGATAAATCTGCAAATATCTCGGAAACGAAGCGAGCTATGGCAAAATGTTAAGAGACCTTTTTTGTAGAGAATTAAGTTTTCTACTTTTTGTTTTCCATGATATTTTTTGATCAGATGCGTAGTTTTCGAGATATATCGAGATATTTAAACGTTCCGAAGCCGCACCAACATAATAGAGATACAGCAACACCGTGGCCCCTTTCTTTGAGATAACTCTGCACTATTGCGAGCTGGAAATGCCACTTCCAGTTTAGCTGTGCAGAAGAAGAACAACAAGAAGAAGAAATATCTCGAAATATGTCCGTTAGGACCCTTCCCTTGAGATAAATCTGCAAATATCTCGGAAACGAAGCGAGCTATGGCAAAACGTTAAGAGACCTTTTTTGTAGAGAATTATGTTTCCTACAATTTATGTTCTATGATATTTTTTGATCAGAAGCGTAGTTTTCGCGATATATCGAGATATTTAAAAGTTCCGAAGCCGCACCATCATAATAGAGATACAGAAACACCGTGGCCCCTTTCTTCGGGATAACTCTGCACTATTGCGAGCTGGAAATGCCACTTCCAGTTTAGCTGTGCAGAAGAAGAACAACAAGAAGAAGAAATATCTCGAAATATGTCCGGCAGGACCCTTCCCTTCAGATAAATCTGCAAATATCTCGGAAACGAAGCGAGATATGGCAAAATGTTAAGAGACTTTATTTGTAGAGAATTATGTTTCCTAAAATTTATGTTCCATGATATTTTTTGATCAGAAGCGTAGTTTTCGAGATATATCGAGATATTTAAAAGTTCCGAAGCCGCACCAACATAATAGAGATACAGAAACACCGTGGCCCCTTTCTTTGAGATAACTCTGCACTATTGCGAGCTGGAAATGCCACTTCCAGTTTAGCTGTGCAGAAGAAGAACAACAAAAAGAAGAAATATCTCGAAACATGTCCGTCAGGCCCCTTCCCTTGAGATAAATCTGCAAATATCTCGGAAACGAAGCGAGCTCTGGCAAAATGTTAAGAGACCTTTTTTGTGGAGAATTAAGTTTGCTACTTTTTATGTTCTATGATATTTTTTGATCAGATGCGTAGTTCTCGAGATATATCAAGATATTTAAAAGTTCCGAAGCCGCACCAACATAATAGAGATACAGAAACACCGTGGCCCCTTTCTTTGAGATAACTCTGCACTATTGCGAGCTGCAAATGCCACTTCCAGCATAGCTGTGCAGAAGAAGAACAACAAGAAGAAGTAATATCTCGAAATATGTCCGTCAGGCCCCTTCCCTTGAGATAAATCTGCAAATATCTCGGAAACGAAGCGAGCTATGGCAAAATGTTGAGAGACGTTTTTTGTAGAGAATTATGTTTCCTACAATTTATGTTCTATGATATTTTTTGATCAGAAGCGTAGTTTTCGAGATATATCGAGATATTTAAAAGTTCCGAAGCCGCACCAACATAATAGAGATACAGAAACACCGTGGCCGCTTTCTTTGAGATAACTCTGCACTATTGCGAGCTGGAAATGCCACTTCCAGTTTAGCTGTGCAGAAGAAGAACAACAAGAAGAAGAAATATCTCGAAATATGTCCGTCAGGCCCCTTCCCTTGAGATATATCTGCAAATATCTCGGAAACGAAACGAGCTATGGCAAAATCTTAAGAGACCTTTTTTGTAGAGAATTATGTTTCCTACAATTTATGTTCTATGATATTTTTTGATCAGAAGCGTAGTTCTCGAGATATATCAAGATATTTAAAAGCTCCGAAGCCGCACCAACATAATAGAGATACAGAAACACCGTGGCCCCTTTCTTTGAGATAACTCTGCACTACTGCGAGCTGGAAATGCCACTTCCAGTTTAGCTGTGCAGAAGAAGAACAACAAGAAGAAGAAATATCTCGAAATATGTCCGTCAGGCCCCTTCCCTTGAGATAAATCTGCATATATCTCGGAAGCGAAGCGAGCTATGGCAAAATGTTAAGAGACCCTTTTTGTAGAGAATTATGTTTCCTACAATTTATGTTCTATGATATTTTTTGATCAGAAGCGTAGTTTTCGAAATATATCAAGATATTTAAAAGTTCCGAAGCCGCACCAACATAATAGAGATACAGAACACCGTGGCCCCTTTCTTTCAGATAACTCTGCACTATTGCGAGCTGGAAATGCCACTTCCAGTTTAGCTGTGCAGAAGAAGAACAACAAGAAGAAGAAATATCTCGAAATATGTCCGTCAGACCCCTTCCCTTGAGATAAATCTGCATATATCTCGGAAGCGAAGCGAGCTATGGCAAAATGTTAAGAGACCTCTTTTGTAGAGAATTAAGTTTCCTACTTTTTATGTTCTATGATATTTTTTGATCGGATGCGTAGTTCTCGAGATATATCAAGATATTTAAAAGTTCCGAAGCCGCACCAACATAATAGAGATACAGAAACACCGTGGCCCCTTTCTTTGAGATAACTCTGCACTATTGCGAGCTGCAAATGCCACTTCCAGTTTAGCTGTGCAGAAGAAGAACAACAAGAAGAAGAAATATCTCGAAATATGTCCGTCAGGCCCCTTCCCTTGAGATATATCTGCAAATATCTCGGAAACGAAACGAGCTATGGCAAAATCTTAAGAGACCTTTTTTGTAGAGAATTATGTTTCCTACAGTTTATGTTCTATGATATTTTTTGATCAGAAGCGTAGTTCTCGAGATATATCAAGATATTTAAAAGTTCCGAAGCCGCACCAACATAATACAGATACAGAAACACCGTGGCCCCTTTCATTCAGATAACTCTGCACTATTGCGAGCTGGAAATGCCACTTCCAGTTTAGCTGTGCAGAAGAAGAACAACAAGAAGAAGAAATATCTCGAAATATGTCCGTCAGGCCCCTTCCCTTGAGATAAATCTGCATATATCTCGGAAACGAAGCGAGCTATGGCAAAATGTTGAGAGACCTTTTTTGTAGAGAATTAAGTTTTCTACTTTTTATGTTCTATGATATTTTTTGATCAGATGCGTAGTTCTCGAGATATATCAAGATATTTAAAAGTTCCGAAGCCGCACCAACATAATAGAGATACAGAAACACCGTGGCCCCTTTCTTTGAGATAACTCTGCACTATTGCGAGCTGGAAATGCCACTTCCAGTTTAGCTGTGCAGAAGAAGAACAACAAGAAGAAGAAATATCTCGAAACATGTCCGTCAGGCAGCCTTCCCTTGAAATAAATCTGCAAATATCTCGGAAACGAAGCGAGCTATGGCAAAATGTTAAGAGACTTTATTTGTAGAGAATTATGTTTCCTACAATTTATGTTCTATGATATTTTTTGATCAGATGCGTACTTCTCGAGATATATCAAGATATTTAAAAGTTCCGAAGCCGCACCAACATAATAGAGATACAGAAACACCGTGGCCCCTTTCTTTGAGATAACTCTGCACTACTGCGAGCTGCAAATGCCACTTCCAGCTTAGCTGTGCAGAAGAAGAACAACAAGAAGAAGAAATATCTCGAAATATGTCCGTCAGGCCCCTTCCCTTGAGATAAATCTGCATATATCTCGGAAGCGAAGCGAGCTATGGCAAAATGTTAAGAGACCCTTTTTGTAGAGAATTATGTTTCCTACAATTTATGTTCTATGATATTTTTTGATCAGAAGCGTAGTTTTCGAGATATATCAAGATATTTAAAAGTTCCGAAGCCGCACCAACATAATAGAGATACAGAAACACCGTGGCCCCTTTCTTTGAGATAACTCTGCACTATTGCGAGCTGCAAATGCCACTTCCAGCTTAGCTGTGCAGAAGAAGAACAACAAGAAGAAGAAATATCTCGAAATATGTCCGTCAGGCCCCTTCCCTTGAGATAAATCTGCATATATCTCGGAAGCGAAGCGAGCTATGGCAAAATGTTAAGAGACCTCTTTTGTAGAGAATTAAGTTTCCTACTTTTTATGTTCTATGATATTTTTTGATCGGATGCGTAGTTCTCGAGATATATCAAGATATTTAAAAGTTCCGAAGCCGCACCAACATAATAGAGATACAGAAACACCGTGGCCCCTTTCTTTGAGATAACTCTGCACTATTGCGAGCTGCAAATGCCACTTCCAGTTTAGCTGTGCAGAAGAAGAACAACAAGAAGAAGAAATATCTCGAAATATGTCCGTCAGGCCCCTTCCCTTGAGATAAATCTGCATATATCTCGGAAACCAAGCGAGCTATGGCAAAATGTTAAGAGACCTTATTTGTAGAGAATTAAGTTTCCTACTTTTTATGTTCTATGATATTTTTTGATCAGATGCGTAGTTCTCGAGATATATCAAGATATTTAAAAGATCCGAAGCCGCACCAACATAATAGAGATACAGAAACACCGTGGCCCCTTTCTTTGAGATAACTTTGCACTAGTGCGAGCCGCAAATGCCGCTTCCAGCTTAGCTGTGCAGAAGAAGAACAACAAAAAGAAGAAATATCTCGAAATATGTCCGTCAGGCCCCTTCCCTTGAGATAAATCTGCAAATATCTCGGAAACGAAGCGAGCTATGGCAAAATGTTAAGAGACCTTATTTGTAGAGAATTAAGTTTCCTACTTTTTACTGTCTATGATATTTTTTGATCAGATGCGTAGTTCTCGAGATATATCAAGGTATTTAAAAGTTCCGAAGCCGCACCAACATAATAGAGATACAGAAACACCGTGGCCCCTTTCTATGAGATAACTCTGCGCTATTGCGAGCTGGAAATGCCACTTCCAGTTTAGCTGTGCAGAAGAAGAACAACAAGAAGAGGAAATATCTCGAAATATGTCCGTCAGGCCCCTTCCCTTGAGATATATCTGCAAATATCTCGGAAACGAAACGAGCTATGGCAAAATCTTAAGACACCTTTTTTGTAGAGAATTATGTTTCCTACAGTTTATGTTCTATGATATTTTTTGATCAGAAGCGTAGTTTTCGAGATATATCGAGATATTTAAAAGATCCGAAGCCGCACCAACATAATAGAGATACAGAAACACCGTGGCCCCTTTCTTTGAGATAACTCTGCACTACTGCGAGCTGGAAATGCCACTTCCAGTTTAGCTGTGCAGAAGAAGAACAACAAGAAGAAGAAATATCTCGAAATATGTCCGTCAGGCCCCTTCCCTTGAGATAAATCTGCAAGTATCTTGGAAACGAAGCGAGCTATGGCAAAATGTTAAGAGACCTTTTTTGTAGAGAATTAAGTTTCCTACTTTTTATGTTCTATGATATTTTTTGATCAGAAGCGTAGTTCTCGAGATATATCAAGATATTTAAAAGTTCCGAAGCCGCACCAACATAATAGAGATACAGAAACACCGTGGCCCCTTTCTTTGAGATAACTCTGCACTATTGCGAGCTGGAAATGCCACTTCCAGTTTAGCTGTGCAGAAGAAGAACAACAAGAAGAAGAAATATCTCGAAATATGTCCGTCAGGCCCCTTCCCTTGAGATATATCTGCAAATATCTCGGAAACGAAACGAGCTATGGCAAAATCTTAAGAGACCTTTTTTGTAGAGAATTATGTTTCCTACAGTTTATGTTCTATGATATTTTTTGATCAGAAGCGTAGTTCTCGAGATATATCAAGATATTTAAAAGTTCCGAAGCCGCACCAACATAATAGAGATACAGAAACACCGTGGCCCCTTTCTTTGAGATAACTCTGCACTATTGCGAGCTGCAAATGCCACTTCCAGCTTAGCTGTGCAGAGGAAGAACAACAAGAAGAAGAAATATCTCGAAATATGTCCGTCAGGCCAGTTCCTTTGAGCTGAATCTGCAAATATCTCGGAAACGAAGCGAGCTATGGCAAAATGTTAAGAGACGTTTTTTGTAGAGAATTATGTTTCCTACAATTTATGTTCTATGATATTTTTTGATCAGAAGCGTAGTTTTCGAGATATATCGAGATATTTAAAAGTTCCGAAGCCGCACCAACATAATAGAGATACAGAAACACCGTGGCCCCTTTCTTTGAGATAACTCTGCACTATTGCGAGCTGCAAATGCCACTTCCAGCTTAGCTGTGCAGAAGAAGAACAACAAGAAGAAGAAATATCTCGAAATATGTCCGTCAGGCCCCTTCCCTTGAGATAAATCTGCAAATATCTCGGAAACGAAGCGAGCTATGGCAAAATGTTAAGAGACCTTTTTTGTAGAGAATTAAGTTTCCTAATTTTTATGTTCTATGATATTTTTTGATCAGATGCGTAGATCTCGAGATATATCAAGATATTTAAAAGTTCCGAAGCCGCACCAACATAATAGAGATACAGAAACACCGTGGCCCCATTCTTTGAGATAACTCTGCACTATTGCGAGCTGCAAATGCCACTTCCAGCTTAGCTGTGCAGAAGAAGAACAACAAGAAGAAGAAATATCTCGAAATATGTCCGTCAGGCCCCTTCACTTGAGATAAATCTGCAAATATCTCGGAAACGAAGCGAGCTATGGCAAAATGTTAAGAGACCTTTTTTGTAGAGAATTAAGTTTTCTACTTTTTGTTTTCCATGATATTTTTTGATCAGATGCGTAGTTTTCGAGATATATCGAGATATTTAAACGTTCCGAAGCCGCACCAACATAATAGAGATACAGCAACACCGTGGCCCCTTTCTTTGAGATAACTCTGCACTATTGCGAGCTGGAAATGCCACTTCCAGTTTAGCTGTGCAGAAGAAGAACAACAAGAAGAAGAAATATCTCGAAATATGTCCGTTAGGACCCTTCCCTTGAGATAAATCTGCAAATATCTCGGAAACGAAGCGAGCTATGGCAAAACGTTAAGAGACCTTTTTTGTAGAGAATTATGTTTCCTACAATTTATGTTCTATGATATTTTTTGATCAGAAGCGTAGTTTTCGCGATATATCGAGATATTTAAAAGTTCCGAAGCCGCACCATCATAATAGAGATACAGAAACACCGTGGCCCCTTTCTTCGGGATAACTCTGCACTATTGCGAGCTGGAAATGCCACTTCCAGTTTAGCTGTGCAGAAGAAGAACAACAAGAAGAAGAAATATCTCGAAATATGTCCGGCAGGACCCTTCCCTTCAGATAAATCTGCAAATATCTCGGAAACGAAGCGAGATATGGCAAAATGTTAAGAGACTTTATTTGTAGAGAATTATGTTTCCTAAAATTTATGTTCCATGATATTTTTTGATCAGAAGCGTAGTTTTCGAGATATATCGAGATATTTAAAAGTTCCGAAGCCGCACCAACATAATAGAGATACAGAAACACCGTGGCCCCTTTCTTTGAGATAACTCTGCACTATTGCGAGCTGGAAATGCCACTTCCAGTTTAGCTGTGCAGAAGAAGAACAACAAAAAGAAGAAATATCTCGAAACATGTCCGTCAGGCCCCTTCCCTTGAGATAAATCTGCAAATATCTCGGAAACGAAGCGAGCTCTGGCAAAATGTTAAGAGACCTTTTTTGTGGAGAATTAAGTTTGCTACTTTTTATGTTCTATGATATTTTTTGATCAGATGCGTAGTTCTCGAGATATATCAAGATATTTAAAAGTTCCGAAGCCGCACCAACATAATAGAGATACAGAAACACCGTGGCCCCTTTCTTTGAGATAACTCTGCACTATTGCGAGCTGCAAATGCCACTTCCAGCATAGCTGTGCAGAAGAAGAACAACAAGAAGAAGTAATATCTCGAAATATGTCCGTCAGGCCCCTTCCCTTGAGATAAATCTGCAAATATCTCGGAAACGAAGCGAGCTATGGCAAAATGTTGAGAGACGTTTTTTGTAGAGAATTATGTTTCCTACAATTTATGTTCTATGATATTTTTTGATCAGAAGCGTAGTTTTCGAGATATATCGAGATATTTAAAAGTTCCGAAGCCGCACCAACATAATAGAGATACAGAAACACCGTGGCCGCTTTCTTTGAGATAACTCTGCACTATTGCGAGCTGGAAATGCCACTTCCAGTTTAGCTGTGCAGAAGAAGAACAACAAGAAGAAGAAATATCTCGAAATATGTCCGTCAGGCCCCTTCCCTTGAGATATATCTGCAAATATCTCGGAAACGAAACGAGCTATGGCAAAATCTTAAGAGACCTTTTTTGTAGAGAATTATGTTTCCTACAATTTATGTTCTATGATATTTTTTGATCAGAAGCGTAGTTCTCGAGATATATCAAGATATTTAAAAGCTCCGAAGCCGCACCAACATAATAGAGATACAGAAACACCGTGGCCCCTTTCTTTGAGATAACTCTGCACTACTGCGAGCTGGAAATGCCACTTCCAGTTTAGCTGTGCAGAAGAAGAACAACAAGAAGAAGAAATATCTCGAAATATGTCCGTCAGGCCCCTTCCCTTGAGATAAATCTGCATATATCTCGGAAGCGAAGCGAGCTATGGCAAAATGTTAAGAGACCCTTTTTGTAGAGAATTATGTTTCCTACAATTTATGTTCTATGATATTTTTTGATCAGAAGCGTAGTTTTCGAAATATATCAAGATATTTAAAAGTTCCGAAGCCGCACCAACATAATAGAGATACAGAACACCGTGGCCCCTTTCTTTCAGATAACTCTGCACTATTGCGAGCTGGAAATGCCACTTCCAGTTTAGCTGTGCAGAAGAAGAACAACAAGAAGAAGAAATATCTCGAAATATGTCCGTCAGACCCCTTCCCTTGAGATAAATCTGCATATATCTCGGAAGCGAAGCGAGCTATGGCAAAATGTTAAGAGACCTCTTTTGTAGAGAATTAAGTTTCCTACTTTTTATGTTCTATGATATTTTTTGATCGGATGCGTAGTTCTCGAGATATATCAAGATATTTAAAAGTTCCGAAGCCGCACCAACATAATAGAGATACAGAAACACCGTGGCCCCTTTCTTTGAGATAACTCTGCACTATTGCGAGCTGCAAATGCCACTTCCAGTTTAGCTGTGCAGAAGAAGAACAACAAGAAGAAGAAATATCTCGAAATATGTCCGTCAGGCCCCTTCCCTTGAGATATATCTGCAAATATCTCGGAAACGAAACGAGCTATGGCAAAATCTTAAGAGACCTTTTTTGTAGAGAATTATGTTTCCTACAGTTTATGTTCTATGATATTTTTTGATCAGAAGCGTAGTTCTCGAGATATATCAAGATATTTAAAAGTTCCGAAGCCGCACCAACATAATACAGATACAGAAACACCGTGGCCCCTTTCATTCAGATAACTCTGCACTATTGCGAGCTGGAAATGCCACTTCCAGTTTAGCTGTGCAGAAGAAGAACAACAAGAAGAAGAAATATCTCGAAATATGTCCGTCAGGCCCCTTCCCTTGAGATAAATCTGCATATATCTCGGAAACGAAGCGAGCTATGGCAAAATGTTGAGAGACCTTTTTTGTAGAGAATTAAGTTTTCTACTTTTTATGTTCTATGATATTTTTTGATCAGATGCGTAGTTCTCGAGATATATCAAGATATTTAAAAGTTCCGAAGCCGCACCAACATAATAGAGATACAGAAACACCGTGGCCCCTTTCTTTGAGATAACTCTGCACTATTGCGAGCTGGAAATGCCACTTCCAGTTTAGCTGTGCAGAAGAAGAACAACAAGAAGAAGAAATATCTCGAAACATGTCCGTCAGGCAGCCTTCCCTTGAAATAAATCTGCAAATATCTCGGAAACGAAGCGAGCTATGGCAAAATGTTAAGAGACTTTATTTGTAGAGAATTATGTTTCCTACAATTTATGTTCTATGATATTTTTTGATCAGATGCGTACTTCTCGAGATATATCAAGATATTTAAAAGTTCCGAAGCCGCACCAACATAATAGAGATACAGAAACACCGTGGCCCCTTTCTTTGAGATAACTCTGCACTACTGCGAGCTGCAAATGCCACTTCCAGCTTAGCTGTGCAGAAGAAGAACAACAAGAAGAAGAAATATCTCGAAATATGTCCGTCAGGCCCCTTCCCTTGAGATAAATCTGCATATATCTCGGAAGCGAAGCGAGCTATGGCAAAATGTTAAGAGACCCTTTTTGTAGAGAATTATGTTTCCTACAATTTATGTTCTATGATATTTTTTGATCAGAAGCGTAGTTTTCGAGATATATCAAGATATTTAAAAGTTCCGAAGCCGCACCAACATAATAGAGATACAGAAACACCGTGGCCCCTTTCTTTGAGATAACTCTGCACTATTGCGAGCTGCAAATGCCACTTCCAGCTTAGCTGTGCAGAAGAAGAACAACAAGAAGAAGAAATATCTCGAAATATGTCCGTCAGGCCCCTTCCCTTGAGATAAATCTGCATATATCTCGGAAGCGAAGCGAGCTATGGCAAAATGTTAAGAGACCTCTTTTGTAGAGAATTAAGTTTCCTACTTTTTATGTTCTATGATATTTTTTGATCGGATGCGTAGTTCTCGAGATATATCAAGATATTTAAAAGTTCCGAAGCCGCACCAACATAATAGAGATACAGAAACACCGTGGCCCCTTTCTTTGAGATAACTCTGCACTATTGCGAGCTGCAAATGCCACTTCCAGTTTAGCTGTGCAGAAGAAGAACAACAAGAAGAAGAAATATCTCGAAATATGTCCGTCAGGCCCCTTCCCTTGAGATAAATCTGCATATATCTCGGAAACCAAGCGAGCTATGGCAAAATGTTAAGAGACCTTATTTGTAGAGAATTAAGTTTCCTACTTTTTATGTTCTATGATATTTTTTGATCAGATGCGTAGTTCTCGAGATATATCAAGATATTTAAAAGATCCGAAGCCGCACCAACATAATAGAGATACAGAAACACCGTGGCCCCTTTCTTTGAGATAACTTTGCACTAGTGCGAGCCGCAAATGCCGCTTCCAGCTTAGCTGTGCAGAAGAAGAACAACAAAAAGAAGAAATATCTCGAAATATGTCCGTCAGGCCCCTTCCCTTGAGATAAATCTGCAAATATCTCGGAAACGAAGCGAGCTATGGCAAAATGTTAAGAGACCTTATTTGTAGAGAATTAAGTTTCCTACTTTTTACTGTCTATGATATTTTTTGATCAGATGCGTAGTTCTCGAGATATATCAAGGTATTTAAAAGTTCCGAAGCCGCACCAACATAATAGAGATACAGAAACACCGTGGCCCCTTTCTATGAGATAACTCTGCGCTATTGCGAGCTGGAAATGCCACTTCCAGTTTAGCTGTGCAGAAGAAGAACAACAAGAAGAGGAAATATCTCGAAATATGTCCGTCAGGCCCCTTCCCTTGAGATATATCTGCAAATATCTCGGAAACGAAACGAGCTATGGCAAAATCTTAAGACACCTTTTTTGTAGAGAATTATGTTTCCTACAGTTTATGTTCTATGATATTTTTTGATCAGAAGCGTAGTTTTCGAGATATATCGAGATATTTAAAAGATCCGAAGCCGCACCAACATAATAGAGATACAGAAACACCGTGGCCCCTTTCTTTGAGATAACTCTGCACTACTGCGAGCTGGAAATGCCACTTCCAGTTTAGCTGTGCAGAAGAAGAACAACAAGAAGAAGAAATATCTCGAAATATGTCCGTCAGGCCCCTTCCCTTGAGATAAATCTGCAAGTATCTTGGAAACGAAGCGAGCTATGGCAAAATGTTAAGAGACCTTTTTTGTAGAGAATTAAGTTTCCTACTTTTTATGTTCTATGATATTTTTTGATCAGAAGCGTAGTTCTCGAGATATATCAAGATATTTAAAAGTTCCGAAGCCGCACCAACATAATAGAGATACAGAAACACCGTGGCCCCTTTCTTTGAGATAACTCTGCACTATTGCGAGCTGGAAATGCCACTTCCAGTTTAGCTGTGCAGAAGAAGAACAACAAGAAGAAGAAATATCTCGAAATATGTCCGTCAGGCCCCTTCCCTTGAGATATATCTGCAAATATCTCGGAAACGAAACGAGCTATGGCAAAATCTTAAGAGACCTTTTTTGTAGAGAATTATGTTTCCTACAGTTTATGTTCTATGATATTTTTTGATCAGAAGCGTAGTTCTCGAGATATATCAAGATATTTAAAAGTTCCGAAGCCGCACCAACATAATACAGATACAGAAACACCGTGGCCCCTTTCTTTCAGATAACTCTGCACTATTGCGAGCTGGAAATGCCACTTCCAGTTTAGCTGTGCAGAAGAAGAACAACAAGAAGAAGAAATATCTCGAAATATGTCCGTCAGGCCCCTTCCCTTGAGATAAATCTGCATATATCTCGGAAACGAAGCGAGCTATGGCAAAATGTTGAGAGACCTTTTTTGTAGAGAATTAAGTTTTCTACTTTTTATGTTCTATGATATTTTTTGATCAGATGCGTAGTTCTCGAGATATATCAAGATATTTAAAAGTTCCGAAGCTGCACCAACATAATAGAGGTACAGAAACACCGTGGCCTCTTTCTTTGAGATAACTCTGCACTATTGCGAGCTGCAAATGCCACTTCCAGCTTAGCTGTGCAGAAGAAGAACAACAAGAAGAAGAAATATCTCGGAAAATGTCCGTCAGGCCCCTTCCCTTGAGGTAAATCTGCATATATCTCGGAAACGAAGCGAGCTATGGCAAAATGTTAAGAGACCTTTTTGGTAGAGAATTAAGTTTCCTACTTTTTATGTTCTATGATGTTTTTTGATCGGATGCGTAGTTCTCGAGATATATCAAGATATTTAAAAGTTCCGAAGCCGCACCAACATAATAGAGATACAGAAACACCGTGGCCCCTTTCTTTGAGATAACTCTGCACTATTGCGAGCTGCAAATGCCACTTCCAGCTTAGCTGTGCAGAGGAAGAACAACAAGAAGAAGAAATATCTCGAAATATGTCCGTCAGGCCCCTTCCCTTGAGATAAATCTGCATATATCTCGGAAGCGAAGCGAGCTATGGCAAAATGTTAAGAGACCTTTTTTGTAGAGAATTATGTTTCCTACAGTTTATGTTCTATGATATTTTTTGATCAGAAGCGTAGTTCTCGAGATATATCAAGATATTTAAAAGTTCCGAAGCCGCACCAACATAATACAGATATAGAAACACCGTGGCCCCTTTCTTTCAGATAACTCTGCACTATTGCGAGCTGGAAATGCCACTGCCAGTTTAGCTGTGCAGAAGAAGAACAACAAGAAGAAGAAATATCTCGAAATATGTCCGTCAGGCCCCTTCCCTTGAGATAAATCTGCATATATCTCGGAAACGAAGCGAGCTATGGCAAAATGTTGAGAGACCTTTTTTGTAGAGAATTAAGTTTTCTACTTTTTATGTTCTATGATATTTTTTGATCAGATGCGTAGTTCTCGAGATATATCAAGATATTTAAAAGTTCCGAAGCTGCACCAACATAATAGAGGTACAGAAACACCGTGGCCTCTTTCTTTGAGATAACTCTGCACTATTGCGAGCTGCAAATGCCACTTCCAGCTTAGCTGTGCAGAAGAAGAACAACAAGAAGAAGAAATATCTCGGAATATGTCCGTCAGGCCCCTTCCCTTGAGGTAAATCTGCATATATCTCGGAAACGAAGCGAGCTATGGCAAAATGTTAGGAGACCTTTTTGGTAGAGAATTAAGTTTCCTACTTTTTATGTTCTATGATATTTTTTGATGGGATGCGTAGTTCTCGAGATATATCAAGATATTTAAAAGTTCCGAAGCCGCACCAACATAATAGAGATACAGAAACACCGAGGCCCCTTTCTTTGAGATAACTCTGCACTATTGCGAGCTGCAAATGCCACTTCCAGCTTAGCTGTGCAGAAGAAGAACAACAAGAAGAAGAAATATCTCGAAATATGTCCGTCAGGCCCCTTCCCTTGAGATAAATCTGCATATATCTCGGAAGCGAAGCGAGCTATGGCAAAATGTTAAGAGACCTTTTTTGTAGAGAATTATGTTTCCTACAATTTATGTTCTATGATATTTTTTGATCAGAAGCGTAGTTTTCGAGATATATCAAGATATTTAAAAGTTCCGAAGCCGCACCAACATAATAGAGATACAGAAACACCGTGGCCCCTTTCTTTGAGATAACTCTGCACTATTGCGAGCTGCAAATGCCACTTCCAGCTTAGCTGTGCAGAAGAAGAACAACAAGAAGAAGAAATATCTCGAAATATGTCCGTCAGGCCCCTTCCCTTGAGATAAATCTGCAAGTATCTTGGAAACGAAGCGAGCTATGGCAAAATGTTAAGAGACCTTTTTTGTAGAGAATTAAGTTTCCTACTTTTTATGTTCTATGATATTTTTTGATCAGATGCGTAGTTCTCGAGATATATCAAGATATTTAAAAGTTCCGAAGCCGCACCAACATAATAGAGATACAGAAACACCGTGGCCCCTTTCTTTGAGATAACTCTGCACTATTGCGAGCTGGAAATGCCACTTCCAGTTTAGCTGTGCAGAAGAAGAACAACAAGAAGAAGAAATATCTCGAAATATGTCCGTCAGGCCCCTTCCCTTGAGATATATCTGCAAATATCTCGGAAACGAAACGAGCTATGGCAAAATCTTAAGAGACCTTTTTTGTAGAGAATTATGTTTCCTACAGTTTATGTTCTATGATATTTTTTGATCAGAAGCGTAGTTCTCGAGATATATCAAGATATTTAAAAGTTCCGAAGCCGCACCAACATAATACAGATACAGAAACACCGTGGCCCCTTTCTTTCAGATAACTCTGCACTATTGCGAGCTGGAAATGCCACTTCCAGTTTAGCTGTGCAGAAGAAGAACAACAAGAAGAAGAAATATCTCGAAATATGTCCGTCAGGCCCCTTCCCTTGAGATAAATCTGCATATATCTCGGAAACGAAGCGAGGTATGGCAAAATGTTGAGAGACCTTTTTTGTAGAGAATTAAGTTTTCTACTTTTTATGTTCTATGATATTTTTTGATCAGATGCGTAGTTCTCGAGATATATCAAGATATTTAAAAGTTCCGAAGCTGCACCAACATAATAGAGGTACAGAAACACCGTGGCCTCTTTCTCTGAGATAACTCTGCACTATTGCGAGCTGCAAATGCCACTTCCAGCTTAGCTGTGCAGAAGAAGAACAACAAGAAGAAGAAATATCTCGGAAAATGTCCGTCAGGCCCCTTCCCTTGAGGTAAATCTGCATATATCTCGGAAACGAAGCGAGCTATGGCAAAATGTTAAGAGACCTTTTTGGTAGAGAATTAAGTTTCCTACTTTTTATGTTCTATGATGTTTTTTGATCGGATGCGTAGTTCTCGAGATATATCAAGATATTTAAAAGTTCCGAAGCCGCACCAACATAATAGAGATACAGAAACACCGTGGCCCCTTTCTTTGAGATAACTCTGCACTATTGCGAGCTGCAAATGCCACTTCCAGCTTAGCTGTGCAGAGGAAGAACAACAAGAAGAAGAAATATCTCGAAATATGTCCGTCAGGCCCCTTCCCTTGAGATAAATCTGCATATATCTCGGAAGCGAAGCGAGCTATGGCAAAATGTTAAGAGACCTTTTTTGTAGAGAATTATGTTTCCTACAGTTTATGTTCTATGATATTTTTTGATCAGAAGCGTAGTTCTCGAGATATATCAAGATATTTAAAAGTTCCGAAGCCGCACCAACATAATAGAGATACAGAAACACCGTGGCCCCTTTCTTTGAGATAACTCTGCACTATTGCGAGCTGCAAATGCCACTTCCAGCTTAGCTGTGCAGAAGAAGAACAACAAGAAGAAGAAATATCTCGAAATATGTCCGTCAGGCCCCTTCCCTTGAGATAAATCTGCAAGTATCTTGGAAACGAAGCGAGCTATGGCAAAATGTTAAGAGACCTTTTTTGTAGAGAATTAAGTTTCCTACTTTTTATGTTCTATGATATTTTTTGATCAGATGCGTAGTTCTCGAGATATATCAAGATATTTAAAAGTTCCGAAGCCGCACCAACATAATAGAGATACAGAAACACCGTGGCCCCTTTCTTTGAGATAACTCTGCGCTATTGCGAGCTGGAAATGCCACTTCCAGTTTAGCTGTGCAGAAGAAGAACAACAAGAAGAGGAAATATCTCGAAATATGTCCGTCAGGCCCCTTCCCTTGAGATATATCTGCAAATATCTCGGAAACGAAACGAGCTATGGCAAAATGTTAAGAGACCTTTTTTGTAGAGAATTAAGTTTCCTACTTTTTATGTTCTATGATATTTTTAGATCGGATGCGTAGTTCTCGAGATATATCAAGATATTTAAAAGTTCCGAAGCCGCACCAACATAATAGAGATACAGAAACACCGTGGCCCCTTTCTTTGAGATAACTCTGCACTACTGCGAGCTGGAAATGCCACTTCCAGTTTAGCTGTGCAGAAGAAGAACAACAAGAAGAAGAAATATCTCGAAATATGTCCGTCAGGCCCCTTCCCTTGAGATAAATCTGCAAGTATCTTGGAAACGAAGCGAGCTATGGCAAAATGTTAAGAGACCTTTTTTGTAGAGAATTAAGTTTCCTACTTTTTATGTTCTATGATATTTTTTGATCAGAAGCGTAGTTCTCGAGATATATCAAGATATTTAAAAGTTCCGAAGCCGCACCAACATAATAGAGATACAGAAACACCGTGGCCCCTTTCTTTGAGATAACTCTGCGCTATTGCGAGCTGCAAATGCCACTTCCAGCTTAGCTGTGCAGAAGAAGAACAACAAGAAGAAGAAATATCTCGAAATATGTCCGTCAGGCCCCTTCCCTTGAGATATATCTGCATATATCTCGGAAACGAAGCGAGCTATGGCAAAATGTTGCGAGACCTTTTTTGTAGAGAATTAAGTTTTCTACTTTTTATGTTCTATGATATTTTTTGATCAGATGCGTAGTTCTCGAGATATATCAAGATATTTAAAAGTTCCGAAGCTGCACCAACATAATAGAGGTACAGAAACACCGTGGCCCCTTTCTTTGAGATAACTCTGCACTAGTGCGAGCCGCAAATGCCGCTTCCAGCTTAGCTGTGCAGAAGAAGAACAACAAGAAGAAGAAATATCTCGAAATATGTCCGTCAGGCCCCTTCCCTCGAGATAAATCTGCAAATATCTCGGAAGCGAAGCGAGCTATGGCAAAATGTTAAGAGACCTTTTTTGTAGAGAATTAAGTTTCCTACTTTTTATGTTCTATGATATTTTTTGATCGGATGCGTAGTTCTCGAGATATATCAAGATATTTAAAAGTTCCGAAGCCGCACCAACATAATAGAGATACAGAAACACCGTGGCCCCTTTCTTTGAGATAACTCTGCACTATTGCGAGCTGCAAATGCCACTTCCAGTTTAGCTGTGCAGAAGAAGAACAACAAGAAGAAGAAATATCTCGAAATATGTCCGTCAGGCCCCTTCCCTTGAGATATATCTGCATATATCTCGGAAACGAAGCGAGCTATGGCAAAATGTTGCGAGACCTTTTTTGTAGAGAATTAAGGTTTCTACTTTTTATGTTCTATGATATTTTTTGATCAGATGCGTAGTTCTCGAGATATATCAAGATATTTAAAAGTTCCGAAGCTGCACCAACATAATAGAGATACAGAAACACCGTGGCCCCTTTCTATGAGATAACTCTGCGCTATTGCGAGCTGGAAATGCTACTTCCAGTTTAGCTGTGCAGAAGAAGAACAACAAGAAGAGGAAATATCTCGAAATATGTCCGTCAGGCCCCTTCCCTTGAGATATATCTGCAAATATCTCGGAAACGAAACGAGCTATGGCAAAATGTTAAGAGACCTTTTTTGTAGAAAATTATGTTTCCTACAATTTATGTTCTATGATATTTTTTGATCAGAAGCGTAGTTTTCGAGATATATCGAGATATTTAAAAGATCCGAAGCCGCACCAACATAATAGAGATACAGAAACACCGTGGCCCCTTTCTTTGAGATAACTCTGCACTAGTGCGAGCCGCAAATGCCGCTTCCAGCTTAGCTGTGCAGAAGAAGAACAACAAGAAGAAGAAATATCTCGAAATATGTCCGTCAGGCCCCTTCCCTCGAGAAAAATCTGCAAATATCTCGGAAACGAAGCGAGCCATGGCAAAATGTTAAGAGACCTTTTTTGTAGAGAATTAAGTTTCCTACTTTTTATGTTCTATGATATTTTTTGATCGGATGCGTAGTTCTCGAGATATATCAAGATATTTAAAAGTTCCGACGCCGCACCAACATAATAGAGATACAGAAACACCGTGGCCCCTTTCTTTGAGATAACTCTGCACTATTGCGAGCTGCAAATGCCACTTCCAGTTTAGCTGTGCAGAAGAAGAACAACAAGAAGAAGAAATATCTCGAAATATGTCCGTCAGGCCCCTTCCCTTGAGATAAATCTGCATATATCTCGGAAGCGAAGCGAGCTATGGCAAAATGTTAAGAGACCTTTTTTGTAGAGAATTAAGTTTCCTACTTTTTATGTTCTATGATATTTTTTGATCGGATGCGTAGTTCTCGAGATATATCATGATATTTAAAAGTTCCGAAGCCGCACCAACATAATAGAGATACAGAAACACCGTGGCCCCTTTCTTTCAGATAACTCTGCACTATTGCGAGCTGGAAATGCCACTTCCAGTTTACCTGTGCAGAAGAAGAACAACAAGAAGAAGAAATATCTCGAAATATGTCCGTCAGTCCCCTTCCCTTGAGATAAATCTGCAAATATCTCGGAAACGAAGCGAGCTATGGCAAAATGTTAAGAGACCTGTTTTGTAGAGAATTAAGTTTCCTACTTTTTATGTTCTATGATATTTTTTGATCAGATGCGTAGTTCTCGAGATATATCAAGATATTTAAAAGTTCCGAAGCCGCACCAACATAATAGAGATACAGAAACACCGTGGCCCCTTTCTTCGAGATAACTCTGTACTAGTGCGAGCCGCAAATGCCGCTTCCAGCTTAGCTGTGCAGAAGAAGAACAACAAGAAGAAGAAATATCTCGAAATATGTCCGTCAGGCCCCTTCCCTCGAGATAAATCTGCAAATATCTCGGAAACGAAGCGAGCTATGGCAAAATGTTAAGAGACCTTTTTTGTAGAGAATTAAGTTTCCTACTTTTTATGTTCTATGATATTTTTCGATCGGATGCGTAGTTATCGAGATATATCAAGATATTTAAAAGTTCCGAAGCCGCACCAACATAATAGAGATACAGAAACACCGTGGCCCCTTTCTTTGAGATAACTCTGCACTATTGCGAGCTGGAAATGCCACTTCCAGTTTAGCTGTGCAGAAGAAGAACAACAAGAAGAAGAAATATCTCGAAATATGTCCGTCAGGCCCCTTCCCTTGAGATATATCTGCAAATATCTCGGAAACGAAACGAGCTATGGCAAAATCTTAAGAGACCTTTTTTGTAGAGAATTACGTTTCCTACAGTTTATGTTCTATGATATTTTTTGATCAGAAGCGTAGTTCTCGAGATATATCAAGAAATTTAAAAGTTCCGAAGCCGCACCAACATAATACAGATACAGAAACACCGTGGCCCCTTTCTTTCAGATAACTCTGCACTATTGCGAGCTGGAAATGCCACTTCCAGTTTAGCTGTGCAGAAGAAGAACAACAAGAAGAAGAAATATCTCGAAATATGTCCGTCAGGCCCCTTCCCTCGAGATAAATCTACAAATATCTCGGAAACGAAGCGAGCTATGGCAAAATGTTAAGAGACCTTTTTTGTAGAGAATTAAGTTTCCTACTTTTTATGTTCTACGATATTTTTTGATCGGATGCGTAGTTCTCGAGATATATCAAGATATTTAAAAGTTCCGAAGCCGCACCAACATAATAGAGATACAGAAACACCGTGGCCCCTTTCTTTGAGATAACTCTGCACTATTGCGAGCTGCAAATGCCACTTCCAGCTTAGCTGTGCAGAAGAAGAACAACAAGAAGAAGAAATATCTAGAAATATGTCCGTCAGGCCCCTTCCCTTGAGATAAATCTGCATATATCTCGGAAAAGAAGCGAGCTATGGCAAAATGTTAAGAGACCTTTTTTGTAGAGAATTATGTTTCCTACAATTTATGTTCTATGATATTTTTTGATCAGAAGCGTAGTTTTCGAGATATATCAAGATATTTAAAAGTTCCGAAGCCGCACCAACATAATAGAGATACAGAAACACCGTGGCCCCTTTCTTTCAGATAACTCTGCACTATTGCGAGCTGGAAATGCCACTTCCAGTTTAGCTGTGCAGAAGAAGAACAACAAGAAGAAGAAATATCTCGAAATATGTCCGTCAGTCCCCTTCCCTTGAGATAAATCTGCAAATATCTCGGAAACGAAGCGAGCTATGGCAAAATGTTAAGAGACCTGTTTTGTAGAGAATTAAGTTTCCTACTTTTTATGTTCTATGATATTTTTTGATCAGATGCGTAGTTCTCGAGATATATCAAGATATTTAAAAGTTCCAAAGCCGCACCAACATAATAGAGATACAGAAACACCGTGGCCCCTTTCTTCGAGATAACTCTGCACTATTGCGAGCTGCAAATGCCACTTCCAGCTTAGCTGTGCAGAAGAAGAACAACAAGAAGAAGAAATATCTCGAAATATGTCCGTCAGGCCCCTTCCCTTGAGATAAATCTGCAAATATCTCGGAAACCAAGCGAGCTATGGCAAAATGTTGAGAGACCTTTTTTGTAGAGAATTATGTTTCCTACAATTTATCTTCTATGATATTTTTTGATCAGAAGCGTAGTTTTCGAGATATATCGAGATATTTAAAAGATCCGAAGCCACACCAACATAATAGAGATACAGAAACACCGTGGCCCCTTTCTTTGAGATAACTCTGCACTAGTGCGAGCCGCAAATGCCGCTTCCAGCTTAGCTGTGCAGAAGAAGAACAACAAGAAGAAGAAATATCTCGAAATATGTCCGTCAGGCCCCTTCCCTCGAGATAAATCTACAAATATCTCGGAAACGAAGCGAGCTATGGCAAAATGTTAAGAGACCTTTTTTGTAGAGAATTAAGTTTCCTACTTTTTATGTTCTATGATATTTTTTGATCGGATGCGTAGTTCTCGAGATATATCAAGATATTTAAAAGTTCCGAAGCCGCACCAACATAATAGAGATACAGAAACACCGTGGCCCCTTTCTTCGAGATAACTCTGCACTAGTGCGAGCCGCAAATGCCGCTTCCAGCTTAGCTGTGCAGAAGAAGAACAACAAGAAGAAGAAATATCTCGAAATATGTCCGTCAGGCCCCTTCCCTCGAGATAAATCTGCAAATATCTCGGAAACGAAGCGAGCTATGGCAAAATGTTAAGAGACCTTTTTTGTAGAGAATTAAGTTTCCTACTTTTTATGTTCTATGATATTTTTCGATCGGATGCGTAGTTCTCGAGATATATCAAGATATTTAAAAGTTCCGAAGCCGCACCAACATAATAGAGATACAGAAACACCGTGGCCCCTTTCTTTGAGATAACTCTGCACTATTGAGAGCTGGAAATGCCACTTCCAGTTTAGCTGTGCAGAAGAAGAACAACAAGAAGAAGAAATATCTCGAAATATGTCCGTCAGGCCCCTTCCCTTGAGATATATCTGCAAATATCTCGGAAACGAAACGAGCTATGGCAAAATCTTAAGAGACCTTTTTTGTAGAGAATTATGTTTCCTACAGTTTATGTTCTATGATATTTTTTGATCAGAAGCGTAGTTCTCGAGATATATCAAGATATTTAAAAGTTCCGAAGCCGCACCAACATAATACAGATACAGAAACACCGTGGCCCCTTTCTTTGAGATAACTCTGCACTATTGCGAGCTGGAAATGCCACTTCCAGTTTAGCTGTGCAGAAGAAGAACAACAAGAAGAAGAAATATCTCGAAATATGTCCGTCAGGCCCCTTCCCTCGAGATAAATCTACAAATATCTCGGAAACGAAGTGAGCTATGGCAAAATGTTAAGAGACCTTTTTTGTAGAGAATTAAGTTTCCTACTTTTTATGTTCTATGATATTTTTTGATCGGATGCGTAGTTCTCGAGATATATCAAGATATTTAAAAGTTCCGAAGCCGCACCAACATAATAGAGATACAGAAACACCGTGGCCCCCTTCTTTGAGATAACTCTGCACTAGTGCGAGCCGCAAATGCCGCTTCCAGCTTAGCTGTGCAGAAGAAGAACAACAAAAAGAAGAAATATCTCGAAATATGTCCGTCAGGCCCCTTCCCTTGAGATAAATCTGCAAATATCTCGGAAACGAAGCGAGCTATGGCAAAATGTTAACAGACCTTATTTGTAGAGAATTAAGTTTCCTACTTTTTATGTTCTATGATATTTTTTGATCAGATGCGTAGTTCTCGAGATATATCAAGGTATTTAAAAGTTCCGAAGCCGCACCAACATAATAGAGATACAGAAACACCGTGGCCCCTTTCTATGAGATAACTCTGCGCTATTGCGAGCTGGAAATGCCACTTCCAGTTTAGCTGTGCAGAAGAAGAACAACAAGAAGAGGAAATATCTCGAAATATGTCCGTCAGGCCCCTTCCCTTGAGATATATCTGCAAATATCTCGGAAACGAAACGAGCTATGGCAAAATGTTAAGAGACCTTTTTTGTAGAGAATTATGTTTTCTACAATTTATGTTCTATGATATTTTTTGATCAGAAGCGTAGTTTTCGAGATATATCGAGATATTTAAAAGATCCGAAGCCGCACCAACATAATAGAGATACAGAAACACCGTGGCCCCTTTCTTTGAGATAACTCTGCACTAGTGCGAGCCGCAAATGCCGCTTCCAGCTTAGCTGTGCAGAAGAAGAACAACAAGAAGAAGAAATATCTCGAAATATGTCCGTCAGGCCCCTTCCCTTGAGATAAATCTGCATATATCTCGGAAGCGAAGCGAGCTATGGCAAAATGTTAAGAGACCTTTTTTGTAGAGAATTATGTTTCCTACAATTTATGTTCTATGATATTTTTTGATCAGAAGCGTAGTTTTCGAGATATATCAAGATATTTAAAAGTTCCGAAGCCGCAACAACATAATAGAGATACAGAAACACCGTGGCCCCTTTCTTTGAGATAACTCTGCACTACTGCGAGCTGCAAATGCCACTTCCAGCTTAGCTGTGCAGAAGAAGAACAACAAGAAGAAGAAATATCTCGAAATATGTCCGTCAGTCCCCTTCCCTTGAGATAAATCTGCAAATATCTCGGAAACGAAGCGAGCTATGGCAAAATGTTAAGAGAACTGTTTTGTAGAGAATTAAGTTTCCTACTTTTTATGTTCTATGATATTTTTCGATCAGATGCGTAGTTCTCGAGATATATCAAGATATTTAAAAGTTCCGAAGCCGCACCAACATAATAGAGATACAGAAACACCGTGGCCCCTTTCTTTGAGATAACTCTGCACTATTGCGAGCTGCAAATGCCACTTCCAGCTTAGCTGTGCAGAAGAAGAACAAGAAGAAGAAGAAATATCTCGAAATATGTCCGTCAGGCCCCTTCCCTCGAGATAAATCTACAAATATCTCGGAAACGAAGCGAGCTATGGCAAAATGTTAAGAGACCTTTTTTGTAGAGAATTAAGTTTCCTACTCTTTATGTTCTATGATATTTTTTGATCGGATGCGTAGTTCTCGAGATATATCATGATATTTAAAAGTTCCGAAGCCGCACCAACATAATAGAGATACAGAAACACCGTGGCCCCTTTCTTTCAGATAACTCTGCACTATTGCGAGCTGGAAATGCCACTTCCAGTTTACCTGTGCAGAAGAAGAACAACAAGAAGAAGAAATATCTCGAAATATGTCCGTCAGTCCCCTTCCCTTGAGATAAATCTGCAAATATCTCGGAAACGAAGCGAGCTATGGCAAAATGTTAAGAGACCTGTTTTGTAGAGAATTAAGTTTCCTACTTTTTATGTTCTATGATATTTTTTGATCAGATGCGTAGTTCTCGAGATATATCAAGATATTTAAAAGTTCCGAAGCCGCACCAACATAATAGAGATACAGAAACACCGTGGCCCCTTTCTTCGAGATAACTCTGCACTAGTGCGAGCCGCAAATGCCGCTTCCAGCTTAGCTGTGCAGAAGAAGAACAACAAGAAGAAGAAATATCTCGAAATATGTCCGTCAGGCCCCTTCCCTCGAGATAAATCTGCATATATCTCGGAAGCGAAGCGAGCTATGGCAAAATGTTAAGAGACCTTTTTTGTAGAGAATTATGTTTCCTACAATTTATGTTCTATGATATTTTTTGATCAGAAGCGTAGTTTTCGAGATATATCAAGATATTTAAAAGTTCCGAAGCCGCAACAACATAATAGAGATACAGAAACACCGTGGCCCCTTTCTTTGAGATAACTCTGCACTACTGCGAGCTGCAAATGCCACTTCCAGCTTAGCTGTGCAGAAGAAGAACAACAAGAAGAAGAAATATCTCGAAATATGTCCGTCAGTCCCCTTCCCTTGAGATAAATCTGCAAATATCTCGGAAACGAAGCGAGCTATGGCAAAATGTTAAGAGAACTGTTTTGTAGAGAATTAAGTTTCCTACTTTTTATGTTCTATGATATTTTTTGATCAGATGCGTAGTTCTCGAGATATATCAAGATATTTAAAAGTTCCGAAGCCGCACCAACATAATAGAGATACAGAAACACCGTGGCCCCTTTCTTCGAGATAACTCTGCACTAGTGCGAGCCGCAAATGCCGCTTCCAGCTTAGCTGTGCAGAAGAAGAACAACAAGAAGAAGAAATATCTCGAAATATGTCCGTCAGGCCCCTTCCCTCGAGATAAATCTGCAAATATCTCGGAAACGAAGCGAGCTATGGCAAAATGTTAAGAGACCTTTTTTGTAGAGAATTAAGTTTCCTACTTTTTATGTTCTATGATATTTTTCGATCGGATGCGTAGTTATCGAGATATATCAAGATATTTAAAAGTTCCGAAGCCGCACCAACATAATAGAGATACAGAAACACCGTGGCCCCTTTCTTTGAGATAACTCTGCACTATTGCGAGCTGGAAATGCCACTTCCAGTTTACCTGTGCAGAAGAAGAACAACAAGAAGAAGAAATATCTCGAAATATGTCCGTCAGTCCCCTTCCCTTGAGATAAATCTGCAAATATCTCGGAAACGAAGCGAGCTATGGCAAAATGTTAAGAGACCTGTTTTGTAGAGAATTAAGTTTCCTACTTTTTATGTTCTATGATATTTTTTGATCAGATGCGTAGTTCTCGAGATATATCAAGATATTTAAAAGTTCCGAAGCCGCACCAACATAATAGAGATACAGAAACACCGTGGCCCCTTTCTTCGAGATAACTCTGCACTAGTGCGAGCCGCAAATGCCGCTTCCAGCTTAGCTGTGCAGAAGAAGAACAACAAGAAGAAGAAATATCTCGAAATATGTCCGTCAGGCCCCTTCCCTCGAGATAAATCTGCAAATATCTCGGAAACGAAGCGAGCTATGGCAAAATGTTAAGAGACCTTTTTTGTAGAGAATTAAGTTTCCTACTTTTTATGTTCTATGATATTTTTCGATCGGATGCGTAGTTATCGAGATATATCAAGATATTTAAAAGTTCCGAAGCCGCACCAACATAATAGAGATACAGAAACACCGTGGCCCCTTTCTTTGAGATAACTCTGCACTATTGCGAGCTGGAAATGCCACTTCCAGTTTAGCTGTGCAGAAGAAGAACAACAAGAACAAGAAATATCTCGAAATATGTCCGTCAGGCCCCTTCCCTTGAGATATATCTGCAAATATCTCGGAAACGAAACGAGCTATGGCAAAATCTTAAGAGACCTTTTTTGTAGAGAATTACGTTTCCTACAGTTTATGTTCTATGATATTTTTTGATCAGAAGCGTAGTTCTCGAGATATATCAAGATATTTAAAAGTTCCGAAGCCGCACCAACATAATACAGATACAGAAACACCGTGGCCCCTTTCTTTCAGATAACTCTGCACTATTGCGAGCTGGAAATGCCACTTCCAGTTTAGCTGTGCAGAAGAAGAACAACAAGAAGAAGAAATATCTCGAAATATGTCCGTCAGGCCCCTTCCCTCGAGATAAATCTACAAATATCTCGGAAACGAAGCGAGCTATGGCAAAATGTTAAGAGACCTTTTTTGTAGAGAATTAAGTTTCCTACTTTTTATGTTCTACGATATTTTTTGATCGGATGCGTAGTTCTCGAGATATATCAAGATATTTAAAAGTTCCGAAGCCGCACCAACATAATAGAGATACAGAAACACCGTGGCCCCTTTCTTTGAGATAACTCTGCACTATTGCGAGCTGCAAATGCCACTTCCAGCTTAGCTGTGCAGAAGAAGAACAACAAGAAGAAGAAATATCTAGAAATATGTCCGTCAGGCCCCTTCCCTTGAGATAAATCTGCATATATCTCGGAAAAGAAGCGAGCTATGGCAAAATGTTAAGAGACCTTTTTTGTAGAGAATTATGTTTCCTACAATTTATGTTCTATGATATTTTTTGATCAGAAGCGTAGTTTTCGAGATATATCAAGATATTTAAAAGTTCCGAAGCCGCACCAACATAATAGAGATACAGAAACACCGTGGCCCCTTTCTTTCAGATAACTCTGCACTATTGCGAGCTGGAAATGCCACTTCCAGTTTAGCTGTGCAGAAGAAGAACAACAAGAAGAAGAAATATCTCGAAATATGTCCGTCAGTCCCCTTCCCTTGAGATAAATCTGCAAATATCTCGGAAACGAAGCGAGCTATGGCAAAATGTTACGAGACCTGTTTTGTAGAGAATTAAGTTTCCTACTTTTTATGTTCTATGATATTTTTTGATCAGATGCGTAGTTCTCGAGATATATCAAGATATTTAAAAGTTCCAAAGCCGCACCAACATAATAGAGATACAGAAACACCGTGGCCCCTTTCTTCGAGATAACTCTGCACTATTGCGAGCTGCAAATGCCACTTCCAGCTTAGCTGTGCAGAAGAAGAACAACAAGAAGAAGAAATATCTCGAAATATGTCCGTCAGGCCCCTTCCCTTGAGATAAATCTGCAAATATCTCGGAAACCAAGCGAGCTATGGCAAAATGTTGAGAGACCTTTTTTGTAGAGAATTATGTTTCCTACAATTTATCTTCTATGATATTTTTTGATCAGAAGCGTAGTTCTCGAGATATATCAAGATATTTAAAAGTTCCGAAGCCGCACCAACATAATAGAGATACAGAAACACCGTGGCCCCTTTCTTCGAGATAACTCTGCACTAGTGCGAGCCGCAAATGCCGCTTCCAGCTTAGCTGTGCAGAAGAAGAACAACAAGAAGAAGAAATATCTCGAAATATGTCCGTCAGGCCCCTTCCCTCGAGATAAATCTGCAAATATCTCGGAAACGAAGCGAGCTATGGCAAAATGTTAAGAGACCTTTTTTGTAGAGAATTAAGTTTCCTACTTTTTATGTTCTATGATATTTTTCGATCGGATGCGTAGTTCTCGAGATATATCAAGATATTTAAAAGTTCCGAAGCCGCACCAACATAATAGAGATACAGAAACACCGTGGCCCCTTTCTTTGAGATAACTCTGCACTATTGAGAGCTGGAAATGCCACTTCCAGTTTAGCTGTGCAGAAGAAGAACAACAAGAAGAAGAAATATCTCGAAATATGTCCGTCAGGCCCCTTCCCTTGAGATATATCTGCAAATATCTCGGAAACGAAACGAGCTATGGCAAAATCTTAAGAGACCTTTTTTGTAGAGAATTATGTTTCCTACAGTTTATGTTCTATGATATTTTTTGATCAGAAGCGTAGTTCTCGAGATATATGAAGATATTTAAAAGTTCCGAAGCCGCACCAACATAATACAGATACAGAAACACCGTGGCCCCTTTCTTTCAGATAACTCTGCACTATTGCGAGCTGGAAATGCCACTTCCAGTTTAGCTGTGCAGAAGAAGAACAACAAGAAGAAGAAATATCTCGAAATATGTCCGTCAGGCCCCTTCCCTCGAGATAAATCTACAAATATCTCGGAAACGAAGTGAGCTATGGCAAAATGTTAAGAGACCTTTTTTGTAGAGAATTAAGTTTCCTACTTTTTATGTTCTATGATATTTTTTGATCGGATGCGTAGTTCTCGAGATATATCAAGATATTTAAAAGTTCCGAAGCCGCACCAACATAATAGAGATACAGAAACACCGTGGCCCCTTTCTTTGAGATAACTCTGCACTACTGCGAGCTGCAAATGCCACTTCCAGCTTAGCTGTGCAGAAGAAGAACAACAAGAAGAAGAAATATCTCGAAATATGTCCGTCAGTCCCCTTCCCTGGAGATAAATCTGCAAATATCTCGGAAACGAAGCGAGCTATGGCAAAATGTTAAGAGAACTGTTTTGTAGAGAATTAAGTTTCCTACTTTTTATGTTCTATGATATTTTTCGATCAGATGCGTAGTTCTCGAGATATATCAAGATATTTAAAAGTTCCGAAGCCGCACCAACATAATAGAGATACAGAAACACCGTGGCCCCTTTCTTTGAGATAACTCTGCACTATTGCGAGCTGCAAATGCCACTTCCAGCTTAGCTGTGCAGAAGAAGAACAACAAGAAGAAGAAATATCTCGAAATATGTCCGTCAGGCCCCTTCCCTCGAGATAAATCTACAAATATCTCGGAAACGAAGCGAGCTATGGCAAAATGTTAAGAGACCTTTTTTGTAGAGAATTAAGTTTCCTACTTTTTATGTTCTATGATATTTTTTGATCGGATGCGTAGTTCTCGAGATATATCAAGATATTTAAAAGTTCCGAAGCCGCACCAACATAATAGAGATACAGAAACACCGTGGCCCCTTTCTTTGAGATAACTCTGCACTAGTGCGAGCCGCAAATGCCGCTTCCAGCTTAGCTGTGCAGAAGAAGAACAACAAAAAGAAGAACTATCTCGAAATATGTCCGTCAGGCCCCTTCCCTTGAGATAAATCTGCAAATATCTCGGAAACGAAGCGAGCTATGGCAAAATGTTAAGAGACCTTATTTGTAGAGAATTAAGTTTCCTACTTTTTATGTTCTATGATATTTTTTGATCAGAAGCGTAGTTTTCGAGATATATCAAGATATTTAAAAGTTCCGAAGCCGCACCAACATAATAGAGATACAGAAACACCGTGGCCCCTTTCTTTGAGATAACTCTGCACTACTGCGAGCTGCAAATGCCACTTCCAGCTTAGCTGTGCAGAAGAAGAACAACAAGAAGAAGAAATATCTCGAAATATGTCCGTCAGTCCCCTTCCCTTGAGATAAATCTGCAAATATCTCGGAAACGAAGCGAGCTATGGCAAAATCTTAAGAGAACTGTTTTGTAGAGAATTAAGTTTCCTACTTTTTATGTTCTATGATATTTTTCGATCAGATGCGTAGTTCTCGAGATATATCAAGATATTTAAAAGTTCCGAAGCCGCACCAACATAATAGAGATACAGAAACACCGTGGCCCCTTTCTTTGAGATAACTCTGCACTATTGCGAGCTGCAAATGCCACTTCCAGCTTAGCTGTGCAGAAGAAGAACAACAAGAAGAAGAAATATCTCGAAATATGTCCGTCAGACCCCTTCCCTTGAGATAAATCTGCAAATATCTCGGAAACGAAGCGAGCTATGGCAAAATGTTACGAGACCTTTTTTGTAGAGAATTATGTTTCCTACAATTTATGTTCTATGATATTTTTTGATCAGAAGCGTAGTTTTCGAGATATATCGAGATATTTAAAAGATCCGAAGCCGCACCAACATAATAGAGATACAGAAACACCGTGGCCCCTTTCTTTGAGATAACTCTGCACTAGTGCGAGCCGCAAATGCCGCTTGCAGCTTAGCTGTGCAGAAGAAGAACAACAAGAAGAAGAAATATCTCGAAATATGTCCGTCAGGCCCCTTCCCTCGAGATAAATCTACAAATATCTCGGAAACGAAGCGAGCTATGGCAAAATGTTAAGAGACCTTTTTTGTAGAGAATTAAGTTTCCTACTTTTTATGTTCAATGATATTTTTTGATCGGATGCGTAGTTCTCGAGATATATCAAGATATTTAAAAGTTCCGAAGCCGCACCAACATAATAGAGATACAGAAACACCGTGGCCCCTTTCTTTGAGATAACTCTGCACTATTGCGAGCTGCAAATGCCACTTCCAGCTTAGCTGTGCAGAAGAAGAACAACAAGAAGAAGAAATATCTAGAAATATGTCCGTCAGGCCCCTTCCCTTGAGATAAATCTGCATATATCTCGGAAAAGAAGCGAGCTATGGCAAAATGTTAAGAGACCTTTTTTGTAGAGAATTATGTTTCCTACAATTTATGTTCTATGATATTTTTTGATCAGAAGCGTAGTTTTCGAGATATATCAAGATATTTAAAAGTTCCGAAGCCGCACCAACATAATAGAGATACAGAAACACCGTGGCCCCTTTCTTTCAGATAACTCTGCACTATTGCGAGCTGGAAATGCCACTTCCAGTTTACCTGTGCAGAAGAAGAACAACAAGAAGAAGAAATATCTCGAAATATGTCCGTCAGTCCCCTTCCCTTGAGATAAATCTGCAAATATCTCGGAAACGAAGCGAGCTATGGCAAAATGTTAAGAGACCTGTTTTGTAGAGAATTAAGTTTCCTACTTTTTATGTTCTATGATATTTTTTGATCAGATGCGTAGTTCTCGAGATATATCAAGATATTTAAAAGTTCCGAAGCCGCACCAACATAATAGAGATACAGAAACACCGTGGCCCCTTTATCCGAGATAACTCTGCACTAGTGCGAGCCGCAAATGCCGCTTCCAGCTTAGCTGTGCAGAAGAAGAACAACAAGAAGAAGAAATATCTCGAAATATGTCCGTCAGGCCCCTTCCCTCGAGATAAATCTGCAAATATCTCGGAAACGAAGCGAGCTATGGCAAAATGTTAAGAGACCTTTTTTGTAGAGAATTATGTTTCCTACTTTTTATGTTCTATGATATTTTTTGATCAGATGCGTAGTTCTCGAGATATATCAAGGTATTTAAAAGTTCCGAAGCCGCACCAACATAATAGAGATACAGAAACACCGTGGCCCCTTTCTATGAGATAACTCTGCGCTATTGCGAGCTGGAAATGCCACTTCCAGTTTAGCTGTGCAGAAGAAGAACAACAAGAAGAGGAAATATCTCGAAATATGTCCGTCAGGCCCCTTCCCTTGAGATATATCTGCAAATATCTCGGAAACGAAACGAGCTATGGCAAAATGTTAAGAGACCTTTTTTGTAGAGAATTATGTTTCCTACAATTTATGTTCTATGATATTTTTTGATCAGAAGCGTAGTTTTCGAGATATATCGAGATATTTAAAAGATCCGAAGCCGCACCAACATAATAGGGATACAGAAACACTGTGGCCCCTTTCTTTGAGATAACTCTGCACTAGTGCGAGCCGCAAATGCCGCTTCCAGCTTAGCTGTGCAGAAGAAGAACAACAAGAAGAAGAAATATCTCGAAATATGTCCGTCAGGCCCCTTCCCTTGAGATAAATCTGCATATATCTCGGAAGGGAAGCGAGCTATGGCAAAATGTTAAGAGACCTTTTTTGTAGAGAATTATGTTTCCTACAATTTATGTTCTATGATATTTTTTGATCAGAAGCGTAGTTTTCGAGATATATCAAGATATTTAAAAGTTCCGAAGCCGCACCAACATAATAGAGATACAGAAACACCGTGGCCCCTTTCTTTGAGATAACTCTGCACTACTGCGAGCTGCAAATGCCACTTCCAGCTTAGCTGTGCAGAAGAAGAACAACAAGAAGAAGAAATATCTCGAAATATGTCCGTCAGTCCCCTTCCCTTGAGATAAATCTGCAAATATCTCGGAAACGAAGCGAGCTATGGCAAAATGTTAAGAGAACTGTTTTGTAGAGAATTAAGTTTCCTACTTTTTATGTTCTATGATATTTTTCGATCAGATGCGTAGTTCTCGAGATATATCAAGATATTTAAAAGTTCCGAAGCCGCACCAACATAATAGAGATACAGAAACACCGTGGCCCCTTTCTTTGAGATAACTCTGCACTATTGCGAGCTGCAAATGCCACTTCCAGTTTAGCTGTGCAGAAGAAGAACAACAAGAAGAAGAAATATCTCGAAATATGTCCCTCAGACCCCTTCCCTTGAGATAAATCTGCAAATATCTCGGAAACGAAGCGAGCTATGGCAAAATGTTAGGAGACCTTTTTTGTAGAGAATTATGTTTCCTACAATTTATGTTCTATGATATTTTTTGATCAGAAGCGTAGTTTTCGAGATATATCAAGATATTTAAAAGTTCCGAAGCCGCACCAACATAATAGAGATACAGAAACACCGTGGCCCCTTTCTTTCAGATAACTCTGCACTATTGCGAGCTGGAAATGCCACTTCCAGTTTACCTGTGCAGAAGAAGAACAACAAGAAGAAGAAATATCTCGAAATATGTCCGTCAGTCCCCTTCCCTTGAGATAAATCTGCAAATATCTCGGAAACGAAGCGAGCTATGGCAAAATGTTAAGAGACCTGTTTTGTAGAGAATTAAGTTTCCTACTTTTTATGTTCTATGATATTTTTTGATCAGATGCGTAGTTCCCGAGATATATCAAGATATTTAAAAGTTCCGAAGCCGCACCAACATAATAGAGATACAGAAACACCGTGGCCCCTTTATCCGAGATAACTCTGCACTAGTGCGAGCCGCAAATGCCGCTTCCAGCTTAGCTGTGCAGAAGAAGAACAACAAGAAGAAGAAATATCTCGAAATATGTCCGTCAGGCCCCTTCCCTCGAGATAAATCTGCAAATATCTCGGAAACGAAGCGAGCTATGGCAAAATGTTAAGAGACCTTTTTTGTAGAGAATTATGTTTCCTACTTTTTATGTTCTATGATATTTTTTGATCAGATGCGTAGTTCTCGAGATATATCAAGGTATTTAAAAGTTCCGAAGCCGCACCAACATAATAGAGATACAGAAACACCGTGGCCCCTTTCTATGAGATAACTCTGCGCTATTGCGAGCTGGAAATGCCACTTCCAGTTTAGCTGTGCAGAAGAAGAACAACAAGAAGAGGAAATATCTCGAAATATGTCCGTCAGGCCCCTTCCCTTGAGATATATCTGCAAATATCTCGGAAACGAAACGAGCTATGGCACAATGTTAAGAGACCTTTTTTGTAGAGAATTATGTTTCCTACAATTTATGTTCTATGATATTTTTTGATCAGAAGCGTAGTTTTCGAGATATATCGAGATATTTAAAAGATCCGAAGCCGCACCAACATAATAGAGATACAGAAACACCGTGGCCCCTTTCTTTGAGATAACTCTGCACTAGTGCGAGCCGCAAATGCCGCTTCCAGCTTAGCTGTGCAGAAGAAGAACAACAAGAAGAAGAAATATCTCGAAATATGTCCGTCAGGCCCCTTCCCTTGAGATAAATCTGCATATATCTCGGAAGCGAAGCGAGCTATGGCAAAATGTTAAGAGACCTTTTTTGTAGAGAATTATGTTTCCTACAATTTACGTTCTATGATATTTTTTGATCAGAAGCGTAGTTTTCGAGATATATCAAGATATTTAAAAGTTCCGAAGCCGCACCAACATAATAGAGATACAGAAACACCGTGGCCCCTTTCTATGAGATAACTCTGCGCTATTGCGAGCTGGAAATGCCACTTCCAGTTTAGCTGTGCAGAAGAAGAACAACAAGAAGAGGAAATATCTCGAAATATGTCCGTCAGGCCCCTTCCCTTGAGATATATCTGCAAATATCTCGGAAACGAAACGAGCTATGGCAAAATGTTAAGAGACCTTTTTTGTAGAGAATTATGTTTCCTACAATTTATGTTCTATGATATTTTTTGATCAGAAGCGTAGTTTTCGAGATATATCGAGATATTTAAAAGATCCGAAGCCGCACCAACATAATAGGGATACAGAAACACTGTGGCCCCTTTCTTTGAGATAACTCTGCACTAGTGCGAGCCGCAAATGCCGCTTCCAGCTTAGCTGTGCAGAAGAAGAACAACAAGAAGAAGAAATATCTCGAAATATGTCCGTCAGGCCCCTTCCCTTGAGATAAATCTGCATATATCTCGGAAGGGAAGCGAGCTATGGCAAAATGTTAAGAGACCTTTTTTGTAGAGAATTATGTTTCCTACAATTTATATTCTATGATATTTTTTGATCAGAAGCGTAGTTTTCGAGATATATCAAGATATTTAAAAGTTCCGAAGCCGCACCAACATAATAGAGATACAGAAACACCGTGGCCCCTTTCTTTGAGATAACTCTGCACTACTGCGAGCTGCAAATGCCACTTCCAGCTTAGCTGTGCAGAAGAAGAACAACAAGAAGAAGAAATATCTCGAAATATGTCCGTCAGTCCCCTTCCCTTGAGATAAATCTGCAAATATCTCGGAAACGAAGCGAGCTATGGCAAAATGTTAAGAGAACTGTTTTGTAGAGAATTAAGTTTCCTACTTTTTATGTTCTATGATATTTTTCGATCAGATGCGTAGTTCTCGAGATATATCAAGATATTTAAAAGTTCCGAAGCCGCACCAACATAATAGAGATACAGAAACACCGTGGCCCCTTTCTTTGAGATAACTCTGCACTATTGCGAGCTGCAAATGCCACTTCCAGTTTAGCTGTGCAGAAGAAGAACAACAAGAAGAAGAAATATCTCGAAATATGTCCCTCAGACCCCTTCCCTTGAGATAAATCTGCAAATATCTCGGAAACGAAGCGAGCTATGGCAAAATGTTAGGAGACCTTTTTTGTAGAGAATTATGTTTCCTACAATTTATGTTCTATGATATTTTTTGATCAGAAGCGTAGTTTTCGAGATATATCAAGATATTTAAAAGTTCCGAAGCCGCACCAACATAATAGAGATACAGAAACACCGTGGCCCCTTTCTTTCAGATAACTCTGCACTATTGCGAGCTGGAAATGCCACTTCCAGTTTACCTGTGCAGAAGAAGAACAACAAGAAGAAGAAATATCTCGAAATATGTCCGTCAGTCCCCTTCCCTTGAGATAAATCTGCAAATATCTCGGAAACGAAGCGAGCTATGGCAAAATGTTAAGAGACCTGTTTTGTAGAGAATTAAGTTTCCTACTTTTTATGTTCTATGATATTTTTTGATCAGATGCGTAGTTCCCGAGATATATCAAGATATTTAAAAGTTCCGAAGCCGCACCAACATAATAGAGATACAGAAACACCGTGGCCCCTTTATCCGAGATAACTCTGCACTAGTGCGAGCCGCAAATGCCGCTTCCAGCTTAGCTGTGCAGAAGAAGAACAACAAGAAGAAGAAATATCTCGAAATATGTCCGTCAGGCCCCTTCCCTCGAGATAAATCTGCAAATATCTCGGAAACGAAGCGAGCTATGGCAAAATGTTAAGAGACCTTTTTTGTAGAGAATTATGTTTCCTACTTTTTATGTTCTATGATATTTTTTGATCAGATGCGTAGTTCTCGAGATATATCAAGGTATTTAAAAGTTCCGAAGCCGCACCAACATAATAGAGATACAGAAACACCGTGGCCCCTTTCTATGAGATAACTCTGCGCTATTGCGAGCTGGAAATGCCACTTCCAGTTTAGCTGTGCAGAAGAAGAACAACAAGAAGAGGAAATATCTCGAAATATGTCCGTCAGGCCCCTTCCCTTGAGATATATCTGCAAATATCTCGGAAACGAAACGAGCTATGGCACAATGTTAAGAGACCTTTTTTGTAGAGAATTATGTTTCCTACAATTTATGTTCTATGATATTTTTTGATCAGAAGCGTAGTTTTCGAGATATATCGAGATATTTAAAAGATCCGAAGCCGCACCAACATAATAGAGATACAGAAACACCGTGGCCCCTTTCTTTGAGATAACTCTGCACTAGTGCGAGCCGCAAATGCCGCTTCCAGCTTAGCTGTGCAGAAGAAGAACAACAAGAAGAAGAAATATCTCGAAATATGTCCGTCAGGCCCCTTCCCTTGAGATAAATCTGCATATATCTCGGAAGCGAAGCGAGCTATGGCAAAATGTTAAGAGACCTTTTTTGTAGAGAATTATGTTTCCTACAATTTATGTTCTATGATATTTTTTGATCAGAAGCGTAGTTTTCGAGATATATCAAGATATTTAAAAGTTCCGAAGCCGCACCAACATAATAGAGATACAGAAACACCGTGGCCCCTTTCTTTGAGATAACTCTGCACTACTGCGAGCTGCAAATGCCACTTCCAGCTTAGCTGTGCAGAAGAAGAACAACAAGAAGAAGAAATATCTCGAAATATGTCCGTCAGTCCCCTTCCCTTGAGATAAATCTGCAAATATCTCGGAAACGAAGCGAGCTATGGCAAAATGTTAAGAGAACTGTTTTGTAGAGAATTAAGTTTCCTACTTTTTATGTTCTATGATATTTTTCGATCAGATGCGTAGTTCTCGAGATATATCAAGATATTTAAAAGTTCCGAAGCCGCACCAACATAATAGAGATACAGAAACACCGTGGCCCCTTTCTTTGAGATAACTCTGCACTATTGCGAGCTGCAAATGCCACTTCCAGCTTAGCTGTGCAGAAGAAGAACAACAAGAAGAAGAAATATCTCGAAATATGTCCGTCAGTCCCCTTCCCTTGAGATAAATCTGCAAATATCTCGGAAACGAAGCGAGCTATGGCAAAATGTTAAGAGAACTGTTTTGTAGAGAATTAAGTTTCCTACTTTTTATGTTCTATGATATTTTTCGATCAGATGCGTAGTTCTCGAGATATATCAAGATATTTAAAAGTTCCGAAGCCGCACCAACATAATAGAGATACAGAAACACCGTGGCCCCTTTCTTTGAGATAACTCTGCACTATTGCGAGCTGCAAATGCCACTTCCAGCTTAGCTGTGCAGAAGAAGAACAACAAGAAGAAGAAATATCTCGAAATATGTCCCTCAGACCCCTTCCCTTGAGATAAATCTGCAAATATCTCGGAAACGAAGCGAGCTATGGCAAAATGTTAGGAGACCTTTTTTGTAGAGAATTATGTTTCCTACAATTTATGTTCTATGATATTTTTTGATCAGAAGCGTAGTTTTCGAGATATATCGAGATATTTAAAAGATCCGAAGCCGCACCAACACAATAGAGATACAGAAACACCGTGGCCCCTTTCTTTGAGATAACTCTGCACTAGTGCGAGCCGCAAATGCCGCTTCCAGCTTAGCTGTGCAGAAGAAGAACAACAAGAAGAAGAAATATCTCGAAATATGTCCGTCAGGCCCCTTCCCTCGAGATAAATCTACAAATATCTCGGAAACGAAGCGAGCTATGGCAAAATGTTAAGAGACCTTTTTTGTAGAGAATTATGTTTCCTACAATTTATGTTCTATGATATTTTTTGATCAGAAGGGTAGTTTTCGAGATATATGAAGATATTTAAAAGTACCGAAGCCGCACCAACATAATAGAGATACAGAAACACCGTGGCCCCTTTCTTTGAGATAACTCTGCACTAGTGCGAGCCGCAAATGCCGCTTCCAGCTTAGCTGTGCAGAAGAAGAACAACAAGAAGAAGAAATATCTCGAAATATGTCCGTCAGTCCCCTTCCCTTGAGATAAATCTGCAAATATCTCGGAAACGAAGCGAGCTATGGCAAAATGTTAAGAGACCTGTTTTGTAGAGAATTAAGTTTCCTACTTTTTATGTTCTATGATATTTTTTGATCAGATGCGTAGTTCTCGAGATATATCAAGATATTTAAAAGTTCCGAAGCCGCACCAACATAATAGAGATACAGAAACACCGTGGCCCCTTTATCCGAGATAACTCTGCACTAGTGCGAGCCGCAAATGCCGCTTCCAGCTTAGCTGTGCAGAAGAAGAACAACAAGAAGAAGAAATATCTCGAAATATGTCCGTCAGGCCCCTTCCCTCGAGATAAATCTGCAAATATCTCGGAAACGAAGCGAGCTATGGCAAAATGTTAAGAGACCTTTTTTGTAGAGAATTATGTTTCCTACTTTTTATGTTCTATGATATTTTTTGATCAGATGCGTAGTTCTCGAGATATATCAAGGTATTTAAAAGTTCCGAAGCCGCACCAACATAATAGAGATACAGAAACACCGTGGCCCCTTTCTATGAGATAACTCTGCGCTATTGCGAGCTGGAAATGCCACTTCCAGTTTAGCTGTGCAGAAGAAGAACAACAAGAAGAGGAAATATCTCGAAATATGTCCGTCAGGCCCCTTCCCTTGAGATATATCTGCAAATATCTCGGAAACGAAACGAGCTATGGCAAAATGTTAAGAGACCTTTTTTGTAGAGAATTATGTTTCCTACAATTTATGTTCTATGATATTTTTTGATCAGAAGCGTAGTTTTCGAGATATATCGAGATATTTAAAAGATCCGAAGCCGCACCAACATAATAGAGATACAGAAACACCGTGGCCCCTTTCTTTGAGATAACTCTGCACTAGTGCGAGCCGCAAATGCCGCTTCCAGCTTAGCTGTGCAGAAGAAGAACAACAAGAAGAAGAAATATCTCGAAATATGTCCGTCAGACCCCTTCCCTTGAGATAAATCTGCAAATATCTCGGAAACGAAGCGAGCTATGGCAAAATGTTAGGAGACCTTTTTTGTAGAGAATTAAGTTTCCTACTTTTTATGTTCTATGATATTTTTTGATCGAAAGTGCGTAGTTCTCGAGATATATCAAGATATTTAAAAGTTCCGAAGCCGCACCAACATAATAGAGATACAGAAACACCGTGGCCCCTTTCTTTGAGATAACTCTGCACTATTGCGAGCTGCAAATGCCACTTCCAGCTTAGCTGTGCAGAAGAAGAACAACAAGAAGAAGAAATATCTCGAAATATGTCCGTCAGGCCCCTTCCCTTGAGATAAATCTGCACATATCTCGGAAGCGAAGCGAGCTATGGCAAAATGTTAAGAGACCTTTTTTGTAGAGAATTATGTTTCCTATAATTTATGTTCTATGATATTTTTTGACCAGAAGCGTAGTTTTCGAGATATATCAAGATATTTAAAAGTTCCGAAGCCGCACCAACATAATAGAGATACAGAACACCGTGGCCCCTTTCTTTCAGATAACTCTGCACTATTGCGAGCTGGAAATGCCACTTCCAGTTTAGCTGTGCAGAAGAAGAACAAGAAGAAGAAGAAATATCTCGAAATATGTCCGTCAGACCCCTTCCCTTGAGATAAATCTGCAAATATCTCGGAAACGAAGCGAGGTATGGCAAAATGTTAAGAGACCTTATTTGTGGAGAATTAAGTTTCCTACTTTTTATGTTCTATGATATTATTTGATCAGATGCGAAGTTCTCGAGATATATCAAGATATTTAAAAGTTCCGAAGCCGCACCAACATAATAGAGATACAGAAACACCGTGGCCCCTTTCTTTGAGATAACTCTGCACTATTGCGAGCTGCAAATGCCACTTCCAGCTTAGCTGTGCAGAAGAAGAACAACAAGAAGAAGAAATATCTCGAAATATGTCCGTCAGGCCCCTTCCCTTGAGATAAATCTGCAAGTATCTTGGAAACGAAGCGAGCTATGGCAAAATGTTAAGAGACCTTTTTTGTAGAGAATTAAGTTTCCTACTTTTTATGTTCTATGATATTTTTTGATCAGATGCGTAGTTCTCGAGATATATCAAGATATTTAAAAGTTCCGATGCCGCACCAACATAATAGAGATACAGAAACACCGTGGCCCCTTTCTTTGAGATAACTCTGCGCTATTGCGATCTGGAAATGCCACTTCCAGTTTAGCTGTGCAGAAGAAGAACAACAAGAAGAGGAAATATCTCGAAATATGTCCGTCAGGCCCCTTCCCTTGAGATATATCTGCAAATATCTCGGAAACGAAACGAGCTATGGCAAAATCTTAAGAGACCTTTTTTGTAGAGAATTATGTTTCCTACAGTTTATGTTCTATGATATTTTTTGATCAGAAGCGTAGTTCTCGAGATATATCAAGATATTTAAAAGTTCCGAAGCCGCACCAACATAATACAGATACAGAAACACCGTGGCCCCTTTCTTTCAGATAACTCTGCACTATTGCGAGCTGGAAATGCCACTTCCAGTTTAGCTGTGCAGAAGAAGAACAACAAGAAGAAGAAATATCTCGAAAAATGTCCGTCAGGCCCCTTCCCTTGAGATAAATCTGCATATATCTCGGAAACGAAGCGAGCTATGGCAAAATGTTGAGAGACCTTTTTTGTAGAGAATTAAGTTTTCTACTTTTTATGTTCTATGATATTTTGTGATCAGATGCGTAGTTCTCGAGATATATCAAGATATTTAAAAGTTCCGAAGCTGCACCAACATAATAGAGGTACAGAAACACCGTGGCCTCTTTCTTTGAGATAACTCTGCACTATTTCGAGCTGCAAATGCCACTTCCAGCTTAGCTGTGCAGAAGAAGAACAACAAGAAGAAGAAATATCTCGAAATATGTCCGTCAGGCCCCTTCCCTTGAGGTAAATCTGCATATATCTCGGAAACGAAGCGAGCTATGGCAAAATGTTAAGAGACCTTTTTGGTAGAGAATGAAGTTTCCTACTTTTTATGTTCTATGATATTTTCTGATCAGATGCGTAGTTCTCGAGATATATCAAGATATTTAAAAGTTCCGAAGCCGCACCAACATAATAGAGATACAGAAACACCGTGGCCCCTTTCTTTGAGATAACTCTGCACTATTGCGAGCTGGAAATGCCAGTTCCAGTTTAGCTGTGCAGAAGAAGAACAACAAGAAGAAGAAATATCTCGAAACATGTCCGTCAGGCCCCTTCCCTTGAAATAAATCTGCAAATATCTCGGAAACGAAGCGAGCTATGGCAAAATGTTAAGAGACTTTATTTGTAGAGAATTATGTTTCCTACAATTTATGTTCTATGATATTTTGTGATCAGATGCGTACTTCTCGAGATATATCAAGATATTTAAAAGTTCCGAAGCCGCACCAACATAATAGAGATACAGAAACACCGTGGCCCCTTTCTTTGAGATAACTCTGCACTATTGCGAGCTGCAAATGCCACTTCCAGCTTAGCTGTGCAGAAGAAGAACAACAAGAAGAAGAAATATCTCGAAATATGTCCGTCAGGCCCCTTCCCTTGAGATAAATCTGCACATATCTCGGAAGCGAAGCGAGCTATGGCAAAATGTTAAGAGACCTTTTTTGTAGAGAATTATGTTTCCTACAATTTATGTTCTATGATATTTTTTGACCAGAAGCGTAGTTTTCGAGATATATCAAGATATTTAAAAGTTCCGAAGCCGCACCAACATAATAGAGATACAGAACACCGTGGCCCCTTTCTTTCAGATAACTCTGCACTATTGCGAGCTGGAAATGCCACTTCCAGCTTAGCTGTGCAGAAGAAGAACAACAAGAAGAAGAAATATCTCGAAATATGTCCGTCAGACCCCTTCCCTTGAGATAAATCTGCAAATATCTCGGAAACGAAGCGAGCTATGGCAAAATGTTAAGAGACCTTTTTTGTAGAGAATTAAGTTTTCTACTTTTTATGTTCTATGATATTTTTTGATCAGATGCGTAGTTCTCGAGATATATCAAGATATTTAAAAGTTCCGAAGCCGCACCAACATAATAGAGATACAGAAACACCGTGGCCCCTTTCTTTGAGATAACTCTGCACTATTGCGAGCTGGAAATGCCAGTTCCAGTTTAGCTGTGCAGAAGAAGAACAACAAGAAGAAGAAATATCTCGAAACATGTCCGTCAGGCCCCTTCCCTTGAAATAAATCTGCAAATATCTCGGAAACGAAGCGAGCTATGGCAAAATGTTAAGAAACCTTTTTTGTAGAGAATTAAGTTTCCTACTTTTTATGTTCTATGATATTTTTTGATCGGATGCGTAGTTCTCGAGATATATCAAGATATTTAAAAGTTCCGAAGCCGCACCAACATAATAGAGATACAGAAACACCGTGGCCCCTTTCTTTGAGATAACTCTGCACTATTGCGAGCTGGAAATGCCACTTCCAGTTTAGCTGTGCAGAAGAAGAACAACAAGAAGAAGAAATATCTCGAAATATGTCCGTCAGGCCCCTTCCCTTGTGATATATCTGCAAATATCTCGGAAACGAAACGAGCTATGGCAAAATCTTAAGAGACCTTTTTTGTAGAGAATTATGTTTCCTACAGTTTATGTTCTATGATATTTTTTGATCAGAAGCGTAGTTCTCGAGATATATCAAGATATTTAAATGTTCCGAAGCCGCACCAACATAATACAGATACAGAAACACCGTGGCCCCTTTCTTTCAGATAACTCTGCACTATTGCGAGCTGGAAATGCCACTTCCAGTTTAGCTGTGCAGAAGAAGAACAACAAGAAGAAGAAATATCTCGAAAAATGTCCGTCAGGCCCCTTCCCTTGAGATAAATCTGCATATATCTCGGAAACGAAGCGAGCTATGGCAAAATGTTGAGAGACCTTTTTTGTAGAGAATTAAGTTTTCTACTTTTTATGTTCTATGATATTTTTTGATCAGATGCGTAGTTCTCGAGATATATCAAGATATTTAAAAGTTCCGAAGCTGCACCAACATAATAGAGGTACAGAAACACCGTGGCCTCTTTCTTTGAGATAACTCTGCACCATTGCGAGCTGCAAATGCCACTTCCAGCTTAGCTGTGCAGAAGAAGAACAACAAGAAGAAGAACTATCTCGAAATATGTCCGTCAGACCCCTTCCCTTGAGATAAATCTGCAAATATCTCGGAAACGAAGCGAGCTATGGCAAAATGTTAGGAGACCTTTTTTGTAGAGAATTATGTTTCCTACAATTTATGCTCTATGATATTTTTTGATCAGAAGCGTAGTTTTCGAGATATATCGAGATATTTAAAAGATCCGAAGCCGCACCAACATAATAGAGATACAGAAACACCGTGGCCCCTTTCTTTGAGATAACTCTGCACTAGTGCGAGCCGCAAATGCCGCTTCCAGCTTAGCTGTGCAGAAGAAGAACAACAAGAAGAAGAAATATCTCGAAATATGTCCGTCAGGCCCCTTCCCTCGAGATAAATCTACAAATATCTCGGAAACGAAGCGAGCTATGGCAAAATGTTAAGAGACCTTTTTTGTAGAGAATTAAGTTTCCTACTTTTTATGTTCTATGATATTTTTTGATCGGATGCGTAGTTCTCGAGATATATCAAGATATTTAAAAGTTCCGAAGCCGCACCAACATAATAGAGATACAGAAACACCGTGGCCCCTTTCTTTGAGATAACTCTGCACTATTGCGAGCTGGAAATGCCACTTCCAGTTTAGCTGTGCAGAAGAAGAACAACAAGAAGAAGAAATATCTCGAAATATGTCCGTCAGGCCCCTTCCCTTGAGATATATCTGCAAATATCTCGGAAACGAAACGAGCTATGGCAAAATCTTAAGAGACCTTTTTTGTAGAGAATTATGTTTCCTACAGTTTATGTTCTATGATATTTTTTGATCAGAAGCGTAGTTCTCGAGATATATCAAGATATTTAAAAGTTCCGAAGCTGCACCAACATAATAGAGGTACAGAAACACCGTGGCCTCTTTCTTTGAGATAACTCTGCACTATTGCGAGCTGCAAATGCCACTTCCAGCTTAGCTGTGCAGAAGAAGAACAACAAGAAGAAGAAATATCTCGAAATATGTCCGTCAGGCCCCTTCCCTTGAGGTAAATCTGCATATATCTCGGAAACGAAGCGAGCTATGGCAAAATGTTAAGAGACCTTTTTGGTAGAGAATGAAGTTTCCTACTTTTTATGTTCTATGATATTTTTTGATCAGATGCGTAGTTCTCGAGATATATCAAGATATTTAAAAGTTCCGAAGCCGCACCAACATAATAGAGATACAGAAACACCGTGGCCCCTTTCTTTGAGATAACTCTGCACTATTGCGAGCTGGAAATGCCACTTCCAGTTTAGCTGTGCAGAAGAAGAACAACAAGAAGAAGAAATATCTCGAAACATGTCCGTCAGGCCCCTTCCCTTGAAATAAATCTGCAAATATCTCGGAAACGAAGCGAGCTATGGCAAAATGTTAAGAGACTTTATTTGTAGAGAATTATGTTTCCTACAATTTATGTTCTATGATATTTTTTGATCAGATGCGTACTTCTCGAGATATATCAAGATATTTAAAAGTTCCGAAGCCGCACCAACATAATAGAGATACAGAAACACCGTGGCCCCTTTCTTTGAGATAACTCTGCACTACTGCGAGCTGGAAATGCCACTTCCAGTTTAGCTGTGCAGAAGAAGAACAACAAGAAGAAGAAATATCTCGAAATATGTCCGTCAGGCCCCTTCCCTTGAGATAAATCTGCAAATATCTCGGAAACGAAGCGAGCTATGGCAAAATGTTAAGAGACCTTTTTTGTAGAGAATTAAGTTTCCTACTTTTTATGTTCTATGATATTTTTTGATCGGATGCGTAGTTCTCGAGATATATCAAGATATTTAAAAGTTCCGAAGCCGCACCAACATAATAGAGATACAGAAACACCGTGGCCCCTTTCTTTGAGATAACTCTGCACTATTGCGAGCTGCAAATGCCACTTCCAGCTTAGCTGTGCAGAAGAAGAACAACAAGAAGAAGAAATATCTCGAAATATGTCCGTCAGGCCCCTTCCCTTGAGATAAATCTGCACATATCTCGGAAGCGAAGCGAGCTATGGCAAAATGTTAAGAGACCTTTTTTGTAGAGAATTATGTTTCCTACAATTTACGTTCTATGACATTTTTTGATCAGAAGCGTAGTTTTCGAGATATATCAAGATATTTAAAAGTTCCGAAGCCGCACCAACATAATAGAGATACAGAACACCGTGGCCCCTTTCTTTCAGATAACTCTGCACTATTGCGAGCTGGAAATGCCACTTCCAGTTTAGCTGTGCAGAAGAAGAACAAGAAGAAGAAGAAATATCTCGAAATATGTCCGTCAGACCCCTTCCCTTGAGATATATCTGCAAATATCTCGGAAACGAAGCGAGCTATGGCAAAATGTTAAGAGACCTTTTTTGTAGAGAATTAAGTTTTCTACTTTTTATGTTCTATGATATTTTTTGATCAGATGCGTAGTTCTCGAGATATATCAAGATATTTAAAAGTTCCGAAGCTGCACCAACATAATAGAGATACAGAAACACCGTGGCCCCTTTCTTTGAGATAACTCTGCACTACTGCGAGCTGGAAATGCCACTTCCAGTTTAGCTGTGCAGAAGAAGAACAACAAGAAGAAGAAATATCTCGAAATATGTCCGTCAGGCCCCTTCCCTTGAGATAAATCTGCAAATATCTCGGAAACGAAGCGAGGTATGGCAAAATGTTAAGAGACCTTATTTGTGGAGAATTAAGTTTCCTACTTTTTATGTTCTATGATATTATTTGATCAGATGCGAAGTTCTCGAGATATATCAAGATATTTAAAAGTTCCGAAGCCGCACCAACATAATAGAGATACAGAAACACCGTGGCCCCTTTCTTTGAGATAACTCTGCACTATTGCGAGCTGCAAATGCCACTTCCAGCTTAGCTGTGCAGAAGAAGAACAACAAGAAGAAGAAATATCTCGAAATATGTCCGTCAGGCCCCTTCCCTTGAGATAAATCTGCAAGTATCTTGGAAACGAAGCGAGCTATGGCAAAATGTTAAGACACCTTTTTTGTAGAGAATTAAGTTTCCTACTTTTTATGTTCTATGATATTTTTTGATCAGATGCGTAGTTCTCGAGATATATCAAGATATTTAAAAGTTCCGAAGCCGCACCAACATAATAGAGATACAGAAACACCGTGGCCCCTTTCTTTGAGATAACTCTGCGCTATTGCGATCTGGAAATGCCACTTCCAGTTTAGCTGTGCAGAAGAAGAACAACAAGAAGAGGAAATATCTCGAAATATGTCCGTCAGGCCCCTTCCCTTGAGATATATCTGCAAATATCTCGGAAACGAAACGAGCTATGGCAAAATGTTAAGAGAGCTTTTTTGTAGAGAATTATGTTTCCTACAATTTATGTTCTATGATATTTTTTGATCAGAAGCGTAGTTTTCGAGATATATCGAGATATTTAAAAGATCCGAAGCCGCACCAACATAATAGAGATACAGAAACACCGTGGCCCCTTTCTTTGAGATAACTCTGCACTACTGCGAGCTGGAAATGCCACTTCCAGTTTAGCTGTGCAGAAGAAGAACAACAAGAAGAAGAAATATCTCGAAATATGTCCGTCAGGCCCCTTCCCTTGAGATAAATCTGCAAGTATCTTGGAAACGAAGCGAGCTATGGCAAAATGTTAAGAGACCTTTTTTGTAGAGAATTAAGTTTCCTACTTTTTATGTTCTATGATATTTTTTGATCAGATGCGTAGTTCTCGAGATATATCAAGATATTTAAAAGTTCCGAAGCCGCACCAACATAATAGAGATACAGAAACACCGTGGCCCCTTTCTTTGAGATAACTCTGCGCTATTGCGAGCTGGAAATGCCACTTCCAGTTTAGCTGTGCAGAAGAAGAACAACAAGAAGAAGAAATATCTCGAAATATGTCCGTCAGGCCCCTTCCCTTGAGATATATCTGCAAATATCTCGGAAACGAAACGAGCTATGGCAAAATCTTAAGAGACCTTTTTTGTAGAGAATTATGTTTCCTACAGTTTATGTTCTATGATATTTTTTGATCAGAAGCGTAGTTCTCGAGATATATCAAGATATTTAAAAGTTCCGAAGCTGCACCAACATAATAGAGGTACAGAAACACCGTGGCCTCTTTCTTTGAGATAACTCTGCACTATTGCGAGCTGCAAATGCCACTTCCAGCTTAGCTGTGCAGAAGAAGAACAACAAGAAGAAGAAATATCTCGAAATATGTCCGTCAGGCCCCTTCCCTTGAGGTAAATCTGCATATATCTCGGAAAAGAAGCGAGCTATGGCAAAATGTTAAGAGACCTTTTTGGTAGAGAATGAAGTTTCCTACTTTTTATGTTCTATGATATTTTTTGATCAGATGCGTAGTTCTCGAGATATATCAAGATATTTAAAAGTTCCGAAGCCGCACCAACATAATAGAGATACAGAAACACCGTGGCCCCTTTCTTTGAGATAACTCTGCACTATTGCGAGCTGGAAATGCCACTTCCAGTTTAGCTGTGCAGAAGAAGAACAACAAGAAGAAGAAATATCTCGAAACATGTCCGTCAGGCCCCTTCCCTTGAAATAAATCTGCAAATATCTCGGAAACGAAGCGAGCTATGGCAAAATGTTAAGAGACTTTATTTGTAGAGAATTATGTTTCCTACAATTTATGTTCTATGATATTTTTTGATCAGATGCGTACTTCTCGAGATATATCAAGATATTTAAAAGTTCCGAAGCCGCACCAACATAATAGAGATACAGAAACACCGTGGCCCCTTTCTTTGAGATAACTCTGCACTACTGCGAGCTGGAAATGCCACTTCCAGTTTAGCTGTGCAGAAGAAGAACAACAAGAAGAAGAAATATCTCGAAATATGTCCGTCAGGCCCCTTCCCTTGAGATAAATCTGCAAATATCTCGGAAACGAAGCGAGCTATGGCAAAATGTTAAGAGACCTTTTTTGTAGAGAATTAAGTTTCCTACTTTTTATGTTCTATGATATTTTTTGATCGGATGCGTAGTTCTCGAGATATATCAAGATATTTAAAAGTTCCGAAGCCGCACCAACATAATAGAGATACAGAAACACCGTGGCCCCTTTCTTTGAGATAACTCTGCACTATTGCGAGCTGCAAATGCCACTTCCAGCTTAGCTGTGCAGAAGAAGAACAACAAGAAGAAGAAATATCTCGAAATATGTCCGTCAGGCCCCTTCCCTTGAGATAAATCTGCACATATCTCGGAAGCGAAGCGAGCTATGGCAAAATGTTAAGAGACCTTTTTTGTAGAGAATTATGTTTCCTACAATTTACGTTCTATGACATTTTTTGATCAGAAGCGTAGTTTTCGAGATATATCAAGATATTTAAAAGTTCCGAAGCCGCACCAACATAATAGAGATACAGAACACCGTGGCCCCTTTCTTTCAGATAACTCTGCACTATTGCGAGCTGGAAATGCCACTTCCAGTTTAGCTGTGCAGAAGAAGAACAAGAAGAAGAAGAAATATCTCGAAATATGTCCGTCAGACCCCTTCCCTTGAGATATATCTGCAAATATCTCGGAAACGAAGCGAGCTATGGCAAAATGTTAAGAGACCTTTTTTGTAGAGAATTAAGTTTTCTACTTTTTATGTTCTATGATATTTTTTGATCAGATGCGTAGTTCTCGAGATATATCAAGATATTTAAAAGTTCCGAAGCTGCACCAACATAATAGAGATACAGAAACACCGTGGCCCCTTTCTTTGAGATAACTCTGCACTACTGCGAGCTGGAAATGCCACTTCCAGTTTAGCTGTGCAGAAGAAGAACAACAAGAAGAAGAAATATCTCGAAATATGTCCGTCAGGCCCCTTCCCTTGAGATAAATCTGCAAATATCTCGGAAACGAAGCGAGGTATGGCAAAATGTTAAGAGACCTTATTTGTGGAGAATTAAGTTTCCTACTTTTTATGTTCTATGATATTATTTGATCAGATGCGAAGTTCTCGAGATATATCAAGATATTTAAAAGTTCCGAAGCCGCACCAACATAATAGAGATACAGAAACACCGTGGCCCCTTTCTTTGAGATAACTCTGCACTATTGCGAGCTGCAAATGCCACTTCCAGCTTAGCTGTGCAGAAGAAGAACAACAAGAAGAAGAAATATCTCGAAATATGTCCGTCAGGCCCCTTCCCTTGAGATAAATCTGCAAGTATCTTGGAAACGAAGCGAGCTATGGCAAAATGTTAAGACACCTTTTTTGTAGAGAATTAAGTTTCCTACTTTTTATGTTCTATGATATTTTTTGATCAGATGCGTAGTTCTCGAGATATATCAAGATATTTAAAAGTTCCGAAGCCGCACCAACATAATAGAGATACAGAAACACCGTGGCCCCTTTCTTTGAGATAACTCTGCGCTATTGCGATCTGGAAATGCCACTTCCAGTTTAGCTGTGCAGAAGAAGAACAACAAGAAGAGGAAATATCTCGAAATATGTCCGTCAGGCCCCTTCCCTTGAGATATATCTGCAAATATCTCGGAAACGAAACGAGCTATGGCAAAATGTTAAGAGACCTTTTTTGTAGAGAATTATGTTTCCTACAATTTATGTTCTATGATATTTTTTGATCAGAAGCGTAGTTTTCGAGATATATCGAGATATTTAAAAGATCCGAAGCCGCACCAACATAATAGAGATACAGAAACACCGTGGCCCCTTTCTTTGAGATAACTCTGCACTACTGCGAGCTGGAAATGCCACTTCCAGTTTAGCTGTGCAGAAGAAGAACAACAAGAAGAAGAAATATCTCGAAATATGTCCGTCAGGCCCCTTCCCTTGAGATAAATCTGCAAGTATCTTGGAAACGAAGCGAGCTATGGCAAAATGTTAAGAGACCTTTTTTGTAGAGAATTAAGTTTCCTACTTTTTATGTTCTATGATATTTTTTGATCAGATGCGTAGTTCTCGAGATATATCAAGATATTTAAAAGTTCCGAAGCCGCACCAACATAATAGAGATACAGAAACACCGTGGCCCCTTTCTTTGAGATAACTCTGCGCTATTGCGAGCTGGAAATGCCACTTCCAGTTTAGCTGTGCAGAAGAAGAACAACAAGAAGAAGAAATATCTCGAAATATGTCCGTCAGGCCCCTTCCCTTGAGATAAATCTGCAAATATCTCGGAAACGAAGCGAGCTATGGCAAAATGTTAAGAGACCTTATTTGTAGAGAATTAAGTTTCCTACTTTTTATGTTCTATGATATTTTTTGATCAGATGCGTAGTTCTCGAGATATATCAAGATATTTAAAAGTTCCGCAGCCGCACCAATATAATAGAGATACAGAAACACCGTGGCCCCTTTCTTTGAGATAACTCTGCACTATTGCGAGCTGCAAATGCCACTTCCAGCTTAGCTGTGCAGAAGAAGAACAACAAGAAGAAGAAATATCTAGAAATATTTCCGTCAGGCCCCTTCCCTTGAGATAAATCTGCATATATCCCGGAAAAGAAGCGAGCTATGGCAAAATGTTAAGAGACCTTTTTTGTAGAGAATGATGTTTCCTACAATTTATGTTCTATGATATTTTTTGATCAGAAGGGTAGTTTTCGAGATATATCAAGATATTTAAAAGTTCCGAAGCCGCACCAACATAATAGAGATACAGAAACACCGTGGCCCCTTTCTTTCAGATAACTCTGCACTATTGCGAGCTGGAAATGCCACTTCCAGTTTACCTGTGCAGAAGAAGAACAACAAGAAGAAGAAATATCTCGAAATATGTCCGTCAGTCCCCTTCCCTTGAGATAAATCTGCAAATATCTCGGAAACGAAGCGAGCTATGGCAAAATGTTAAGAGACCTGTTTTGTAGAGAATTAAGTTTCCTACTTTTTATGTTCTATGATATTTTTTGATCAGATGCGTAGTTCTCGAGATATATCAAGATATTTAAAAGTTCCGAAGCCGCACCAACACAATAGAGATACAGAAACACCGTGGCCCCTTTCTTCGAGATAACTCTGCACTGGTGCGAGCCGCAAATGCCTCTTCCAGCTTAGCTGTGCAGAAGAAGAACAACAAGAAGAAGAAATATCTCGAAATATGTCCGTCAGGCCCCTTCCCTCGAGATAAATCTGCAAATATCTCGGAAACGAAGCGAGCTATGGCAAAATGTTAAGAGACCTTTTTTGTAGAGAATTATGTTTCCTACAATTTACGTTCTATGACATTTTTTGATCAGAAGCGTAGTTTTCGAGATATATCAAGATATTTAAAAGTTCCGAAGCCGCACCAACATAATAGAGATACAGAACACCGTGGCCCCTTTCTTTCAGATAACTCTGCACTATTGCGAGCTGGAAATGCCACTTCCAGTTTAGCTGTGCAGAAGAAGAACAAGAAGAAGAAGAAATATCTCGAAATATGTCCGTCAGACCCCTTCCCTTGAGATATATCTGCAAATATCTCGGAAACGAAGCGAGCTATGGCAAAATGTTAAGAGACCTTTTTTGTAGAGAATTAAGTTTTCTACTTTTTATGTTCTATGATATTTTTTGATCAGATGCGTAGTTCTCGAGATATATCAAGATATTTAAAAGTTCCGAAGCTGCACCAACATAATAGAGATACAGAAACACCGTGGCCCCTTTCTTTGAGATAACTCTGCACTACTGCGAGCTGGAAATGCCACTTCCAGTTTAGCTGTGCAGAAGAAGAACAACAAGAAGAAGAAATATCTCGAAATATGTCCGTCAGGCCCCTTCCCTTGAGATAAATCTGCAAATATCTCGGAAACGAAGCGAGGTATGGCAAAATGTTAAGAGACCTTATTTGTGGAGAATTAAGTTTCCTACTTTTTATGTTCTATGATATTATTTGATCAGATGCGAAGTTCTCGAGATATATCAAGATATTTAAAAGTTCCGAAGCCGCACCAACATAATAGAGATACAGAAACACCGTGGCCCCTTTCTTTGAGATAACTCTGCACTATTGCGAGCTGCAAATGCCACTTCCAGCTTAGCTGTGCAGAAGAAGAACAACAAGAAGAAGAAATATCTCGAAATATGTCCGTCAGGCCCCTTCCCTTGAGATATATCTGCAAATATCTCGGAAACGAAACGAGCTATGGCAAAATGTTAAGAGACCTTTTTTGTAGAGAATTATGTTTCCTACAATTTATGTTCTATGATATTTTTTGATCAGAAGCGTAGTTTTCGAGATATATCGAGATATTTAAAAGATCCGAAGCCGCACCAACATAATAGAGATACAGAAACACCGTGGCCCCTTTCTTTGAGATAACTCTGCACTACTGCGAGCTGGAAATGCCACTTCCAGTTTAGCTGTGCAGAAGAAGAACAACAAGAAGAAGAAATATCTCGAAATATGTCCGTCAGGCCCCTTCCCTTGAGATAAATCTGCAAGTATCTTGGAAACGAAGCGAGCTATGGCAAAATGTTAAGAGACCTTTTTTGTAGAGAATTAAGTTTCCTACTTTTTATGTTCTATGATATTTTTTGATCAGAAGCGTAGTTCTCGAGATATATCAAGATATTTAAAAGTTCCGAAGCCGCACCACCATAATACAGATACAGAAACACCGTGGCCCCTTTCTTTCAGATAACTCTGCGCTATTGCGAGCTGGAAATGCCACTTCCAGTTTAGCTGTGCAGAAGAAGAACAACAAGAAGAAGAAATATCTCGAAATATGTCCGTCAGGCCCCTTCCCTTGAGATAAATCTGCATATATCTCGGAAACGAAGCGAGCTATGGCAAAATGTTGAGAGACCTTTTTTGTAGAGAATTAAGTTTTCTACTTTTTATGTTCTATGATATTTTTTGATCAGATGCGTAGTTCTCGAGATACATCAAGATATTTAAAAGTTCCGAAGCTGCACCAACATAATAGAGGTACAGAAACACCGTGGCCTCTTTCTTTGAGATAACTCTGCACTATTGCGAGCTGCAAATGCCACTTCCAGCTTAGCTGTGCAGAAGAAGAACAACAAGAAGAAGAAATATCTCGAAATATGTCCGTCAGACCCCTTCCCTTGAGATAAATCTGCAAATATCTCGGAAACGAAGCGAGCTATGGCAAAATGTTAAGAGACCTTTTTTGTAGAGAATTAAGTTTTCTACTTTTTATGTTCTATGATATTTTTTGATCAGATGCGTAGTTCTCGAGATATATCAAGATATTTAAAAGTTCCGAAGCCGCACCAACATAATAGAGATACAGAAACACCGTGGCCCCTTTCTTTGAGATAACTCTGCACTACTGCGAGCTGGAAATGCCACTTCCAGTTTAGCTGTGCAGAAGAAGAACAACAAGAAGAAGAAATATCTCGAAATATGTCCGTCAGGCCCCTTCCCTTGAGATAAATCTGCAAGTATCTTGGAAACGAAGCGAGCTATGGCAAAATGTTAAGAGACCTTTTTTGTAGAGAATTAAGTTTCCTACTTTTTATGTTCTATGATATTTTTTGATCAGATGCGTAGTTCTCGAGATATATCAAGATATTTAAAGTTCCGAAGCCGCACCAACATAATAGAGATACAGAAACACCGTGGCCCCTTTCTTTGAGATAACTCTGCGCTATTGCGAGCTGGAAATGCCACTTCCAGTTTAGCTGTGCAGAAGAAGAACAACAAGAAGAGGAAATATCTCGAAATATGTCCGTCAGGCCCCTTCCCTTGAGATAAATCTGCATATATCTCGGAAAAGAAGCGAGCTATGGCAAAATGTTAAGAGACCTTTTTTGTAGAGAATTATGTTTCTTACAATTTATGTTCTATGATATTTTTTGATCAGAAGCGTAGTTTTCGAGATATATCAAGATATTTCAAAGTTCCGAAGCCGCACCAACATAATAGAGATACAGAAACACCGTGGCCCCTTTCTTTCAGATAACTCTGCACTATTGCGAGCTGGAAATGCCACTTCCAGTTTAGCTGTGCAGAAGAAGAACAAGAAGAAGAAGAAATATCTCGAAATATGTCCGTCAGACCCCTTCCCTTGAGATATATCTGCAAATATCTCGGAAACGAAGCGAGCTATGGCAAAATGTTAAGAGACCTTTTTTGTAGAGAATTAAGTTTTCTACTTTTTATGTTCTATGATATTTTTTGATCAGATGCGTAGTTCTCGAGATATATCAAGATATTTAAAAGTTCCGAAGCTGCACCAACATAATAGAGATACAGAAACACCGTGGCCCCTTTCTTTGAGATAACTCTGCACTACTGCGAGCTGGAAATGCCACTTCCAGTTTAGCTGTGCAGAAGAAGAACAACAAGAAGAAGAAATATCTCGAAATATGTCCGTCAGGCCCCTTCCCTTGAGATAAATCTGCAAATATCTCGGAAACGAAGCGAGGTATGGCAAAATGTTAAGAGACCTTATTTGTGGAGAATTAAGTTTCCTACTTTTTATGTTCTATGATATTATTTGATCAGATGCGAAGTTCTCGAGATATATCAAGATATTTAAAAGTTCCGAAGCCGCACCAACATAATAGAGATACAGAAACACCGTGGCCCCTTTCTTTGAGATAACTCTGCACTATTGCGAGCTGCAAATGCCACTTCCAGCTTAGCTGTGCAGAAGAAGAACAACAAGAAGAAGAAATATCTCGAAATATGTCCGTCAGGCCCCTTCCCTTGAGATATATCTGCAAATATCTCGGAAACGAAACGAGCTATGGCAAAATGTTAAGAGACCTTTTTTGTAGAGAATTATGTTTCCTACAATTTATGTTCTATGATATTTTTTGATCAGAAGCGTAGTTTTCGAGATATATCGAGATATTTAAAAGATCCGAAGCCGCACCAACATAATAGAGATACAGAAACACCGTGGCCCCTTTCTTTGAGATAACTCTGCACTACTGCGAGCTGGAAATGCCACTTCCAGTTTAGCTGTGCAGAAGAAGAACAACAAGAAGAAGAAATATCTCGAAATATGTCCGTCAGGCCCCTTCCCTTGAGATAAATCTGCAAGTATCTTGGAAACGAAGCGAGCTATGGCAAAATGTTAAGAGACCTTTTTTGTAGAGAATTAAGTTTCCTACTTTTTATGTTCTATGATATTTTTTGATCAGAAGCGTAGTTCTCGAGATATATCAAGATATTTAAAAGTTCCGAAGCCGCACCACCATAATACAGATACAGAAACACCGTGGCCCCTTTCTTTCAGATAACTCTGCGCTATTGCGAGCTGGAAATGCCACTTCCAGTTTAGCTGTGCAGAAGAAGAACAACAAGAAGAAGAAATATCTCGAAATATGTCCGTCAGGCCCCTTCCCTTGAGATAAATCTGCATATATCTCGGAAACGAAGCGAGCTATGGCAAAATGTTGAGAGACCTTTTTTGTAGAGAATTAAGTTTTCTACTTTTTATGTTCTATGATATTTTTTGATCAGATGCGTAGTTCTCGAGATATATCAAGATATTTAAAAGTTCCGAAGCCGCACCAACATAATAGAGATACAGAAACAACGTGGCCCCTTTCTTTGAGATAACTCTGCACTACTGCGAGCTGGAAATGCCACTTCCAGTTTAGCTGTGCAGAAGAAGAACAACAAGAAGAAGAAATATCTCGAAATATGTCCGTCAGGCCCCTTCCCTTGAGATAAATCTGCAAGTATCTTGGAAACGAAGCGAGCTATGGCAAAATGTTAAGAGACCTTTTTTGTAGAGAATTAAGTTTCCTACTTTTTATGTTCTATGATATTTTTTGATCAGATGCGTAGTTCTCGAGATATATCAAGATATTTAAAGTTCCGAAGCCGCACCAACATAATAGAGATACAGAAACACCGTGGCCCCTTTCTTTGAGATAACTCTGCGCTATTGCGAGCTGGAAATGCCACTTCCAGTTTAGCTGTGCAGAAGAAGAACAACAAGAAGAGGAAATATCTCGAAATATGTCCGTCAGGCCCCTTCCCTTGAGATAAATCTGCATATATCTCGGAAAAGAAGCGAGCTATGGCAAAATGTTAAGAGACCTTTTTTATAGAGAATTATGTTTCTTACAATTTATGTTCTATGATATTTTTTGATCAGAAGCGTAGTTTTCGAGATATATCAAGATATTTCAAAGTTCCGAAGCCGCACCAACATAATAGAGATACAGAAACACCGTGGCCCCTTTCTTTCAGATAACTCTGCACTATTGCGAGCTGGAAATGCCACTTCCAGTTTAGCTGTGCAGAAGAAGAACAACAAGAAGAAGAAATATCTCAAAATATGTCCGTCAGTCCCCTTCCCTTGAGATAGATCTGCAAATATCTCGGAAACGAAGCGAGCTATGGCAAAATGTTAAGAGACCTTTTTTGTAGAGAATTATGTTTCCTACAATTTATGTTCTATGATATTTTTTGATCAGAAGCGTAGTTTTCGAGATATATCAAGATATTTAAAAGTTCCGAAGCCGCACCAACATAATAGAGATACAGAAACACCGTGGCCCCTTTCTTTGAGTTAACTCTGCACTATTGCGAGCTGCAAATGCCACTTCCAGCTTAGCTGTGCAGAAGAAGAACAACAAGAAGAAGAAATATCTCGAAATATGTCCGTCAGGCCCCTTCCCTTGAGATAAATCTGCAAATATCTCGGAAACGAAGCGAGCTATGGCAAAATGTTAAGAGACCTTATTTGTAGAGAATTAAGTTTCCTACTTTTTATGTTCTATGATATTTTTTGATCAGATGCGTAGTTCTCGAGATATATCAAGATATTTAAAAGTTCCGAAGCCGCACCAACATAATAGAGATACAGAAACACCGTGGCCCCTTTCATTGAGATAACTCCGCGCTATTGCGAGCTGGAAATGCCACTTCCAGTTTAGCTGTGCAGAAGAAGAACAACAAGAAGAGGAAATATCTCGAAATATGTCCGTCAGGCCCCTTCCCTTGAGATAAATCTGCAAATATCTCGGAAACGAAGCGAGCTATGGCAAAATGTTAAGATACCTTTTTTGTAGAGAATTAAGTTTCCTACTTTTTATGTTGTATGATATTTTTTGATCAGATGCGTAGTTCTCGAGATATATCAAGATATTTAAAAGTTCCGAAGCCGCACCAACATAATAGAGGTACAGAAACACCGTGGCCCCTTTCTTTGAGATAACTCTGCACTATTGCGAGCTGCAAATGCCACTTCCAGCTTAGCTGTGCAGAAGAAGAACAACAAGAAGAAGCAATATTTCGAAATGGGTCCGTCAGGCCCCTTCCCTTGAGATAAATCTGCAAATATCTCGGAAACGAAGCGAGCTACGGCAAAATGTTAAGAGACCTTTTTTGTAGAAAATGAGGTTTCCTACTTTTCATGTTCTATGATATTTTTTGATCAGATGCGTAGTTCTCGAGATATATCAAGATATTTAAAAGTTCCGAAGCCGCACCAACATAATAGAGATACAGAAACACCGTGGCCCCTTTCTTTGAGATAACTCTGCACTATTGCGAGCTGCAAATGCCACTTCCAGCTTAGCTGTGCAGAAGAGGAACAACAAGAAGAAGAAATATCTCGGAATATGTCCATCAGGCCCCTTCCGTTGAGCTAAATCTGCAAATATCTCGGAAACGAAGCGAGCTATGGCAAAATGTTAAGAGACCTTTTTTGTAGAGAATTATGTTTCCTACAATTTACTTTCTCTGATATTTTCTGATCAGAAGCGTAGTTTTCGAGATATATCGAGATATTTAAAAGTTCCGAAGCCGCACCAACATAATAGAGATACAGAAACACCGTGGCCCCTTTCTTTGAGATAACTCTGCACTATTGCGACCTGCAAATGCCACTTCCAGCTTAGCTGTGCAGAAGAAGAACAAGAAGAAGAAATATCTCGAAATATGTCCGTCAGGCCCCTTCCCTTGAGATAAATCTGCAAATATCTCGGAAACGAAGCGAGCTATGGCAAAATGTTAAGAGACCTTTTTTGTAGAGAATTAAGTTTCCTACTTTTCATGTTCTATGATATTTTTTGATCAGATGCGTAGTTCTCGAGATATATCAAGATATTTAAAAGTTCCGAAGCCGCACCAACATAATAGAGATACAGAAACACCGTGGCCCCTTTCTTTGAGATAACTCTGCACTATTGCGAGCTGCAAATGCGACTTCCAGGTTAGCTGTGCAGAAGAAGAACAACAAGAAGAAGAAATATCTCGAAATATGTCCGTCAGGCCCCTTCCCTTGAGATAAATCTGCAAATATCTCGGAAACGAAGCGAGCTATGGCAAAATGTTAAGATACCTTTTTTGTAGAGAATTAAGTTTCCTACTTTTTATGTTCTATGATATTTTTTGATCAGATGCATAGTTCTCGAGATATATCAAGATATTTAAAAGCTTCGAAGCTGCACCAACATAATAGAGGTACAGAAACACCGTGGCCCCTTTCTTTGAGATAACTCTGCACTATTGCGAGCTGCAAATGCCACTTCCAGCTTAGCTGTGCAGAAGAAGAACAACAAGCAGAAGAAATATTTCGAAATATATCCGTCAGGCCCCTTCCCTTGAGATAAATCTGCAAATATCTCGGAAACGAAGCGAGCTATGGCAAAATGTTAAGAGACCTTATTTGTAGAAAATTAAGTTTCCTACTTTCTATGTTCTACGATATTTTTTGATCAGATGCGTAGTTCTCGAGATATATCAAGATATTTAAAAGTTCCGAAGCCGCACCAACATAATAGAGATACAGAAACACCGTGGCCCCTGTCTTTGAGATAACTCTGCACTATTGCGAGCTGCAAATGCCACTTCCAGCTTAGCTGCGCAGAAGAAGAACAACAAGAAGAAGAAATATCTCGAAATATGTCCGTCAGGCCCCTTCCCTTGAGATAAATCTGCAAATATCTCGGAAACGAAGCGAGCTATGGCAAAATGTTAAGAGACTTTATTTGTAGAGAATTAAGTTTCCTACTTTTTATGTTCTATGATATTTTTTGATCAGATGCGTAGTTCTCGAGATATATCAAGATATTTAAAAGTTCCGAAGCCGCACCAACATAATAGAGACACAGAAACACCGTGGCCCCATTCTTTGAGATAACTGCACTATTGCGAGCTGCAAATGCCACTTCCAGCTTAGCTGTGCAGAAGAAGAACAACAAGAAGAAGAAATATCTCGAAATATGTCCGTCAGGCCCCTTCCCTTGAGATAAATCTGCAAATATCTCGGAAACGAAGCGAGCTATGGCAAAATGTTAAGAGACCTTTTTTGTAGAGAATTAGGTTTCCTACTTTTTATGTTCTCTGATATTTTTTGATCAGAAGCGTAGTTCTCGAGATATATCGAGATATTTAAAAGTTCCGAAGCCGCACCAACATAATAGAGATACAGAAACACCGTGGCCCCTTTCTTTGAGATAACTCTGCACTATTGCGACCTGCAAATGCCACTTCCAGCTTAGCTGTGCAGAAGAAGAACAACAAGAAGAAGAAATATCTCGAAATATGTCCGTCAGGCCCCTTCCCTTGAGATATATCTGCAAATATCTCGGAAACGAAGCGAGCTATGGCAAAATGTTAGGAGACCTTTTTTGTAGAGAATTAAGTTTCCTACTTTTCATGTTCTATGATATTTTTTGATCAGATGCGTAGTTCTCGAGATATTTCAAGATATTTAAAAGTTCCGAAGCCGCACCAACATAATATAGATACAGAAACACCGTGGCCTCTTTCTTTGAGATAACTCTGCACTATTGCGAGCTGCAAATGCCACTTCCAGCTTAGCTGTGCAGAAGAGGAACAACAAGAAGAAGAAATATCTCGGAATATGTCCATCAGGCCCCTTCCGTTGAGCTAAATCTGCAAATATCTCGGAAACGAAGCGAGCTATGGCAAAATGTTAAGAGACCTTTTTTGTAGAGAATTATGTTTCCTACAATTTACGTTCTCTGATATTTTTTGATCAGAAGCGTAGTTTTCGAGATATATCGAGATATTTAAAAGTTCCGAAGCCGCACCAACATAATAGAGATACAGAAACACCGTGGCCCCTTTCTTTGAGATAACTCTGCACTATTGCGACCCGCAAATGCCACTTCCAGCTTAGCTGTGCAGAAGAAGAACAACAAGAAGAAGAAATATCTCGAAATATGTCCGTCAGGCCCCTTCCCTTGAGATATATCTGCAAATATCTCGGAAACGAAGCGAGCTATGGCAAAATGTTAGGAGACCTTTTTTGTAGAGAATTAAGTTTCCTACTTTTCATGTTCTATGATATTTTTTGATCAGATGCGTAGTTCTCGAGATATTTCAAGATATTTAAAAGTTCCGAAGCCGCACCAACATAATAGAGATACAGAAACACCGTGGCCCCTTTCTTTGAGATAACTCTGCACTATTGCGAGCTGCAAATGCCACTTCCAGCTTAGCTGTGCAGAAGAGGAACAACAAGAAGAAGAAATATCTCGGAATATGTCCATCAGGCCCCTTCCGTTGAGCTAAATCTGCAAATATCTCGTAAACGAAGCGAGCTATGGCAAAATGTTAAGAGACCTTTTTTGTAGAGAATTATGTTTCCTACAATTTACGTTGTCTGATATTTTTGATCAGAAGCGTAGTTTTCGAGATATATCGAGATATTTAAAAGTTCCGAAGCCGCACCAACATAATAGAGATACAGAAACACCGTGGCCCCTTTCTTTGAGATAACTCTGCACTATTGCGACCCGCAAATGCCACTTCCAGCTTAGCTGTGCAGAAGAAGAACAACAAGAAGAAGAAATATCTCGAAATATGTCCGTCAGGCCCCTTCCCTTGAGATATATCTGCAAATATCTCGGAAACGAAACGAGCTATGGCAAAATGTTAGGAGAGCTTTTTTGTAGAGAATTAAGTTTCCTACTTTTCATGTTCTATGATATTTTTTGATCAGATGCGTAGTTCTCGAGATATATCAAGATATTTAAAAGTTCCGAAGCTGCACCAACATAATAGAGGTACAGAAACACCGTGGCCTCGTTCTTTGAGATAACTCTGCACTATTGCGAGCTGCAAATGCCACTTCCAGCTTAGCTGTGCAGAAGAGGAACAACAAGAAGAAGAAATATCTCGGAATACGTCCGTCAGGCCCCTTCCCTTGAGATAAATCTGCAAATATCTCGGAAACGAAGCGAGCTATGGCAAAATGTTAAGAGACCTTTTTTATAAAGAATTAAGTTTCCTACTTTTTATGTTCTATGACCTTTTTTGATCAGATGCGTAGTTCTCGAGATATATCAAGATATTTAAAAGTTCCGAAGCTGCACCAACATAATAGAGGTACAGAAACACCGTGGCCTCTTTCTTTGAGATAACTCTGCACTATTGCGAGCTGCAAATGCCACTTCCAGCTTAGCTGTGCAGAAGAGGAACAACAAGAAGAAGAAATATCTCGGAATATGTCCGTCAGGCCCCTTCCGTTGAGCTAAATCTGCAAATATCTCGGAAACGAAGCGAGCTATGGCAAAATGTTAAGAGACCTTTTTTGTAGGGAATTAAGTTTCCTACTTTTTATGTTCTATGATATTTTTTGATCAGATGCGTAGTTCTCGAGATATATCAAGATATTTAAAAGTTCCGAAGCCGCACCAACATAATAGAGATACAGAAACACCGTGGCCCCTTTCTTTGAGATAACTCTGCACTATTGCGAGCTGCAAATGCCACTTCCAGCTTAGCTGTGCAGAAGAAGAACAAGAAGAAGAAATATCTCGAAATATGTCCGTCAGGCCCCTTCCCTTGAGATAAATCTGCAAATATCTCGGAAACGAAGCGAGCTATGGCAAAATGTTAAGATACCTTTTTTGTAGAGAATTAAGTTTCCTACTTTTTATGTTGTATGATATTTTTTGATCAGATGCGTAGTTCTCGAGATATATCAAGATATTTAAAAGTTCCGAAGCCGCACCAACATAATAGAGGTACAGAAACACCGTGGCCCCTTTCTTTGAGATAACTCTGCACTATTGCGAGCTGCAAATGCCACTTCCAGCTTAGCTGTGCAGAAGAAGAACAACAAGAAGAAGAAATATTTCGAAATGGGTCCGTCAGGCCCCTTCCCTTGAGATAAATCTGCAAATATCTCGGAAACGAAGCGAGCTACGGCAAAATGTTAAGAGACCTTTTTTGTAGAAAATTAGGTTTCCTACTTTTCATGTTCTATGATATTTTTTGATCAGATGCGTAGTTCTCGAGATATATCAAGATATTTAAAAGTTCCGAAGCCGCACCAACATAATAGAGATACAGAAACACCGTGGACCCTTTCTTTGAGATAACTCTGCACTATTGCGAGCTGCAAATGCCACTTCCAGCTTAGCTGTGCAGAAGAGGAACAACAAGAAGAAGAAATATCTCGGAATATGTCCATCAGGCCCCTTCCGTTGAGCTAAATCTGCAAATATCTCGGAAACGAAGCGAGCTATGGCAAAATGTTAAGAGACCTTTTTTGTAGAGAATTATGTTTCCTACAATTTACTTTCTCTGATATTTTCTGATCAGAAGCGTAGTTTTCGAGATATATCGAGATATTTAAAAGTTCCGAAGCCGCACCAACATAATAGAGATACAGAAACACCGTGGCCCCTTTCTTTGAGATAACTCTGCACTATTGCGAGCTGTAAATGCCACTTCCAGCTTAGCTGTGCAGAAGAAGAGCAACAAGAAGAAGAAATATCTCGGAATATGTCCGTCAGGCCCCTTCCGTTGAGCTAAATCTGCAAATATCTCGGAAACGAAGCGAGCTATGGCAAAATGTTAAGAGACCTTTTTTGTAGAGAATTATGTTTCCTACAAGTTATGTTCTATGATATTTTTTTGATCAGAAGCGTAGTTTTCGAGATATATCGAGATATTTAAAAGTTCCGAAGCCGCACCAACATAATAGAGATACAGAAACACCGTGGCCCCTTTCTTTGAGATAACTCTGCACTATTGCGAGCTGTAAATGCCACTTCCAGCTTAGCTGTGCAGAAGAAGAACAACAAGAAGAAGAAGTATCTCGAAATATGTCCGTCAGGCCCCTTCCCTTGAGATAAATCTGCAAATATCTCGGAAACGAAGCGAGCTATGGCAAAATGTTAAGATACCTTTTTTGTAGAGAATTAAGTTTCCTACTTTTTATGTTCTATGATATTTTTTGATCAGATGCGTAGTTCTCGAGATATATCAAGATATTTAAAAGTTCCGAAGCTGCACCAACATAATAGAGATACAGAAACACCGTGGCCCCTTTCTTTGAGATAACTCTGCACTATTGCGAGCTGTAAATGCCACTTCCAGCTTAGCTGTGCAGAAGAAGAACAACAAGAAGAAGAAATATCTCGAAATATGTCCGTCAGGCCCCTTCCCTTGAGATAAATCTGCAAATATCTCGGAAACGAAGCGAGCTATGGCAAAATGTTAAGAGACCTTTTTTGTAGAGAATTAAGTTTCCTACTTTTTATGCTCTATGATATTTTTTGATCAGATGCGTAGTTCTCGAGATATATCAAGATATTTAAAAGTTCCGAAGCCGCACCAACATAATAGAAATACAGAAACACCGTGGCCCCTTTCTTTGAGATAACTCTGCACTATTGCGAGCTGCAAATGACACTGCCAGCTTAGCTGTGCAGAAGAGGAACAACAAGAAGAAGAAATATCTCGAAATATGTCCGTCAGGCCCCTTCCCTTGAGATAAATCTGCAAATATCTCGGAAACGAAGCGAGCTATGGCAAAATGTTAAGAGACCTTTTTTATAGAGAATTAAGTTTCCTACTTTTTATGTTCTATGACTTTTTTTGATCAGATGCGTAGTTCTCGAGATATATCAAGATATTTAAAAGTTCCGAAGCTGCACCAACATAATAGAGGTACAGAAGCACCGTGGCCTCTTTCTTTGAGATAACTCTGCACTATTGCGAGCTGCAAATGCCACTTCCAGCTTAGCTGTGCAGAAGAGGAACAACAAGAAGAAGAAATATCTCGGAATATGTCCGTCAGGCCCCTTCCGTTGAGCTAAATCTGCAAATATCTCGGAAACGAAGCGAGCTATGGCAAAATGTTAAGAGACCTTTTTTGTAGAGAATTATGTTTCCTACAATTTACGTTCTCTGATATTTTTTGATCAGAAGCGTAGTTTTCGAGATATATCGAGATATTTAAAAGTTCCGAAGCCGCACCAACATAATAGAGATACAGAAACACCGTGGCCCCTTTCTTTGAGATAACTCTGCACTATTGCGACCTGCAAATGCCACTTCCAGCTTAGCTGTGCAGAAGAAGAAATATCTCGAAATATGTCCGTCAGGCCCCTTCCCTTGAGATAAATCTGCAAATATCTCGGAAACGAAGCGAGCTATGGCAAAATGTTAAGATACCTTTTTTGTAGAGAACTAAGTTTCCTACTTTTTATGTTCTATGATATTTTTTGATCAGATGCGTAGTTCTCGAGATATATCAAGATATTTAAAAGTTCCGAAGCTGCACCAACATAATAGAGGTACAGAAACACCGTGGCCTCGTTCTTTGAGATAACTCTGCACTATTGCGAGCTGCAAATGCCACTTCCAGCTTAGCTGTGCAGAAGAGGAACAACAAGAAGAAGAAATATCTCGGAATACGTCCGTCAGGCCCCTTCCCTTGAGATAAATCTGCAAATATCTCGGAAACGAAGCGAGCTATGGCAAAATGTTAAGATACCTTTTTTGTAGAGAATTAAGTTTCCTACTTTTTATGTTGTATGATATTTTTTGATCAGATGCGTAGTTCTCGAGATATATCAAGATATTTAAAAGTTCCGAAGCCGCACCAACATAATAGAGGTACAGAAACACCGTGGCCCCTTTCTTTGAGATAACTCTGCACTATTGCGAGCTGCAAATGCCACTTCCAGCTTAGCTGTGCAGAAGAAGAACAACAAGAAGAAGAAATATTTCGAAATGGGTCCGTCAGGCCCCTTCCCTTGAGATAAATCTGCAAATATCTCGGAAACGAAGCGAGCTACGGCAAAAGGTTAAGAGACCTTTTTTGTAGAAAATTAGGTTTCCTACTTTTCATGTTCTATGATATTATTTGATCAGATGCGTAGTTCTCGAGATATATCAAGATATTTAAAAGTTCCGAAGCCGCACCAACATAATAGAGATACAGAAACACCGTGGCCCCTTTCTTTGAGATAACTCTGCACTATTGCGAGCTGCAAATGCCACTTCCAGCTTAGCTGTGCAGAAGAGGAACAACAAGAAGAAGAAATATCTCGGAATATGTCCATCAGGCCCCTTCCGTTGAGCTAAATCTGCAAATATCTCGGAAACGAAGCGAGCTATGGCAAAATGTTAAGACCTTTTTTGTAGAGAATTATGTTTCCTACAATTTACTTTCTCTGATATTTTCTGATCAGAAGCGTAGTTTTCGAGATATATCGAGATATTTAAAAGTTCCGAAGCCGCACCAACATAATAGAGATACAGAAACACCGTGGCCCCTTTCTTTGAGATAACTCTGCACTATTGCGACCTGCAAATGCCACTTCCAGCTTAGCTGTGCAGAAGAAGAACAAGAAGAAGAAATATCTCGAAATATGTCCGTCAGGCCCCTTCCCTTGAGATAAATCTGCAAATATCTCGGAAACGAAGCGAGCTATGGCAAAATGTTAAGATACCTTTTTTGTAGAGAATTATGTTTCCTACAATTTACTTTCTCTGATATTTTCTGATCAGAAGCGTAGTTTTCGAGATATATCGAGATATTTAAAAGTTCCGAAGCCGCACCAACATAATAGAGATACAGAAACACCGTGGCCCCTTTCTTTGAGATAACTCTGCACTATTGCGACCTGCAAATGCCACTTCCAGCTTAGCTGTGCAGAAGAAGAACAAGAAGAAGAAATATCTCGAAATATGTCCGTCAGGCCCCTTCCCTTGAGATAAATCTGCAAATATCTCGGAAACGAAGCGAGCTATGGCAAAATGTTAAGATACCTTTTTTGTAGAGAACTAAGTTTCCTACTTTTTACGTTCTATGATATTTTTTGATCAGATGCGTAGTTCTCGAGATATATCAAGATATTTAAAAGTTCCGAAGCTGCACCAACATAATAGAGGTACAGAAACACCGTGGCCTCTTTCTTTGAGATAACTCTGCACTATTGCGAGCTGCAAATGCCACTTCCAGCTTAGCTGTGCAGAAGAGGAACAACAAGAAGAAGAAATATCTCGGAATACGTCCGTCAGGCCCCTTCCCTTGAGCTAAATCTGCAAATATCTCGGAAACGATGCCAGCTATGGGAAAATGTTAAGAGACCTTTTTTGTAGAGAATTAAGTTTCCTACTTTTTATGTTCTATGATATTTTTTGATCAGATGCGTAGTTCTCGAGATATATCAAGATATTTAAAAGTTCCGAAGCCGCACCAACATAATAGAGATACAGAAACACCGTGGCCCCTTTCTTTGAGATAACTCTGCACTATTGCGAGCTGTAAATGTCACTTCCAGCTTAGCTGTGCAGAAGAAGAACAACAAGAAGAAGAAATATCTCGAAATATGTCCGTCAGGCCCCTTCCCTTGAGATAAATCTGCAAATATCTCGGAAACGAAGCGAGCTATGGCAAAATGTTAAGAGACCTTTTTTGTAGAGAATTAAGTTTCCTACTTTTCATGTTCTATGATATTTTTTGATCAGATGCGTAGTTTTCGAGATATATCAAGATATTTAAAAGTTCCGAAGCTGCACCAACATAATAGTGGTACAGAAACACCGTGGCCTCTTTCTTTGAGATAACTCTGCACTATTGCGAGCTGCAAATGCCACTTCCAGCTTAGCTGTGCAGAAAAGGAACAACAAGAAGAAGAAATATCTCGGAATACGTCCGTCAGGCCCCTTCCGTTGAGCTAAATCTGCAAATATCTCGGAAACGAAGCGAGCTATGGCAAAATGTTAAGAGACCTTTTTTGTAGAGAATTATGTTTCCTACAATTTACTTTCTCTGATATTTTCTGATCAGAAGCGTAGTTTTCGAGATATATCGAGATATTTAAAAGTTCCGAAGCTGCACCAACATAATAGAGGTACAGAAACACCGTGGCCTCTTTCTTTGAGATAACTCTGCACTATTGCGAGCTGCAAATGCCACTTCCAGCTTAGCTGTGCAGAAGAGGAACAACAAGAAGAAGAAATATCTCGGAATATGTCCGTCAGGCCCCTTCCGTTGAGCTAAATCTGCAAATATCTCGGAAACGAAGCGAGCTATGGCAAAATGTTAAGAGACCTTTTTTGTAGAGAATTATGTTTCCTACAATTTACGTTCTCTGATATTTTTTGATCAGATGCGTAGTTCTCGAGATATATCAAGATATTTAAAAGTTCCGAAGCCGCACCAACATAATAGAGGTACAGAAACACCGTGGCCCCTTTCTTTGAGATAACTCTGCACTATTGCGAGCTGCAAATGCCACTTCCAGCTTAGCTGTGCAGAAAAGGAACAACAAGAAGAAGAAATATCTCGGAATACGTCCGTCAGGCCCCTTCCGTTGAGCTAAATCTGCAAATATCTCGGAAACGAAGCGAGCTATGGCAAAATGTTAAGAGACCTTTTTTGTAGAGAATTATGTTTCCTACAATTTACTTTCTCTGATATTTTCTGATCAGAAGCGTAGTTTTCGAGATATATCGAGATATTTAAAAGTTCCGAAGCTGCACCAACATAATAGAGGTACAGAAACACCGTGGCCTCTTTCTTTGAGATAACTCTGCACTATTGCGAGCTGCAAATGCCACTTCCAGCTTAGCTGTGCAGAAGAGGAACATCAAGAAGAAGAAATATCTCGGAATATGTCCGTCAGGCCCCTTCCGTTGAGCTAAATCTGCAAATATCTCGGAAACGAAGCGAGCTATGGCAAAATGTTAAGAGACCTTTTTTGTAGAGAATTATGTTTCCTACAATTTACGTTCTCTGATATTTTTTGATCAGAAGCGTAGTTTTCGAGATATATCGAGATATTTAAAAGTTCCGAAGCCGCACCAACATAATAGAGATACAGAAACACCGTGGCCCCTTTCTTTGAGATAACTCTGCACTATTGCGACTTGCAAATGCCACTTCCAGCTTAGCTGTGCAGAAGAAGAAATATCTCGAAATATGTCCGTCAGGCCCCTTCCCTTGAGATAAATCTGCAAATATCTCGGAAACGAAGCGAGCTATGGCAAAATGTTAAGAGACCTTTTTTATAGAGTATTAAGTTTCCTACTTTTTATGTTCTATGACTTTTTTTGATCAGATGCGTAGTTCTCGAGATATATCAAGATATTTAAAAGTTCCGAAGCCGCACCAACATAATAGAGATACAGAAACACCGTGGCCCCTTTCTTTGAGATAACTCTGCACTATTGCGAGCTGCAAATGCCACTTCCAGCTTAGCTGTGCAGAAGAGGAACAACAAGAAGAAGAAATATCTCGGAATATGTCCATCAGGCCCCTTCCGTTGAGCTAAATCTGCAAATATCTCGGAAACGAAGCGAGCTATGGCAAAATGTTAAGAGACCTTTTTTGTAGAGAATTATGTTTCCTACAATTTACTTTCTCTGATATTTTCTGATCAGAAGCGTAGTTTTCGAGATATATCGAGATATTTAAAAGTTCCGAAGCCGCACCAACATAATAGAGATACAGAAACACCGTGGCCCCTTTCTTTGAGATAACTCTGCACTGTTGCGACCTGCAAATGCCACTTCCAGCTTAGCTGTGCAGAAGAAGAACAAGAAGAAGAAATATCTCGAAATATGTCCGTCAGGCCCCTTCCCTTGAGATAAATCTGCAAATATCTCGGAAACGAAGCGAGCTATGGCAAAATGTTAAGATACCTTTTTTGTAGAGAATTAAGTTTCCTACTTTTTATGTTGTATGATATTTTTGGATCAGATGCGTAGTTCTCGAGATATATCAAGATATTTAAAAGTTCCGAAGCCGCACCAACATAATAGAGGTACAGAAACACCGTGGCCCCTTTCATTGAGATAACTCTGCACTATTGCGAGCTGCAAATGCCACTTCCAGCTTAGCTGTGCAGAAGAAGAACAACAAGAAGAAGAAATATTTCGAAATGGGTCCGTCAGGCCCCTTCCCTTGAGATAAATCTGCAAATATCTCGGAAACGAAGCGAGCTACGGCAAAATGTTAAGAGACCTTTTTTGTAGAAAATTAGGTTTCCTACTTTTCATGTTCTATGATATTTTTTGATCAGATGCGTAGTTCTCGAGATATATCAAGATATTTAAAAGTTCCGAAGCCGCACCAACATAATAGAGATACAGAAACACCGTGGCCCCTTTCTTTGAGATAACTCTGCACTATTGCGAGCTGCAAATGCCACTTCCAGCTTAGCTGTGCAGAAGAGGAACAACAAGAAGAAGAAATATCTCGGAATATGTCCATCAGGCCCCTTCCGTTGAGCTAAATCTGCAAATATCTCGGAAACGAAGCGAGCTATGGCAAAATGTTAAGAGACCTTTTTTGTAGAGAATTATGTTTCCTACAATTTACTTTCTCTGATATTTTCTGATCAGAAGCGTAGTTTTCGAGATATATCGAGATATTTAAAAGTTCCGAAGCCGCACCAACATAATAGAGATACAGAAACACCGTGGCCCCTTTCTTTGAGATAACTCTGCACTATTGCGACCTGCAAATGCCACTTCCAGCTTAGCTGTGCAGAAGAAGAACAAGAAGAAGAAATATCTCGAAATATGTCCGTCAGGCCCCTTCCCTTGAGATAAATCTGCAAATATCTCGGAAACGAAGCGAGCTATGGCAAAATGTTAAGATACCTTTTTTGTAGAGAACTAAGTTTCCTACTTTTTATGTTCTATGATATTTTTTGATCAGATGCGTAGTTTTCGAGATATATCAAGATATTTAAAAGTTCCGAAGCTGCACCAACATAATAGAGGTACAGAAACACCGTGGCCTCTTTCTTTGAGATAACTCTGCACTATTGCGAGCTGCAAATGCCACTTCCAGCTTAGCTGTGCAGAAAAGGAACAACAAGAAGAAGAAATATCTCGGAATACGTCCGTCAGGCCCCTTCCCTTGAGCTAAATCTGCAAATATCTCGGAAACGATGCCAGCTATGGGAAAATGTTAAGAGACCTTTTTTGTAGAGAATTAAGTTTCCTACTTTTTATGTTGTATGATATTTTTTGATCAGATGCGTAGTTCTCGAGATATATCAAGATATTTAAAAGTTCCGAAGCCGCACCAACATAATAGAGATACAGAAACACCGTGGCCCCTTTCTTTGAGATAACTCTGCACTATTGCGAGCTGTAAATGCCACTTCCAGCTTAGCTGTGCAGAAGAAGAACAACAAGAAGAAGAAATATCTCGAAATATGTCCGTCAGGCCCATTCCCTTGAGATAAATCTGCAAATATCTCGGAAACGAAGCGAGCTATGGCAAAATGTTAAGAGACCTTTTTTGTAGAGAATTAAGTTTCCTACTTTTCATCTTCTATGATATTTTTTGATCAGATGCGTAGTTCTCGAGATATATCAAGATATTTAAAAGTTCCGAAGCCGCACCAACATAATAGAGATACAGAAACACCGTGGCCCCTTTCTTTGAGATAACTCTGCACTATTGCGAGCTGCAAATGCCACTTCCAGGTTAGCTGTGCAGAAGAAGAACAACAAGAAGAAGAAATATCTCGAAATATGTCCGTCAGGCCCCTTCCCTTGAGATAAATCTGCAAATATCTCGGAAACGAAGCGAGCTATGGCAAAATGTTAAGAGACCTTTTTTGTAGAGAATTAAGTTTCCTACAATTTACGTTCTCTGATATTTTTTGATCAGAAGCGTAGTTTTCGAGATATATCGAGATATTTAAAAGTTCCGAAGCCGCACCAACATAATAGAGATACAGAAACACTGTGGCCCCTTTCTTTGAGATAACTCTGCACTATTGCGACCTGCAAATGCCACTTCCAGCTTAGCTGTGCAGAAGAGGAACAACAAGAAGAAGAAATATCTCGGAATATGTCCGTCAGGCCCCTTCCGTTGAGGTAAATCTGCAAATATCTCGGAAACGAAGCGAGCTATGGCAAAATGTTAAGAGACCTTTTTTGTAGAGAATTATGTTTCCTACAAGTTATGTTCTATGATATTTTTTGATCAGAAGCGTAGTTTTTGAGATATATCGAGATATTTAAAAGTTCCGAAGCCGCACCAACATAATAGAGATACAGAAACACCGTGGCCCCTTTCTTTGAGATAACTCTGCACTATTGCGAGCTGCAAATGCCACTTCCAGCTTAGCTGCGCAGAAGAAGAACAACAAGAAGAAGAAATATCTCGAAATATGTCCGTCAGGCCCCTTCCCTTGAGATAAATCTGCAAATATCTCGGAAACGAAGCGAGCTATGGCAAAATGTTAAGATACCTTTTTTGTAGAGAACTAAGTTTCCTACTTTTTATGTTCTATGATATTTTTTGATCAGATGCGTAGTTCTCGAGATATATCAAGATATTTAAAAGTTCCGAAGCTGCACCAACATAATAGAGGTACAGAAACACCGTGGCCTCTTTCTTTGAGATAACTCTGCACTATTGCGAGCTGCAAATGCCACTTCCAGCTTAGCTGTGCAGAAGAGGAACAACAAGAAGAAGAAATATCTCGGAATATGTCCGTCAGGCCCCTTCCCTTGAGCTAAATCTGCAAATATCTCGGAAACGATGCCAGCTATGGGAAAATGTTAAGAGACCTTTTTTGTAGAGAATTAAGTTTCCTACTTTTTACGTTCTATGATATTTTTTGATCAGATGCGTAGTTCTCGAGATATATCAAGATACTTAAAAGTTCCGAAGCCGCACCAACATAATAGAGATACAGAAACACCGTGGCCCCTTTCTTTGAGATAACTCTGCACTATTGCGATCTGCAAATGCCACTTCCAGCTTAGCTGTGCAGAAGAGGAACAACAAGAAGAAGAAATATCTCGAAATATGTCCGTCAGGCCCCTTCCCTTGAGATAAATCTGCAAATATCTCGGAAACGAAGCGAGCTATGGCAAAATGTTAAGAGACCTTTTTTGTAGAGAATTAAGTTTCCTACAATTTACGTTCTCTGATATTTTTTGATCAGAAGCGTAGTTTTCGAGATATATCGAGATATTTAAAAGTTCCGAAGCCGCACCAACATAATAGAGATACAGAAACACCGTGGCCCCTTTCTTTGAGATAACTCTGCACTATTGCGACCTGCAAATGCCACTTCCAGCTTAGCTGTGCAGAAGAGGAACAACAAGAAGAAGAAATATCTCGGAATATGTCCGTCAGGCCCCTTCCGTTGAGGTAAATCTGCAAATATCTCGGAAACGAAGCGAGCTATGGCAAAATGTTAAGAGACCTTTTTTGTAGAGAATTATGTTTCCTACAAGTTATGTTCTATGATATTTTTTGATCAGAAGCGTAGTTTTTGAGATATATCGAGATATTTAAAAGTTCCGAAGCCGCACCAACATAATAGAGATACAGAAACACCGTGGCCCCTTTCTTTGAGATAACTCTGCACTATTGCGAGCTGCAAATGCCACTTCCAGCTTAGCTGCGCAGAAGAAGAACAACAAGAAGAAGAAATATCTCGAAATATGTCCGTCAGGCCCCTTCCCTTGAGATAAATCTGCAAATATCTCGGAAACGAAGCGAGCTATGGCAAAATGTTAAGATACCTTTTTTGTAGAGAACTAAGTGTCCTACTTTTTATGTTCTATGATATTTTTTGATCAGATGCGTAGTTCTCGAGATATATCAAGATATTTAAAAGTTCCGAAGCTGCACCAACATAATAGAGGTACAGAAACACCGTGGCCTCTTTCTTTGAGATAACTCTGTACTATTGCGAGCTGCAAATGCCACTTCCAGCTTAGCTGTGCAGAAGAGGAACAACAAGAAGAAGAAATATCTCGGAATATGTCCATCAGCCCCTTCCGTTGAGCTAAATCTGCAAATATCTCGGAAACGAAGCGAGCTATGGCAAAATGTTAAGAGACCTTTTTTGTAGAGAATTATGTTTCCTACAATTTACGTTCTCTGATATTTTTTGATCAGAAGCGTAGTTTTCGGGATATATCGAGATATTTAAAAGTTCCGAAGCCGCACCAACATAATAGAGATACAGAAACACCGTGGCCCCTTTCTTTGAGATAACTCTGCACTATTGCGACCTGCAAATGCCACTTCCAGCTTAGCTGTGCAAAAGAAGAACAAGAAGAAGAAATATCTCGAAATATGTCCGTCAGGCCCCTTCCCTTGAAATAAATCTGCAAATATCTCGGAAACGAAGCGAGCTATGGCAAAATGTTAAGATACCTTTTTTGTAGAGAATTAAGTTTCCTACTTTTTATGTTCTATGATATTTTTTGATCAGATGCGTAGTTCTCGAGATATATCAAGATATTTAAAAGTTCCGAAGCCGCACCAACATAATAGAGATACAGAAACACCGTGGCCCCTTTCTTTGAGATAACTCTGCACTATTGCGATCTGCAAATGCCACTTCCAGCTTAGCTGTGCAGAAGAGGAACAACAAGAAGAAGAAATATCTCGAAATATGTCCGTCAGGCCCCTTCCCTTGAGATAAATCTGCAAATATCTCGGAAACGAAGCGAGCTATGGCAAAATGTTAAGAGACCTTTTTTATAAAGAATTAAGTTTCCTACTTTTTATGTTCTCTGACCTTTTTTGATCAGATGCGTAGTTCTCGAGATATATCAAGATATTTAAAAGTTCCGAAGCTGCACCAACGTAATAGAGGTACAGAAACATCGTGGCCTCTTTCTTTGAGAGAACTCTGCACTATTGCGAGCTGCAAATGCCACTTCCAGCTTAGCTGTGCAGAAGAGGAACAACAAGAAGAAGAAATATCTCGGAATATGTCCGTCAGGCCCCTTCCGTTGAGCTAAATCTGCAAATATCTCGGAAACGAAGCGAGCTATGGCAAAATGTTAAGAGACCTTTTTTGTAGGGAATTAAGTTTCCTACTTTTTACATCTATGATATTTTTTTATCAGATGCGTAGTTCTCGAGATATATCAAGATACTTAAAAGTTCCGAAGCCGCAGCAACATAATAGAGATACAGAAACACCGTGGCCCCTTTCTTTGAGATAACTCTGCACTATTGCGAGCTGTAAATGCCACTTCCAGCTTAGCTGTGCAGAAGAAGAACAACAAGAAGAAGAAATATCTCGAAATATGTCCGTCAGGCCCCTTCCCTTGAGATAAATCTGCAAATATCTCGGAAACGAAGCGAGCTATGGCAAAATGTTAAGAGACCTTTTTTGTAGAGAATTAAGTTTCCTACTTTTTATGTTCTATGATATTTTTTGATCAGATGCGTAGTTTTCGAGATATATCAAGATATTTAAAAGTTCCGAAGCCGCACCAACATAATAGAAATACAGAAACACCGTGGCCCCTTTCTTTGAGATAACTCTGCACTATTGCGAGCTGCAAATGCCACTTCCAGCTTAGCTGTGCAGAAGAGGAACAACAAGAAGAAGAAATATCTCGAAATATGTCCGTCAGGCCCCTTCCCTTGAGCTAAATCTGCAAATATCTCGGAAACGATGCCAGCTATGGGAAAATGTTAAGATACCTTTTTGGTAGAGAATTAGGTTTCCTACTTTTTATGTTGTATGATATTTTTTGATCAGATGCGTAGTTCTCGAGATATATCAAGATATTTAAAAGTTCCGAAGCCGCACCAACATAATAGAGGTACAGAAACACCGTGGCCCCTTTCTTTGAGATAACTCTGCACTATTGCGAGCTGCAAATGCCACTTCCAGCCTAGCTGTGCAGAAGAGGAACAACAAGAAGAAGAAATATCTCGGAATATGTCCGTCAGGCCCCTTCCCTTGAGCTAAATCTGCAAATATCTCGGAAACGATGCCAGCTATGGGAAAATGTTAAGAGACCTTTTTTGTAGAGAATTAAGTTTCCTACTTTTTACGTTCTATGATATTTTTTGATCAGATGCGTAGTTCTCGAGATATATCAAGATACTTAAAAGTTCCGAAGCCGCACCAACATAATAGAGATACAGAAACACCGTGGCCCCTTTCTTTGAGATAACTCTGCACTATTGCGAGCTGTAAATGCCACTTCCAGCTTAGCTGTGCAGAAGAAGAACAACAAGAAGAAGAAATATCTCGAAATATGTCCGTCAGGCCCCTTCCCTTGAGATAAATCTGCAAATATCTCGGAAACGAAGCGAGCTATGGCAAAATGTTAAGAGACCTTTTTTGTAGAGAATTATGTTTCCTACAAGTTATGTTCTATGATATTTTTTGATCAGAAGCGTAGTTTTTGAGATATATCGAGATATTTAAAAGTTCCGAAGCCGCACCAACATAATAGAGATACAGAAACACCGTGGCCCCTTTCTTTGAGATAACTCTGCACTATTGCGAGCTGCAAATGCCACTTCCAGCTTAGCTGCGCAGAAGAAGAACAACAAGAAGAAGAAATATCTCGAAATATGTCCGTCAGGCCCTTCCGTTGAGCTAAATCTGCAAATATCTCGGAAACGAAGCGAGCTATGGCAAAATGTTAAGAGACCTTTTTTGTAGAGAATTATGTTTCCTACAATTTACGTTCTCTGATATTTTTTGATCAGAAGCGTAGTTTTCGAGATATATCGAGATATTTAAAAGTTCCGAAGCCGCACCAACATAATAGAGATACAGAAACACCGTGGCCCCTTTCTTTGAGATAACTCTGCACTATTGCGACCTGCAAATGCCACTTCCAGCTTAGCTGTGCAAAAGAAGAACAAGAAGAAGAAACATCTCGAAATATGTCCGTCAGGCCCCTTCCCTTGAAATAAATCTGCAAATATCTCGGAAACGAAGCGAGCTATGGCAAAATGTTAAGATACCTTTTTTGTAGAGAATTAAGTTTCCTACTTTTTATGTTCTATGATATTTTTTGATCAGATGCGTAGTTCTCGAGATATATCAAGATATTTAAAAGTTCCGAAGCCGCACCAACATAATAGAGATACAGAAACACCGTGGCCCCTTTCTTTGAGATAACTCTGCACTATTGCGATCTGCAAATGCCACTTCCAGCTTAGCTGTGCAGAAGAGGAACAACAAGAAGAAGAAATATCTCGAAATATGTCCGTCAGGCCCCTTCCCTTGAGATAAATCTGCAAATATCTCGGAAACGAAGCGAGCTATGGCAAAATGTTAAGAGACCTTTTTTATAAAGAATTAAGTTTCCTACTTTTTATGTTCTATGACCTTTTTTGATCAGATGCGTAGTTCTCGAGATATATCAAGATATTTAAAAGTTCCGAAGCTGCACCAACATAATAGAGGTACAGAAACATCGTGGCCTCTTTCTTTGAGATAACTCTGCACTATTGCGAGCTGCAAATGCCACTTCCAGCTTAGCTGTGCAGAAGAGGAACAACAAGAAGAAGAAATATCTCGGAATATGTCCGTCAGGCCCCTTCCGTTGAGCTAAATCTGCAAATATCTCGGAAACGAAGCGAGCTATGGCAAAATGTTAAGAGACCTTTTTTGTAGGGAATTAAGTTTCCTACTTTTTACATCTATGATATTTTTTGATCAGATGCGTAGTTCTCGAGATATATCAAGATATTTAAAAGTTCCGAAGCCGCACCAACATAATAGAGATACAGAAACACCGTGGCCCCTTTCTTTGAGATAACTCTGCACTATTGCGAGCTGCAAATGCCACTTCCAGGTTAGCTGTGCAGAAGAAGAACAACAAGAAGAAGAAATATCTCGAAATATGTCCGTCAGGCCCCTTCCCTTGAGATATATCTGCAAATGTCTCGGAAACGAAGCGAGCTATGGCAAAATGTTAAGATACCTTTTTTGTAGAGAATTAAGTTTCCTACTTTTTATGTTCTATGATATTTTTTGATCAGATGCGTAGTTCTCGAGATATATCAAGATATTTAAAAGTTCCGAAGCTGCACCAACATAATAGAGGTACAGAAACACCGTGGCCTCTTTCTTTGAGATAACTCTGCACTATTGCGAGCTGCAAATGCCACTTCCAGCTTAGCTGTACAGAAGAGGAACAACAAGAAGAAGAAATATCTCGGAATATGTCCGTCAGGCCCCTTCCCTTGAGCTAAATCTGCAAATATCTCGGAAACGATGCCAGCTATGGGAAAATGTTAAGAGACCTTTTTTGTAGAGAATTAAGTTTCCTACTTTTTACGTTCTATGATATTTTTTGATCAGATGCGTAGTTCTCGAGATATATCAAGATACTTAAAAGTTCCGAAGCCGCAGCAACATAATAGAGATACAGAAACACCGTGGCCCCTTTCTTTGAGATAACTCTGCACTATTGCGAGCTGTAAATGCCACTTCCAGCTTAGCTGTGCAGAAGAAGAACAACAAGAAGAAGAAATATCTCGAAATATGTCCGTCAGGCCCCTTCCCTTGAGATAAATCTGCAAATATCTCGGAAACGAAGCGAGCTATCGCAAAATGTTAAGAGACCTTTTTTGTAGAGAATTAAGTTTCCTACTTTTTATGTTCTATGATATTTTTTGATCAGATGCGTAGTTCTCGAGATATATCAAGATATTTAAAAGTTCCGAAGCCGCACCAACATAATAGAAATACAGAAACACCGTGGCCCCTTTCTTTGAGATAACTCTGCACTATTGCGAGCTGCAAATGCCACTTCCAGCTTAGCTGTGCAGAAGAGGAACAACAAGAAGAAGAAATATCTCGAAATATGTCCGTCAGGCCCCTTCCCTTGAGATAAATCTGCAAATATCTCGGAAACGAAGCGAGCTATGGCAAAATGTTAAGATACCTTTTTGGTAGAGAATTAGGTTTCCTACTTTTTATGTTGTATGATATTTTTTGATCAGATGCGTAGTTCTCGAGATATATCAAGATATTTAAAAGTTCCGAAGCCGCACCAACATAATAGAGGTACAGAAACACCGTGGCCCCTTTCTTTGAGATAACTCTGCACTATTGCGAGCTGCAAATGCCACTTCCAGCCTAGCTGTGCAGAAGAGGAACAACAAGAAGAAGAAATATCTCGGAATATGTCCGTCAGGCCCCTACCCTTGAGCTAAATCTGCAAATATCTCGGAAACGATGCCAGCTATGGGAAAATGTTAAGAGACCTTTTTTGTAGAGAATTAAGTTTCCTACTTTTTACGTTCTATGATATTTTTTGATCAGATGCGTAGTTCTCGAGATATATCAAGATACTTAAAAGTTCCGAAGCCGCACCAACATAATAGAGATACAGAAACACCGTGGCCCCTTTCTTTGAGATAACGCTGCACTATTGCGAGCTGCAAATGCCACTTCCAGCTTAGCTGTGCAGAAGAGGAACAACAAGAAGAAGAAATATCTCGGAATATGTCCGTCAGGCCCCTTCCCTTGAGCTAAATCTGCAAATATCTCGGAAACGATGCCAGCTATGGGAAAATGTTAAGAGACCTTTTTTATAGAGAATTAAGTTTCCTACTTTTTACGTTCTATGATATTTTTTGATCAGATGCGTAGTTCTCGAGATATATCAAGATACTTAAAAGTTCCGAAGCCGCACCAACATAATAGAGATACAGAAACACCGTGGCCCCTTTCTTTGAGATAACTCTGCACTATTGCGAGCTGTAAATGCCACTTCCAGCTTAGCTGTGCAGAAGAAGAACAACAAGAAGAAGAAATATCTCGAAATATGTCCGTCAGGTCCCTTCCCTTGAGATAAATCTGCAAATATCTCGGAAACGAAGCGAGCTATGGCAAAATGTTAAGAGACCTTTTTTGTAGAGAATTAAGTTTCCTACAATTTACGTTCTCTGATATTTTTTGATCAGAAGCGTAGTTTTCGAGATATATCGAGATATTTAAAAGTTCCGAAGCCGCACCAACATAATAGAGATACAGAAACACCGTGGCCCCTTTCTTTGAGATAACTCTGCACTATTGCGACCTGCAAATGCCACTTCCAGCTTAGCTGTGCAGAAGAGGAACAACAAGAAGAAGAAATATCTCGGAATATGTCCGTCAGGCCCCTTCCGTTGAGGTAAATCTGCAAATATCTCGGAAACGAAACGAGCTATGGCAAAATGTTAAGAGACCTTTTTTGTAGAGAATTAAGTTTCCTACTTTTTATGTTCTATGATATTTTTTGATCAGATGCGTAGTTCTCGAGATATATCAAGATATTTAAAAGTTCCGAAGCCGCACCAACATAATAGAGATACAGAAACACCGTGGCCCCTTTCTTTGAGATAACTCTGCACTATTGCGATCTGCAAATGCCACTTCCAGCTTAGCTGTGCAGAAGAGGAACAACAAGAAGAAGAAATATCTCGAAATATGTCCGTCAGGCCCCTTCCCTTGAGATAAATCTGCAAATATCTCGGAAACGAAGCGAGCTATGGCAAAATGTTAAGAGACCTTTTTTATAAAGAATTAAGTTTCCTACTTTTTATGTTCTATGACCTTTTTTGATCAGATGCGTAGTTCTCGAGATATATCAAGATATTTAAAAGTTCCGAAGCTGCACCAACATAATAGAGGTACAGAAACATCGTGGCCTCTTTCTCTGAGATAACTCTGCACTATTGCGAGCTGCAAATGCCACTTCCAGCTTAGCTGTGCAGAAGAGGAACAACAAGAAGAAGAAATATCTCGGAATATGTCCGTCAGGCCCCTTCCGTTGAGCTAAATCTGCAAATATCTCGGAAACGAAGCGAGCTATGGCAAAATGTTAAGAGACCTTTTTTGTAGGGAATTAAGTTTCCTACTTTTTACATCTATGATATTTTTTGATCAGATGCGTAGTTCTCGAGATATATCAAGATATTTAAAAGTTCCGAAGCCGCACCAACATAATAGAGATACAGAAACACCGTGGCCCCTTTCTTTGAGATAACTCTGCACTATTGCGAGCTGCAAATGCCACTTCCAGGTTAGCTGTGCAGAAGAAGGACAACAAGAAGAAGAAATATCTCGAAATATGTCCGTCAGGCCCCTTCCCTTGAGATAAATCTGCAAATATCTCGGAAACGAAGCGAGCTATGGCAAAATGTTAAGAGACCTTTTTTGTAGGGAATTAAGTTTCCTACTTTTTATGTTCTATGATATTTTTTGATCAGATGAGTAGTTCTCGAGATATATCAAGATATTTAAAAGTTCCGAAGCCGCACCAACATAATAGAGGTACAGAAACACCGTGGCCCCTTTCTTTGAGATAACTCTGCACTATTGCGAGCTGCAAATGCCACTTCCAGCTTAGCTGTGCAGAAGAAGAACAACAAGAAGAAGAAATATTTCGAAATGGGTCCGTCAGGCCCCTTCCCTTGAGATAAATCTGCAAATATCTCGGAAACGAAGCGAGCTACGGCAAAATGTTAAGAGACCTTTTTTGTAGAAAATTAGGTTTCCTACTTTTCATGCTCTATGATATTTTTTGATCAGATGTGTAGTTCTCGAGATATATCAAGATATTTAAAAGTTCCGAAGCCGCACCAACATAATAGAGATACAGAAACACCGTGGCCCCTTTCTTTGAGATAACTCTGCACTATTGCGAGCTGCAAATGCCACTTCCAGCTTAGCTGTGCAGAAGAGGAACAACAAGAAGAAGAAATATCTCGGAATATGTCCATCAGGCCCCTTCCGTTGAGCTAAATCTGCAAATATCTCGGAAACGAAGCGAGCTATGGCAAAATCTTAAGAGACCTTTTTTGTAGAGAATTATGTTTCCTACAATTTACTTTCTCTGATATTTTCTGATCAGAAGCGTAGTTTTCGAGATATATCGAGATATTTAAGAGTTCCGAAGCCGCACCAACATAATAGAGATACAGAAACACCGTGGCCCCTTTCTTTGAGATAACTCTGCACTATTGCGAGCTGCAAATGCCACTTCCAGCCTAGCTGTGCAGAAGAGGAACAACAAGAAGAAGAAATATCTCGGAATATGTCCGTCAGGCCCCTTCCCTTGAGCTAAATCTGCAAATATCTCGGAAACGATGCCAGCTATGGGAAAATGTTAAGAGACCTTTTTTGTAGAGAATTAAGTTTCCTACTTTTTACGTTCTATGATATTTTTTGATCAGATGCGTAGTTCTCGAGATATATCAAGATACTTAAAAGTTCCGAAGCCGCACCAACATAATAGAGATACAGAAACACCGTGGCCCCTTTCTTTGAGATAACTCTGCACTATTGCGAGCTGTAAATGCCACTTCCAGCTTAGCTGTGCAGAAGAAGAACAACAAGAAGAAGAAATATCTCGAAATATGTCCGTCAGGCCCCTTCCCTTGAGATAAATCTGCAAATATCTCGGAAACGAAGCGAGCTATGGCAAAATGTTAAGAGACCTTTTTTGTAGGGAATTAAGTTTCCTACTTTTTATGTTCTATGATATTTTTTGATCAGATGCGTAGTTCTCGAGATATATCAAGATATTTAAAAGTTCCGAAGCCGCACCAACATAATAGAGATACAGAAACACCGTGGCCCCTTTCTTTGAGATAACTCTGCACTATTGCGAGCTGCAAATGCCACTTCCAGCTTAGCTGTGCAGACGAAGAACAAGAAGAAGAAATATCTCGAAATATGTCCGTCAGGCCCCTTCCCTTGTGATAAATCTGCAAATATCTCGGAAACGAAGCTAGCTATGGCAAAATGTTAAGATACCTTTTTTGTAGAGAATTAAGTTTCCTACTTTTTATGTTGTATGATATTTTTTGATCAGATGCGTAGTTCTCGAGATATATCAAGATATTTAAAAGTTCCGAAGCCGCACCAACATAATAGAGGTACAGAAACACCGTGGCCCCTTTCTTTGAGATAACTCTGCACTATTGCGAGCTGCAAATGCCACTTCCAGCTTAGCTGTGCAGAAGAAGAACAACAAGAAGAAGAAATATTTCGAAATGGGTCCGTCAGGCCCCTTCCCTTGAGATAAATCTGCAAATATCTCGGAAACGAAGCGAGCTACGGCAAAATGTTAAGAGACCTTTTTTGTAGAAAATTAGGTTTCCTACTTTTCATGTTCTATGATATTTTTTGATCAGATGCGTAGTTCTCGAGATATATCAAGATATTTAAAAGTTCCGAAGCTGCACCAACATAATAGAGGTACAGAAACATCGTGGCCTCTTTCTCTGAGATAACTCTGCACTATTGCGAGCTGCAAATGCCACTTCCAGCTTAGCTGTGCAGAAGAGGAACAACAAGAAGAAGAAATATCTCGGAATATGTCCGTCAGGCCCCTTCCGTTGAGCTAAATCTGCAAATATCTCGGAAACGAAGCGAGCTATGGCAAAATGTTAAGAGACCTTTTTTGTAGGGAATTAAGTTTCCTACTTTTTACATCTATGATATTTTTTGATCAGATGCGTAGTTCTCGAGATATATCAAGATATTTAAAAGTTCCGAAGCCGCACCAACATAATAGAGATACAGAAACACCGTGGCCCCTTTCTTTGAGATAACTCTGCACTATTGCGAGCTGCAAATGCCACTTCCAGGTTAGCTGTGCAGAAGAAGAACAACAAGAAGAAGAAATATCTCGAAATATGTCCGTCAGGCCCCTTCCGTTGAGATATATCTGCAAATATCTCGGAAACGAAGCGAGCTATGGCAAAATGTTGAGATACCTTTTTTGTAGAGAATTAAGTTTCCTACTTTTTATGTTCTATGATATTTTTTGATCAGATGCGTAGTTCTCGAGATATATCAAGATATTTAAAAGTTCCGAAGCTGCACCAACATAATAGAGGTACAGAAACACCGTGGCCTCTTTCTTTGAGATAACTCTGCACTATTGCGAGCTGCAAATGCCACTTCCAGCTTAGCTGTGCAGAAGAGGAACAACAAGAAGAAGAAATATCTCGGAATATGTCCGTCCGGCCCCTTCCCTTGAGCTAAATCTGCAAATATCTCGGAAACGATGCCAGCTATGGGAAAATGTTAAGAGACCTTTTTTGTGGAGAATTAAGTTTCCTACTTTTTACGTTCTATGATATTTTTTGATCAGATGCGTAGTTCTCGAGATATATCAAGATACTTAAAAGTTCCGAAGCCGCAGCAACATAATAGAGATACAGAAACACCGTGGCCCCTTTCTTTGAGATAACTCTGCACTATTGCGAGCTGTAAATGCCACTTCCAGCTTAGCTGTGCAGAAGAAGAACAACAAGAAGAAGAAATATCTCGAAATATGTCCGTCAGGCCCCTTCCCTTGAGATAAATCTGCAAATATCTCGGAAACGAAGCGAGCTATGGCAAAATGTTAAGAGACCTTTTTTGTAGAGAATTAAGTTTCCTACTTTTTATGTTCTATGATATTTTTTGATCAGATGCGTAGTTCTCGAGATATATCAAGATATTTAAAAGTTCCGAAGCCGCACCAACATAATAGAAATACAGAAACACCGTGGCCCCTTTCTTTGAGATAACTCTGCACTATTGCGAGCTGCAAATGCCACTTCCAGCTTAGCTGTGCAGAAGAGGAACAACAAGAAGAAGAAATATCTCGAAATATGTCCGTCAGGCCCCTTCCCTTGAGATAAATCTGCAAATATCTCGGAAACGAAGCGAGCTATGGCAAAATGTTAAGATACGTTTTTGGTAGAGAATTAGGTTTCCTACTTTTTATGTTGTATGATATTTTTTGATCAGATGCGTAGTTCTCGAGATATATCAAGATATTTAAAAGTTCCGAAGCCGCACCAACATAATAGAGGTACAGAAACACCGTGGCCCCTTTCTTTGAGATAACTCTGCACTATTGCGAGCTGCAAATGCCACTTCCAGCTTAGCTGTGCAGAAGAGGAACAACAAGAAAAAGAAATATCTCGGAATATGTCCGTCAGGCCCCTTCCGTTGAGGTAAATCTGCAAATATCTCGGAAACGAAGCGAGCTATGGCAAAATGTTAAGAGACCTTTTTTGTAGAGAATTATGTTTCCTACAAGTTATGTTCTATGATATTTTTTGATCAGAAGCGTAGTTTTTGAGATATATCGAGATATTTAAAAGTTCCGAAGCCGCACCAACATAATAGAGATACAGAAACACCGTGGCCCCTTTCTTTGAGATAACTCTGCACTATTGCGAGCTTCAAATGCCACTTCCAGCTTAGCTGCGCAGAAGAAGAACAACAAGAAGAAGAAATATCTCGAAATATGTCCGTCAGGCCCCTTCCCTTGAGATAAATCTGCAAATATCTCGGAAACGAAGCGAGCTATGGCAAAATGTTAAGATACCTTTTTTGTAGAGAACTAAGTTTCCTACTTTTTATGTTCTATGATATTTTTTGATCAGATGCGTAGTTCTCGAGATATATCAAGATATTTAAAAGTTCCGAAGCTGCACCAACATAATAGAGGTACAGAAACACCGTGGCCTCTTTCTTTGAGATAACTCTGTACTATTGCGAGCTGCAAATGCCACTTCCAGCTTAGCTGTGCAGAAGAGGAACAACAAGAAGAAGAAATATCTCGGAATATGTCCATCAGCCCCTTCCGTTGAGCTAAATCTGCAAATATCTCGGAAACGAAGCGAGCTATGGCAAAATGTTAAGAGACCTTTTTTGTAGAGAATTATGTTTCCTACAATTTACGTTCTCTGATATTTTTTGATCAGAAGCGTAGTTTTCGAGATATATCGAGATATTTAAAAGTTCCGAAGCCGCACCAACATAATAGAGATACAGCAACACCGTGGCCCCTTTCTTTGAGATAACTCTGCACTATTGCGACCTGCAAATGCCACTTCCAGCTTAGCTGTGCAGAAGAAGAACAAGAAGAAGAAATATCTCGAAATATGTCCGTCAGGCCCCTTCCCTTGAAATAAATCTGCAAATATCTCGGAAACGAAGCGAGCTATGGCAAAATGTTAAGATACCTTTTTTGTAGAGAATTAAGTTTCCTACTTTTTATGTTCTATGATATTTTTTGATCAGATGCGTAGTTCTCGAGATATATCAAGATATTTAAAAGTTCCGAAGCCGCACCAACATAATAGAGATACAGAAACACCGTGGCCCCTTTCTTTGAGATAACTCTGCACTATTGCGATCTGCAAATGCCACTTCCAGCTTAGCTGTGCAGAAGAGGAACAACAAGAAGAAGAAATATCTCGAAATATGTCCGTCAGGCCCCTTCCCTTGAGATAAATCTGCAAATATCTCGGAAACGAAGCGAGCTATGGCAAAATGTTAAGAGACCTTTTTTATAAAGAATTAAGTTTCCTACTTTTTATGTTCTATGACCTTTTTTGATCAGATGCGTAGTTCTCGAGATATATCAAGATATTTAAAAGTTCCGAAGCTGCACCAACATAATAGAGGTACAGAAACATCGTGGCCTCTTTCTTTGAGATAACTCTGCACTATTGCGAGCTGCAAATGCCACTTCCAGCTTAGCTGTGCAGAAGAGGAACAACAAGAAGAAGAAATATCTCGGAATATGTCCGTCAGGCCCCTTCCGTTGAGCTAAATCTGCAAATATCTCGGAAACGAAGCGAGCTATGGCAAAATGTTAAGAGACCTTTTTTGTAGGGAATTAAGTTTCCTACTTTTTACATCTATGATATTTTTTGATCAGATGCGTAGTTCTCGAGATATATCAAGATATTTAAAAGTTCCGAAGCCGCACCAACATAATAGAGATACAGAAACACCGTGGCCCCTTTCTTTGAGATAACTCTGCACTATTGCGAGCTGCAAATGCCACTTCCAGGTTAGCTGTGCAGAAGAAGAACAACAAGAAGAAGAAATATCTCGAAATATGTCCGTCAGGCCCCTTCCTTCGAGATATATCTGCAAATATCTCGGAAACGAAGCGAGCTATGGCAAAATGTTAAGAGACCTTTTTTGTAGAGAATTATGTTTCCTACAGTTTATGTTCTATGATATTTTTTGATCAGAAGCGTAGTTCTCGAGATATATCAAGATATTTAAAAGTTCCGAAGCTGCACCAACATAATAGAGGTACAGAAACACCGTGGCCTCTTTCTTTGAGATAACTCTGCACTATTGCGAGCTGCAAATGCCACTTCCAGCTTAGCTGTGCAGAAGAGGAACAACAAGAAGAAGAAATATCTCGGAATATGTCCGTCAGGCCCCTTCCCTTGAGCTAAATCTGCAAATATCTCGGAAACGATGCCAGCTATGGGAAAATGTTAAGAGACCTTTTTTGTAGAGAATTAAGTTTCCTACTTTTTACGTTCTATGATATTTTTTGATCAGATGCGTAGTTCTCGAGATATATCAAGATATTTAAAAGTTCCGAAGCTGCACCAACATAATAGAGGTACAGAAACACCGTGGCCTCTTTCTTTGAGATAACTCTGCACTATTGCGAGCTGCAAATGCCACTTCCAGCTTAGCTGTGCAGAAGAGGAACAACAAGAAGAAGAAATATCTCGGAATATGTCCGTCCGGCCCCTTCCCTTGAGCTAAATCTGCAAATATCTCGGAAACGATGCCAGCTATGGGAAAATGTTAAGAGACCTTTTTTGTGGAGAATTAAGTTTCCTACTTTTTACGTTCTATGATATTTTTTGATCAGATGCGTAGTTCTCGAGATATATCAAGATACTTAAAAGTTCCGAAGCCGCAGCAACATAATAGAGATACAGAAACACCGTGGCCCCTTTCTTTGAGATAACTCTGCACTATTGCGAGCTGTAAATGCCACTTCCAGCTTAGCTGTGCAGAAGAAGAACAACAAGAAGAAGAAATATCTCGAAATATGTCCGTCAGGCCCCTTCCCTTGAGATAAATCTGCAAATATCTCGGAAACGAAGCGAGCTATGGCAAAATGTTAAGAGACCTTTTTTGTAGAGAATTAAGTTTCCTACTTTTTATGTTCTATGATATTTTTTGATCAGATGCGTAGTTCTCGAGATATATCAAGATATTTAAAAGTTCCGAAGCCGCACCAACATAATAGAAATACAGAAACACCGTGGCCCCTTTCTTTGAGATAACTCTGCACTATTGCGAGCTGCAAATGCCACTTCCAGCTTAGCTGTGCAGAAGAGGAACAACAAGAAGAAGAAATATCTCGAAATATGTCCGTCAGGCCCCTTCCCTTGAGATAAATCTGCAAATATCTCGGAAACGAAGCGAGCTATGGCAAAATGTTAAGATACGTTTTTGGTAGAGAATTAGGTTTCCTACTTTTTATGTTGTATGATATTTTTTGATCAGATGCGTAGTTCTCGAGATATATCAAGATATTTAAAAGTTCCGAAGCCGCACCAACATAATAGAGGTACAGAAACACCGTGGCCCCTTTCTTTGAGATAACTCTGCACTATTGCGAGCTGCAAATGCCACTTCCAGCTTAGCTGTGCAGAAGAGGAACAACAAGAAAAAGAAATATCTCGGAATATGTCCGTCAGGCCCCTTCCGTTGAGGTAAATCTGCAAATATCTCGGAAACGAAGCGAGCTATGGCAAAATGTTAAGAGACCTTTTTTGTAGAGAATTATGTTTCCTACAAGTTATGTTCTATGATATTTTTTGATCAGAAGCGTAGTTTTTGAGATATATCGAGATATTTAAAAGTTCCGAAGCCGCACCAACATAATAGAGATACAGAAACACCGTGGCCCCTTTCTTTGAGATAACTCTGCACTATTGCGAGCTTCAAATGCCACTTCCAGCTTAGCTGCGCAGAAGAAGAACAACAAGAAGAAGAAATATCTCGAAATATGTCCGTCAGGCCCCTTCCCTTGAGATAAATCTGCAAATATCTCGGAAACGAAGCGAGCTATGGCAAAATGTTAAGATACCTTTTTTGTAGAGAACTAAGTTTCCTACTTTTTATGTTCTATGATATTTTTTGATCAGATGCGTAGTTCTCGAGATATATCAAGATATTTAAAAGTTCCGAAGCTGCACCAACATAATAGAGGTACAGAAACACCGTGGCCTCTTTCTTTGAGATAACTCTGTACTATTGCGAGCTGCAAATGCCACTTCCAGCTTAGCTGTGCAGAAGAGGAACAACAAGAAGAAGAAATATCTCGGAATATGTCCATCAGCCCCTTCCGTTGAGATAAATCTGCAAATATCTCGGAAACGAAGCGAGCTATGGCAAAATGTTAAGAGACCTTTTTTGTAGAGAATTATGTTTCCTACAATTTACGTTCTCTGATATTTTTTGATCAGAAGCGTAGTTTTCGAGATATATCGAGATATTTAAAAGTTCCGAAGCCGCACCAACATAATAGAGATACAGCAACACCGTGGCCCCTTTCTTTGAGATAACTCTGCACTATTGCGACCTGCAAATGCCACTTCCAGCTTAGCTGTGCAGAAGAAGAACAAGAAGAAGAAATATCTCGAAATATGTCCGTCAGGCCCCTTCCCTTGAAATAAATCTGCAAATATCTCGGAAACGAAGCGAGCTATGGCAAAATGTTAAGATACCTTTTTTGTAGAGAATTAAGTTTCCTACTTTTTATGTTCTATGATATTTTTTGATCAGATGCGTAGTTCTCGAGATATATCAAGATATTTAAAAGTTCCGAAGCCGCACCAACATAATAGAGATACAGAAACACCGTGGCCCCTTTCTTTGAGATAACTCTGCACTATTGCGATCTGCAAATGCCACTTCCAGCTTAGCTGTGCAGAAGAGGAACAACAAGAAGAAGAAATATCTCGAAATATGTCCGTCAGGCCCCTTCCCTTGAGATAAATCTGCAAATATCTCGGAAACGAAGCGAGCTATGGCAAAATGTTAAGAGACCTTTTTTATAAAGAATTAAGTTTCCTACTTTTTATGTTCTATGACCTTTTTTGATCAGATGCGTAGTTCTCGAGATATATCAAGATATTTAAAAGTTCCGAAGCTGCACCAACATAATAGAGGTACAGAAACATCGTGGCCTCTTTCTTTGAGATAACTCTGCACTATTGCGAGCTGCAAATGCCACTTCCAGCTTAGCTGTGCAGAAGAGGAACAACAAGAAGAAGAAATATCTCGGAATATGTCCGTCAGGCCCCTTCCGTTGAGCTAAATCTGCAAATATCTCGGAAACGAAGCGAGCTATGGCAAAATGTTAAGAGACCTTTTTTGTAGGGAATTAAGTTTCCTACTTTTTACATCTATGATATTTTTTGATCAGATGCGTAGTTCTCGAGATATATCAAGATATTTAAAAGTTCCGAAGCCGCACCAACATAATAGAGATACAGAAACACCGTGGCCCCTTTCTTTGAGATAACTCTGCACTATTGCGAGCTGCAAATGCCACTTCCAGGTTAGCTGTGCAGAAGAAGAACAACAAGAAGAAGAAATATCTCGAAATATGTCCGTCAGGCCCCTTCCTTCGAGATATATCTGCAAATATCTCGGAAACGAAGCGAGCTATGGCAAAATGTTAAGAGACCTTTTTTGTAGAGAATTATGTTTCCTACAGTTTATGTTCTATGATATTTTTTGATCAGAAGCGTAGTTCTCGAGATATATCAAGATATTTAAAAGTTCCGAAGCTGCACCAACATAATAGAGGTACAGAAACACCGTGGCCTCTTTCTTTGAGATAACTCTGCACTATTGCGAGCTGCAAATGCCACTTCCAGCTTAGCTGTGCAGAAGAGGAACAACAAGAAGAAGAAATATCTCGGAATATGTCCGTCAGGCCCCTTCCCTTGAGCTAAATCTGCAAATATCTCGGAAACGATGCCAGCTATGGGAAAATGTTAAGAGACCTTTTTTGTAGAGAATTAAGTTTCCTACTTTTTACGTTCTATGATATTTTTTGATCAGATGCGTAGTTCTCGAGATATATCAAGATACTTAAAAGTTCCGAAGCCGCAGCAACATAATAGAGATACAGAAACACCGTGGCCCCTTTCTTTGAGATAACTCTGCACTATTGCGAGCTGTAAATGCCACTTCCAGCTTAGCTGTGCAGAAGAAGAACAACAAGAAGAAGAAATATCTCGAAATATGTCCGTCAGGCCCCTTCCCTTGAGATAAATCTGCAAATATCTCGGAAACGAAGCGAGCTATGGCAAAATGTTAAGAGACCTTTTTTGTAGAGAATTAAGTTTCCTACTTTTTATGTTCTATGATATTTTTTGATCAGATGCGTAGTTCTCGAGATATATCAAGATATTTAAAAGTTCCGAAGCCGCACCAACATAATAGAAATACAGAAACACCGTGGCCCCTTTCTTTGAGATAACTCTGCACTATTGCGAGCTGCAAATGCCACTTCCAGCTTAGCTGTGCAGAAGAGGAACAACAAGAAGAAGAAATATCTCGAAATATGTCCGTCAGGCCCCTTCCCTTGAGATAAATCTGCAAATATCTCGGAAACGAAGCGAGCTATGGCAAAATGTTAAGATACCTTTTTGGTAGAGAATTAGGTTTCCTACTTTTTATGTTGTATGATATTTTTTGATCAGATGCGTAGTTCTCGAGATATATCAAGATATTTAAAAGTTCCGAAGCCGCACCAACATAATAGAGGTACAGAAACACCGTGGCCCCTTTCTTTGAGATAACTCTGCACTATTGCGAGCTGCAAATGCCACTTCCAGCCTAGCTGTGCAGAAGAGGAACAACAAGAAGAAGAAATATCTCGGAATATGTCCGTCAGGCCCCTTCCCTTGAGCTAAATCTGCAAATATCTCGGAAACGATGCCAGCTATGGGAAAATGTTAAGAGACCTTTTTTGTAGAGAATTAAGTTTCCTACTTTTTACGTTCTATGATATTTTTTGATCAGATGCGTAGTTCTCGAGATATATCAAGATACTTAAAAGTTCCGAAGCCGCACCAACATAATAGAGATACAGAAACACCGTGGCCCCTTTCTTTGAGATAACTCTGCACTATTGCGAGCTGTAAATGCCACTTCCAGCTTAGCTGTGCAGAAGAAGAACAACAAGAAGAAGAAATATCTCGAAATATGTCCGTCAGGCCCCTTCCCTTGAGATAAATCTGCAAATATCTCGGAAACGAAGCGAGCTATGGCAAAATGTTAAGAGACCTTTTTTGTAGGGAATTAAGTTTCCTACTTTTTATGTTCCATGATATTTTTTGATCAGATGAGTAGTTCTCGAGATATATCAAGATATTTAAAAGTTCCGAAGCCGCACCAACATAATAGAGGTACAGAAACACCGTGGCCCCTTTCTTTGAGATAACTCTGCACTATTGCGAGCTGCAAATGCCACTTCCAGCTTAGCTGTGCAGAAGAAGAACAACAAGAAGAAGAAATATTTCGAAATGGGTCCGTCAGGCCCCTTCCCTTGAGATAAATCTGCAAATATCTCGGAAACGAAGCGAGCTACGGCAAAATGTTAAGAGACCTTTTTTGTAGAAAATTAGGTTTCCTACTTTTCATGCTCTATGATATTTTTTGATCAGATGTGTAGTTCTCGAGATATATCAAGATATTTAAAAGTTCCGAAGCCGCACCAACATAATAGAGATACAGAAACACCGTGGCCCCTTTCTTTGAGATAACTCTGCACTATTGCGAGCTGCAAACGCCACTTCCAGCTTAGCTGTGCAGAAGAGGAACAACAAGAAGAAGAAATATCTCGGAATATGTCCATCAGGCCCCTTCCGTTGAGCTAAATCTGCAAATATCTCGGAAACGAAGCGAGCTATGGCAAAATCTTAAGAGACCTTTTTTGTAGAGAATTATGTTTCCTACAATTTACTTTCTCTGATATTTTCTGATCAGAAGCGTAGTTTTCGAGATATATCGAGATATTTAAAAGTTCCGAAGCCGCACCAACATAATAGAGATACAGAAACACCGTGGCCCCTTTCTTTGAGATAACTCTGCACTATTGCGACCTGCAAATGCCACTTCCAGCTTAGCTGTGCAGAAGAAGAACAAGAAGAAGAAATATCTCGAAATATGTCCGTCAGGCCCCTTCCCTTGAGATAAATCTGCAAATATCTCGGAAACGAAGCGAACTATGGCAAAATGTTAAGATACCTTTTTTGTAGAGAACTAAGTTTCCTACTTTTTATGTTCTATGATATTTTTTGATCAGATGCGTAGTTCTCGAGATATATCAAGATATTTAAAAGTTCCGAAGCTGCACCAACATAATAGAGGTACAGAAACACCGTGGCCTCTTTCTTTGAGATAACTCTGCACTATTGCGAGCTGCAAATGCCACTTCCAGCTTAGCTGTGCAGAAGAGGAACAACAAGAAGAAGAAATATCTCGGAATATGTCCGTCAGGCCCCTTCCCTTGAGCTAAATCTGCAAATATCTCGGAAACGATGCCAGCTATGGGAAAATGTTAAGAGACCTTTTTTGGAGAGAATTAAGTTTCCTACTTTTTACGTTCTATGATATTTTTTGATCAGATGCGTAGTTCTCGAGATATATCAAGATACTTAAAAGTTCCGAAGCCGCACCAACATAATAGAGATACAGAAACACCGTGGCCCCTTTCTTTGAGATAACTCTGCACTATTGCGAGCTGTAAATGCCACTTCCAGCTTAGCTGTGCAGAAGAAGAACAACAAGAAGAAGAAATATCTCGAAATATGTCCGTCAGGCCCCTTCCCTTGAGATAAATCTGCAAATATCTCGGAAACGAAGCGAGCTATGGCAAAATGTTAAGAGACCTTTTTTGTAGGGAATTAAGTTTCCTACTTTTTATGTTCTATGATATTTTTTGATCAGATGCGTAGTTCTCGAGATATATCAAGATATTTAAAAGTTCCGAAGCCGCACCAACATAATAGAGATACAGAAACACCGTGGCCCCTTTCTTTGAGATAACTCTGCACTATTGCGAGCTGCAAATGCCACTTCCAGCTTAGCTGTGCAGAAGAAGAACAAGAAGAAGAAATATCTCGAAAACTGTCCGTCAGGCCCCTTCCCTTGAGATAAATCTGCAAATATCTCGGAAACGAAGCTAGCTATGGCAAAATGTTAAGATACCTTTTTTGTAGAGAATTAAGTTTCCTACTTTTTATGTTGTATGATATTTTTTGATCAGATGCGTAGTTCTCGAGATATATCAAGATATTTAAAAGTTCCGAAGCCGCACCAACATAATAGAGGTACAGAAACACCGTGGCCCCTTTCTTTGAGATAACTCTGCACTATTGCGAGCTGCAAATGCCACTTCCAGCTTAGCTGTGCAGAAGAAGAACAACAAGAAGAAGAAATATTTCGAAATGGGTCCGTCAGGCCCCTTCCCTTGAGATAAATCTGCAAATATCTCGGAAACGAAGCGAGCTACGGCAAAATGTTAAGAGACCTTTTTTGTAGAAAATTAGGTTTCCTACTTTTCATGTTCTATGATATTTTTTGATCAGATGCGTAGTTCTCGAGATATATCAAGATATTTAAAAGTTCCGAAGCCGCACCAACATAATAGAGATACAGAAACACCGTGGCCCCTTTCTTAGAGATAACTCTGCACTATTGCGAGCTGCAAATGCCACTTCCCGCTTAGCTGTGCAGAAGAGGAACAACAAGAAGAAGAAATATCTCGGAATATGTCCATCAGGCCCCTTCCGTTGAGCTAAATCTGCAAATATCTCGGAAACGAAGCGAGCTATGGCAAAATCTTAAGAGACCTTTTTTGTAGAGAATTATGTTTCCTACAATTTACTTTCTCTGATATTTTCTGATCAGAAGCGTAGTTTTCGAGATATATCGAGATATTTAAAAGTTCCGAAGCCGCACCAACATAATAGAGATACAGAAACACCGTGGCCCCTTTCTTTGAGATAACTCTGCACTATTGCGACCTGCAAATGCCACTTCCAGCTTAGCTGTGCAGAAGAAGAACAAGAAGAAGAAATATCTCGAAATATGTCCGTCAGGCCCCTTCCCTTGAGATAAATCTGCAAATATCTCGGAAACGAAGCGAGCTATGGCAAAATGTTAAGATACCTTTTTTGTAGAGAACTAAGTTTCCTACTTTTTATGTTCTATGATATTTTTTGATCAGATGCGTAGTTCTCGAGATATATCAAGATATTTAAAAGTTCCGAAGCTGCACCAACATAATAGAGGTACAGAAACACCGTGGCCTCTTTCTTTGAGATAACTCTGCACTATTGCGAGCTGCAAATGCCACTTCCAGCTTAGCTGTGCAGAAGAGGAACAACAAGAAGAAGAAATATCTCGGAATATGTCCGTCAGGCCCCTTCCCTTGAGCTAAATCTGCAAATATCTCGGAAACGATGCCAGCTATGGGAAAATGTTAAGAGACCTTTTTTGTAGAGAATTAAGTTTCCTACTTTTTACGTTCTATGATATTTTTTGATCAGATGCGTAGTTCTCGAGATATATCAAGATAATTAAAAGTTCCGAAGCCGCACCAACATAATAGAGATACAGAAACACCGTGGCCCCTTTCTTTGAGATAACTCTGCACTGTTGCGAGCTGTAAATGCCACTTCCAGCTTAGCTGTGCAGAAGAAGAACAACAAGAAGAAGAAATATCTCGAAATATGTCCGTCAGGCCCCTTCCCTTGAGATAAATCTGCAAATATCTCGGAAACGAAGCGAGCTATGGCAAAATGTTAAGAGACCTTTTTTGTAGGGAATTAAGTTTCCTACTTTTTATGTTCTATGATATTTTTTGATCAGATGCGTAGTTCTCGAGATATATCAAGATATTTAAAAGTTCCGAAGCCGCACCAACATAATAGAGATACAGAAACACCGTGGCCCCTTTCTTTGAGATAACTCTGCACTATTGCGAGCTGCAAATGCCACTTCCAGCTTAGCTGTGCAGAAGAAGAACAAGAAGAAGAAATATCTCGAAATATGTCCGTCAGGCCCCTTCCCTTGAGATAAATCTGCAAATATCTCGGAAACGAAGCGAGCTATGGCAAAATGTTAAGATACCTTTTTTGTAGAGAATTAAGTTTCCTACTTTTTATGTTGTATGATATTTTTTGATCAGATGCGTAGTTCTCGAGATATATCAAGATATTTAAAAGTTCCGAAGCCGCACCAACATAATAGAGGTACAGAAACACCGTGGCCCCTTTCTTTGAGATAACTCTGCACTATTGCGAGCTGCAAATGTCACTTCCAGCTTAGCTGTGCAGAAGAAGAACAACAAGAAGAAGAAATATTTCGAAATGGGTCCGTCAGGCCCCTTCCCTTGAGATAAATCTGCAAATATCTCGGAAACGAAGCGAGCTACGGCAAAATGTTAAGAGACCTTTTTTGTAGAAAATTAGGTTTCCTACTTTTCATGTTCTATGATATTTTTTGATCAGATGCGTAGTTCTCGAGATATATCAAGATATTTAAAAGTTCCGAAGCCGCACCAACATAATAGAGATACAGAAACACCGTGGCCCCATTCTTTGAGATAACTCTGCACTATTGCGAGCTGCAAATGCCACTTCCAGCTTAGCTGTGCATAAGAGGAACAACAAGAAGAAGAAATATCTCGGAATATGTCCATCAGGCCCCTTCCGTTGAGCTAAATCTGCAAATATCTCGGAAACGAAGCGAGCTATGGCAAAATCTTAAGAGACCTTTTTTGTAGAGAATTATGTTTCCTACAATTTACTTTCTCTGATATTTTCTGATCAGAAGCGTAGTTTTCGAGATATATCGAGAAATTTAAAAGTTCCGAAGCCGCACCAACATAATAGAGATACAGAAACACCGTGGCCCCTTTCTTTGAGATAACTCTGCACTATTGCGACCTGCAAATGCCACTTCCAGCTTAGCTGTGCAGAAGAAGAACAAGAAGAAGGAATATCTCGAAATATGTCCGTCAGGCCCCTTCCCTTGAGATAAATCTGCAAATATCTCGGAAACGAAGCGAGCTATGCCAAAATGTTAAGATACCTTTTTTGTAGAGAACTAAGTTTCCTACTTTTTATGTTCTATGATATTTTTTGATCAGATGCGTAGTTCTCGAGATATATCAAGATATTTAAAAGTTCCGAAGCTGCACCAACATAATAGAGGTACAGAAACACCGTGGCCTCTTTCTTTGAGATAACTCTGCACTATTGCGAGCTGCAAATGCCACTTCCAGCTTAGCTGTGCAGAAGAGGAACAACAAGAAGAAGAAATATCTCGGAATACGTCCGTCAGGCCCCTTCCCTTGAGCTAAATCTGCAAATATCTCGGAAACGATGCCAGCTATGGGAAAATGTTAAGAGACCTTTTTTGTAGAGAATTAAGTTTCCTACTTTTTATGTTCTATGATATTTTTTGATCAGATGCGTAGTTCTCGAGATATATCAAGATATTTAAAAGTTCCGAAGCCGCACCAACATAATAGAGATACAGAAACACCGTGGCCCCTTTCTTTGAGATAACTCTGCACTATTGCGAGCTGTAAATGCCACTTCCAGCTTAGCTGTGCAGAAGAAGAACAACAAGAAGAAGAAATATCTCGAAATATGTCCGTCAGGCCCCTTCCCTTGAGATAAATCTGCAAATATCTCGGAAACGAAGCGAGCTATGGCAAAATGTTAAGAGACCTTTTTTGTAGAGAATTAAGTTTCCTACTTTTCATGTTCTATGATATTTTTTGATCAGATGCGTAGTTCTCGAGATATATCAAGATATTTAAAAGTTCCGAAGCCGCACCAACATAATAGAGATACAGAAACACCGTGGCCCCTTTCTTTGAGATAACTCTGCACTATTGCGACCTGCAAATGCCACTTCCAGCTTAGCTGTGCAGAAGAAGAACAAGAAGAAGAAATATCTCGAAATATGTCCGTCAGGCCCCTTCCCTTGAGATAAATCTGCAAATATCTCGGAAACGAAGCGAGCTATGGCAAAATGTTAAGATACCTTTTTTGTAGAGAATTAAGTTTCCTACTTTTTATGTTGTATGATATTTTTTGATCAGATGCGTAGTTTTCGAGATATATCAAGATATTTAAAAGTTCCGAAGCCGCACCAACATAATAGAGGTACAGAAACACCGTGGCCCCTTTCTTTGAGATAACTCTGCACTATTGCGAGCTGCAAATGCCACTTCCAGCTTAGCTGTGCAGAAGACGAACAACAAGAAGAAGAAATATCTCGGAATATGTCCGTCAGGCCCCTTCCGTTGAGCTAAATCTGCAAATATCTCGGAAACGAAGCGAGCTATGGCAAAATGTTAAGAGACCTTTTTTGTAGAGAATTATGTTTCCTATTTTTTATGTTCTATGATATTTTCTGATCAGATGCGTAGTTCTCGAGATATATCAAGATATTTAAAAGTTCCGAAGCCGCACCAACATAATAGAGATACAGAAACACCGTGGCCCCTTTCATTGAGATAACTCTGCACTATTGCGAGCTGCAAATGCCACTTCCAGCTTAGCTGTGCAGAAGAAGAACAACAAGAAGAAGAAATATCTCGAAATATGTCCGTCAGGCCCCTTCCCTTGAGATATATCTGCAAATATCTCGGAAACGAAGCGAGCTATGGCAAAATGTTAAGAGACGTTTTTTGTAGAGAATTAAGTTTCCTACTTTTTATGTTCTATGATATTTTTTGATCAGATGCGTAGTTCTCGAGATATATCAAGATATTTAAAAGTTCCGAAGCTGCACCAACATAATAGAGGTACAGAAACACCGTGGCCTCTTTCTTTGAGATAACTCTGCACTATTGCGAGCTGCAAATGCCACTTCCAGCTTAGCTGTGCAGAAGAGGAACAACAAGAAGAAGAAATATCTCGGAATATGTCCATCAGGCCCCTTCCGTTGAGCTAAATCTGCAAATATCTCGGAAACGAAGCGAGCTATGGCAAAATGTTAAGAGACCTTTTTTGTTGAGAATTATGTTTCCTACAATTTACGTTCTCTGATATTTTTTGATCAGAAGCGTAGTTTTCGAGATATATCGAGATATTTAAAAGTTCCGAAGCCGCACCAACATAATAGAGATACAGAAACACCGTGGCCCCTTTCTTTGAGATAACTCTGCACTATTGCGACCTGCAAATGCCACTTCCAGCTTAGCTGTGCAGAAGAAGAACAAGAAGAAGAAATATCTCGAAATATGTCCGTCAGGCCCCTTCCCTTGAGATAAATCTGCAAATATCTCGGAAACGAAGCGAGCTATGGCAAAATGTTAAGATACCTTTTTTGTAGAGAATTAAGTTTCCTACTTTTTATGTTGTATGATATTTTTTGATCAGATGCGTAGTTTTCGAGATATATCAAGATATTTAAAAGTTCCGAAGCCGCACCAACATAATAGAGGTACAGAAACACCGTGGCCCCTTTCTTTGAGATAACTCTGCACTATTGCGAGCTGCAAATGCCACTTCCAGCTTAGCTGTGCAGAAGACGAACAACAAGAAGAAGAAATATCTCGGAATATGTCCGTCAGGCCCCTTCCGTTGAGCTAAATCTGCAAATATCTCGGAAACGAAGCGAGCTATGGCAAAATGTTAAGAGACCTTTTTTGTAGAGAATTATGTTTCCTATTTTTTATGTTCTATGATATTTTCTGATCAGATGCGTAGTTCTCGAGATATATCAAGATATTTAAAAGTTCCGAAGCCGCACCAACATAATAGAGATACAGAAACACCGTGGCCCCTTTCATTGAGATAACTCTGCACTATTGCGAGCTGCAAATGCCACTTCCAGCTTAGCTGTGCAGAAGAAGAACAACAAGAAGAAGAAATATCTCGAAATATGTCCGTCAGGCCCCTTCCCTTGAGATATATCTGCAAATATCTCGGAAACGAAGCGAGCTATGGCAAAATGTTAAGAGACCTTTTTTGTAGAGAATTAAGTTTCCTACTTTTTATGTTCTATGATATTTTTTGATCAGATGCGTAGTTCTCGAGATATATCAAGATATTTAAAAGTTCCGAAGCTGCACCAACATAATAGAGGTACAGAAACACCGTGGCCTCTTTCTTTGAGATAACTCTGCACAATTGCGAGCTGCAAATGCCACTTCCAGCTTAGCTGTGCAGAAGAGGAACAACAAGAAGAAGAAATATCTCGGAATATGTCCATCAGGCCCCTTCCGTTGAGCTAAATCTGCAAATATCTCGGAAACGAAGCGAGCTATGGCAAAATGTTAAGAGACCTTTTTTGTTGAGAATTATGTTTCCTACAATTTACGTTCTCTGATATTTTTTGATCAGAAGCGTAGTTTTCGAGATATATCGAGATATTTAAAAGTTCCGAAGCCGCACCAACATAATAGAGATACAGAAACACCGTGGCCCCTTTCTTTGAGATAACTCTGCACTATTGCGACCTGCAAATGCCACTTCCAGCTTAGCTGTGCAGAAGAAGAACAAGAAGAAGAAATATCTCGAAATATGTCCGTCAGGCCCCTTCCCTTGAGATAAATCTGCAAATATCTCGGAAACGAAGCGAGCTACGGCAAAATGTTAAGAGACCTTTTTTGTAGAAAATTAGGTTTCCTACTTTTCATGTTCTATGATATTTTTTGATCAGATGCGTAGTTCTCGAGATATATCAAGATATTTAAAAGTTCCGAAGCTGCACCAACATAATAGAGGTACAGAAACACCGTGGCCTCTTTCTTTGAGATAACTCTGCACTATTGCGAGCTGCAAATGCCACTTCCAGCCTAGCTGTGCAGAAGAGGAACAACAAGAAGAAGAAATATCTCGGAATATGTCCGTCAGGCCCCTTCCCTTGAGCTAAATCTGCAAATATCTCGGAAACGATGCCAGCTATGGGAAAATGTTAAGAGACCTTTTTTGTAGAGAATTAAGTTTCCTACTTTTTACGTTCTATGATATTTTTTGATCAGATGCGTAGTTCTCGAGATATATCAAGATACTTAAAAGTTCCGAAGCCGCACCAACATAATAGAGATACGGAAACACCGTGGCCCCTTTCTTTGAGATAACTCTGCACTATTGCGAGCTGTAAATGCCACTTCCAGCTTAGCTGTGCAGAAGAAGAACAACAAGAAGAAGAAATATCTCGAAATATGTCCGTCAGGCCCCTTCCCTTGAGATAAATCTGCAAATATCTCGGAAACGAAGCGAGCTATGGCAAAATGTTAAGAGACCTTTTTTGTAGAGAATTAAGTTTCCTACTTTTTATGTTCTATGATATTTTTTGATCAGATGCGTAGTTCTCGAGATATATCAAGATATTTAAAAGTTCCGAAGCCCCACCAACATAATAGAGATACAGAAACACCGTGGCCCCTTTCTTTGAGATAACTCTGCACTATTGCGAGCTGCAAATGCCACTTCCAGCTTAGCTGTGCAGAAGAAGAACAAGAAGAAGAAATATCTCGAAATATGTCCGTCAGGCCCCTTCCCTTGAGATAAATCTGCAAATATCTCGGAAACGAAGCGAGCTATGGCAAAATGTTAAGATACCTTTTTTGTAGAGAATTAAGTTTCCTACTTTTTATGTTGTATGATATTTTTTGATCAGATGCGTAGTTCTCGAGATATATCAAGATATTTAAAAGTTCCGAAGCCGCACCAACATAATAGAGGTACAGAAACACCGTGGCCCCTTTCTTTGAGATAACTCTGCACTATTGCGAGCTGCAAATGCCACTTCCAGCTTAGCTGTGCAGAAGAAGAACAACAAGAAGAAGAAATATTTCGAAATGTGTCCGTCAGGCCCCTTCCCTTGAGATAAATCTGCAAATATCTCGGAAACGAAGCGAGCTACGGCAAAATGTTAAGAGACCTTTTTTGTAGAAAATTCGGTTTCCTACTTTTCATGTTCTATGATATTTTTTGATCAGATGCGTAGTTCTCGAGATATATCAAGATATTTAAAAGTTCCGAAGCCGCACCAACATAATAGAGATACAGAAACACCGTGGCCCCTTTCTTTGAGATAACTCTGCACTATTGCGAGCTGCAAATGCCACTTCCAGGTTAGCTGTGCAGAAGAAGAACAACAAGAAGAAGAAATATCTCGAAATATGTCCGTCAGGCCCCTTCCCTTGAGATAAATCTGCAAATATCTCGGAAACGAAGCGAGCTATGGCAAAATGTTAAGAGACCTTTTTTGTAGAGAATTAAGTTTCCTACTTTTTATGTTCTATGATATTTTTTGATCAGATCCGTAGTTCTCGAGATATATCAAGATATTTAAAAGTTCCGAAGCTGCACCAACATAATAGAGGTACAGAAACACCGTGGCCTCTTTCTATGAGATAACTCTGCACTATTGCGAGCTGCAAATGCCACTTCCAGCCTAGCTGTGCAGAAGAGGAACAACAAGAAGAAGAAATATCTCGGAATATGTCCGTCAGGCCCCTTCCGTTGAGCTAAATCTGCAAATATCTCGGAAACGATGCCAGCTATGGGAAAATGTTAAGAGACCTTTTTTGTAGAGAATTATGTTTCCTACAATTTACGTTCTCTGATATTTTTTGATCAGAAGCGTAGTTTTCGAGATATATCGAGATATTTAAAAGTTCCAAAGCCGCACCAACATAATAGAGATACAGAAACACCGTGGCCCCTTTCATTGAGATAACTCTGCACTATTGCGACCTGCAAATGCCACTTCCAGCTTAGCTGTGCAGAAGAAGAACAAGAAGAAGAAATATCTCGAAATATGTCCGTCAGGCCCCTTCCCTTGAGATAAATCTGCAAATATCTCGGAAACGAAGCGAGCTATGGCAAAATGTTAACAGAACTTTTCGTAGAGAATTAAGTTTCCTACTTTTTATGTTCTATGATATTTTCTGATCAGATGCGTAGTTCTCGAGATATATCAAGATATTTAAAAGTTCCGAAGCCGCACCAACATAATAGAGATACAGAAACACCGTGGCCCCTTTCATTGAGATAACTCTGCACTATTGCGAGCTGCAAATGCCACTTCCAGCTTAGCTGTGCAGAAGAAGAACAACAAGAAGAAGAAATATCTCGAAATATGTCCGTCAGGCCCCTTCCCTTGAGATATATCTGCAAATATCTCGGAAACGAAGCGAGCTATGGCAAAATGTTAAGAGACCTTTTTTGTAGAGAATTAAGTTTCCTACTTTTTATGTTCTATGATATTTTTTGATCAGATGCGTAGTTCTCGAGATATATCAAGATATTTAAAAGTTCCGAAGCTGCACCAACATAATAGAGGTACAGAAACACCGTGGCCTCTTTCTTTGAGATAACTCTGCACTATTGCGAGCTGCAAATGCCACTTCCAGCTTAGCTGTGCAGAAGAGGAACAACAAGAAGAAGAAATATCTCGGAATATGTCCATCAGGCCCCTTCCCTTGAGATAAATCTGCAAATATCTCGGAAACGAAGCGAGCTATGGCAAAATGTTGAGAGACCTTCTTTGTAGAGAATTAAGTTTCCTACTTTTTATGTTCTATGATATTTTTTGATCAGATGCGTAGTTCTCGAGATATATCAAGATATTTAAAAGTTCCGAAGCTGCACCAACATAATAGAGGTACAGAAACACCGTGGCCTCTTTCTTTGAGATAACTCTGCACTATTGCGAGCTGTAAATGCCACTTCCAGCTTAGCTGTGCAGAAGAAGAACAACAAGAAGAAGAAATATCTCGAAATATGTCCGTCAGGCCCCTTCCCTTGAGATAAATCTGCAAATATCTCGGAAACGAAGCGAGCTATGGCAAAATGTTAAGAGACCTTTTTTGTAGAGAATTAAGTTTCCTACTTTTTATGTTCTATGATATTTTTTGATCAGATGCGTAGTTCTCGAGATATATCAAGATATTTAAAAGTTCCGAAGCTGCACCAACATAATAGAGGTACAGAAACACCGTGGCCTCTTTCTTTGAGATAACTCTGCACTATTGCGAGCTGCAAATGCCACTTCCAGCTTAGCTGTGCAGAAGAGGAACAACAAGAAGAAGAAATATCTCGGAATATGTCCGTCAGGCCCCTTCCGTTGAGCTAAATCTGCAAATATCTCGGAAACGAAGCGAGCTATGGCAAAATGTTAAGAGACCTTTTTTGTAGAGAATTATGTTTCCTACAAGTTATGTTCTATGATATTTTTTGATCAGAAGCGCAGTTTTCGAGATATATCGAGATATTTAAAAGTTCCGATGCCGCACCAACATAATAGAGATACAGAAACACCGTGGCCCCTTTCTTTGAGATAACTCTGCACTATTGCGAGCTGCAAATGCCACTTCCAGCTTAGCTGTGCAGAAGAAGAACAACAAGAAGAAGAAATATCTCGAAATATGTCCGTCAGGCCCCTTCCCTTGAGATATATCTGCAAATATCTCGGAAACGAAGCGAGCTATGGCAAAATGTTAAGAGACCTTTTTTGTAGAGAATTAAGTTTCCTACTTTTTATGTTCTATGATATTTTTTGATCAGATGCGTAGTTCTCGAGATATATCAAGATATTTAAAAGTTCCGAAGCTGCACGAACATAATAGAGGTACAGAAACACCGTGGCCTCTTTCTTTGAGATAACTCTGCACTATTGCGAGCTGCAAATGCCACTTCCAGCTTAGCTGTGCAGAGGAGGAACAACAAGAAGAAGAAATATCTCGGAATATGTCCATCAGGCCCCTTCCGTTGAGCTAAATCTGCAAATATCTCGGAAACGAAGCGAGCTATGGCAAAATGTTAAGAGACCTTTTTTGTTGAGAATTATGTTTCCTACAATTTACGTTCTCTGATATTTTTTGATCAGAAGCGTAGTTTTCGAGATATATCGAGATATTTAAAAGTTCCGAAGCCGCACCAACATAATAGAGATACAGAAACACCGTGGCCCCTTTCTTTGAGATAACTCTGCACTATTGCGAGCTGTAAATGCCACTTCCAGCTTTGCTGTGCAGAAGAAGAACAACAAGAAGAAGAAATATCTCGAAATATGTCCGTCAGGCCCCTTCCCTCGAGATATATCTGCAAATATCTCGGAAACGAAGCGAGCTATGGCAAAATGTTAAGAGACCTTTTTTGTAGAGAACTATGTTTCCTACAATTTATGGTTTATGCTATTTTTTGATCAGAAGCGTAGTTTTCGAGATATATCGAGATATTTAAAAGTTCCGAAGCCGCACCAACATAATAGAGATACAGAAACACCGTGGCCCCTTTCTTTGAGAAAACTCTGCACTAGTGCTAGCCTCAAATGCCACTTCCAGCTTAGCTGTGCAGGAGAAGAACAACAAGAAGAAGAAATATCTCGAAATATGTCCATCAGGCCCCTTCCGTTGAGCTAAATCTGCAAATATCTCGGAAACGAAGCGAGCTATGGCAAAATCTTAAGAGACCTTTTTTGTAGAGAATTATGTTTCCTACAATTTACTTTCTCTGATATTTTCTGATCAGAAGCGTAGTTTTCGAGATATATCGAGAAATTTAAAAGTTCCGAAGCCGCACCAACATAATAGAGATACAGAAACACCGTGGCCCCTTTCTTTGAGATAACTCTGCACTATTGCGACCTGCAAATGCCACTTCCAGCTTAGCTGTGCAGAAGAAGAACAAGAAGAAGGAATATCTCGAAATATGTCCGTCAGGCCCCTTCCCTTGAGATAAATCTGCAAATATCTCGGAAACGAAGCGAGCTATGCCAAAATGTTAAGATACCTTTTTTGTAGAGAACTAAGTTTCCTACTTTTTATGTTCTATGATATTTTTTGATCAGATGCGTAGTTCTCGAGATATATCAAGATATTTAAAAGTTCCGAAGCTGCACCAGCATAATAGAGGTACAGAAACACCGTGGCCTCTTTCTTTGAGATAACTCTGCACTATTGCGAGCTGCAAATGCCACTTCCAGCTTAGCTGTGCAGAAGAGGAACAACAAGAAGAAGAAATATCTCGGAATACGTCCGTCAGGCCCCTTCCCTTGAGCTAAATCTGCAAATATCTCGGAAACGATGCCAGCTATGGGAAAATCTTAAGAGACCTTTTTTGTAGAGAATTAAGTTTCCTACTTTTTATGTTCTATGATATTTTTTGATCAGATGCGTAGTTCTCGAGATATATCAAGATATTTAAAAGTTCCGAAGCCGCACCAACATAATAGAGATACAGAAACACCGTGGCCCCTTTCTTTGAGATAACTCTGCACTATTGCGAGCTGTAAATGCCACTTCCAGCTTAGCTGTGCAGAAGAAGAACAACAAGAAGAAGAAATATCTCGAAATATGTCCGTCAGGCCCCTTCCCTTGAGATAAATCTGCAAATATCTCGGAAACGAAGCGAGCTATGGCAAAATGTTAAGAGACCTTTTTTGTAGAGAATTAAGTTTCCTACTTTTCATGTTCTATGATATTTTTTGATCAGATGCGTAGTTCTCGAGATATATCAAGATATTTAAAAGTTCCGAAGCCGCACCAACATAATAGAGATACAGAAACACCGTGGCCCCTTTCTTTGAGATAACTCTGCACTATTGCGACCTGCAAATGCCACTTCCAGCTTAGCTGTGCAGAAGAAGAACAAGAAGAAGAAATATCTCGAAATATGTCCGTCAGGCCCCTTCCCTTGAGATAAATCTGCAAATATCTCGGAAACGAAGCGAGCTATGGCAAAATGTTAAGATACCTTTTTTGTAGAGAATTAAGTTTCCTACTTTTTATGTTGTATGATATTTTTTGATCAGATGCGTAGTTTTCGAGATATATCAAGATATTTAAAAGTTCCGAAGCCGCACCAACATAATAGAGGTACAGAAACACCGTGGCCCCTTTCTTTGAGATAACTCTGCACTATTGCGAGCTGCAAATGCCACTTCCAGCTTAGCTGTGCAGAAGACGAACAACAAGAAGAAGAAATATCTCGGAATATGTCCGTCAGGCCCCTTCCGTTGAGCTAAATCTGCAAATATCTCGGAAACGAAGCGAGCTATGGCAAAATGTTAAGAGACCTTTTTTGTAGAGAATTATGTTTCCTATTTTTTATGTTCTATGATATTTTCTGATCAGATGCGTAGTTCTCGAGATATATCAAGATATTTAAAAGTTCCGAAGCCGCACCAACATAATAGAGATACAGAAACACCGTGGCCCCTTTCATTGAGATAACTCTGCACTATTGCGAGCTGCAAATGCCACTTCCAGCTTAGCTGTGCAGAAGAAGAACAACAAGAAGAAGAAATATCTCGAAATATGTCCGTCAGGCCCCTTCCCTTGAGATATATCTGCAAATATCTCGGAAACGAAGCGAGCTATGGCAAAATGTTAAGAGACCTTTTTTGTAGAGAATTAAGTTTCCTACTTTTTATGTTCTATGATATTTTTTGATCAGATGCGTAGTTCTCGAGATATATCAAGATATTTAAAAGTTCCGAAGCTGCACCAACATAATAGAGGTACAGAAACACCGTGGCCTCTTTCTTTGAGATAACTCTGCACTATTGCGAGCTGCAAATGCCACTTCCAGCTTAGCTGTGCAGAAGAGGAACAACAAGAAGAAGAAATATCTCGGAATATGTCCATCAGGCCCCTTCCGTTGAGCTAAATCTGCAAATATCTCGGAAACGAAGCGAGCTATGGCAAAATGTTAAGAGACCTTTTTTGTTGAGAATTATGTTTCCTACAATTTACGTTCTCTGATATTTTTTGATCAGAAGCGTAGTTTTCGAGATATATCGAGATATTTAAAAGTTCCGAAGCCGCACCAACATAATAGAGATACAGAAACACCGTGGCCCCTTTCTTTGAGATAACTCTGCACTATTGCGACCTGCAAATGCCACTTCCAGCTTAGCTGTGCAGAAGAAGAACAAGAAGAAGAAATATCTCGAAATATGTCCGTCAGGCCCCTTCCCTTGAGATAAATCTGCAAATATCTCGGAAACGAAGCGAGCTATGGCAAAATGTTAAGATACCTTTTTTGTAGAGAATTAAGTTTCCTACTTTTTATGTTGTATGATATTTTTTGATCAGATGCGTAGTTTTCGAGATATATCAAGATATTTAAAAGTTCCGAAGCCGCACCAACATAATAGAGGTACAGAAACACCGTGGCCCCTTTCTTTGAGATAACTCTGCACTATTGCGAGCTGCAAATGCCACTTCCAGCTTAGCTGTGCAGAAGACGAACAACAAGAAGAAGAAATATCTCGGAATATGTCCGTCAGGCCCCTTCCGTTGAGCTAAATCTGCAAATATCTCGGAAACGAAGCGAGCTATGGCAAAATGTTAAGAGACCTTTTTTGTAGAGAATTATGTTTCCTATTTTTTATGTTCTATGATATTTTCTGATCAGATGCGTAGTTCTCGAGATATATCAAGATATTTAAAAGTTCCGAAGCCGCACCAACATAATAGAGATACAGAAACACCGTGGCCCCTTTCATTGAGATAACTCTGCACTATTGCGAGCTGCAAATGCCACTTCCAGCTTAGCTGTGCAGAAGAAGAACAACAAGAAGAAGAAATATCTCGAAATATGTCCGTCAGGCCCCTTCCCTTGAGATATATCTGCAAATATCTCGGAAACGAAGCGAGCTATGGCAAAATGTTAAGAGACCTTTTTTGTAGAGAATTAAGTTTCCTACTTTTTATGTTCTATGATATTTTTTGATCAGATGCGTAGTTCTCGAGATATATCAAGATATTTAAAAGTTCCGAAGCTGCACCAACATAATAGAGGTACAGAAACACCGTGGCCTCTTTCTTTGAGATAACTCTGCACAATTGCGAGCTGCAAATGCCACTTCCAGCTTAGCTGTGCAGAAGAGGAACAACAAGAAGAAGAAATATCTCGGAATATGTCCATCAGGCCCCTTCCGTTGAGCTAAATCTGCAAATATCTCGGAAACGAAGCGAGCTATGGCAAAATGTTAAGAGACCTTTTTTGTTGAGAATTATGTTTCCTACAATTTACGTTCTCTGATATTTTTTGATCAGAAGCGTAGTTTTCGAGATATATCGAGATATTTAAAAGTTCCGAAGCCGCACCAACATAATAGAGATACAGAAACACCGTGGCCCCTTTCTTTGAGATAACTCTGCACTATTGCGACCTGCAAATGCCACTTCCAGCTTAGCTGTGCAGAAGAAGAACAAGAAGAAGAAATATCTCGAAATATGTCCGTCAGGCCCCTTCCCTTGAGATAAATCTGCAAATATCTCGGAAACGAAGGGAGCTACGGCAAAATGTTAAGAGACCTTTTTTGTAGAAAATTAGGTTTCCTACTTTTCATGTTCTATGATATTTTTTGATCAGATGCGTAGTTCTCGAGATATATCAAGATATTTAAAAGTTCCGAAGCTGCACCAACATAATAGAGGTACAGAAACACCGTGGCCTCTTTCTTTGAGATAACTCTGCACTATTGCGAGCTGCAAATGCCACTTCCAGCCTAGCTGTGCAGAAGAGGAACAACAAGAAGAAGAAATATCTCGGAATATGTCCGTCAGGCCCCTTCCCTTGAGCTAAATCTGCAAATATCTCGGAAACGATGCCAGCTATGGGAAAATGTTAAGAGACCTTTTTTGTAGAGAATTAAGTTTCCTACTTTTTACGTTCTATGATATTTTTTGATCAGATGCGTAGTTCTCGAGATATATCAAGATACTTAAAAGTTCCGAAGCCGCACCAACATAATAGAGATACGGAAACACCGTGGCCCCTTTCTTTGAGATAACTCTGCACTATTGCGAGCTGTAAATGCCACTTCCAGCTTAGCTGTGCAGAAGAAGAACAACAAGAAGAAGAAATATCTCGAAATATGTCCGTCAGGCCCCTTCCCTTGAGATAAATCTGCAAATATCTCGGAAACGAAGCGAGCTATGGCAAAATGTTAAGAGACCTTTTTTGTAGAGAATTAAGTTTCCTACTTTTTATGTTCTATGATATTTTTTGATCAGATGCGTAGTTCTCGAGATATATCAAGATATTTAAAAGTTCCGAAGCCGCACCAACATAATAGAGATACAGAAACACCGTGGCCCCTTTCTTTGAGATAACTCTGCACTATTGCGAGCTGCAAATGCCACTTCCAGGTTAGCTGTGCAGAAGAAGAACAACAAGAAGAAGAAATATCTCGAAATATGTCCGTCAGGCCCCTTCCCTTGAGATAAATCTGCAAATATCTCGGAAACGAAGCGAGCTATGGCAAAATGTTAAGAGACCTTTTTTGTAGAGAATTAAGTTTCCTACTTTTTATGTTCTATGATATTTTTTGATCAGATCCGTAGTTCTCGAGATATATCAAGATATTTAAAAGTTCCGAAGCTGCACCAACATAATAGAGGTACAGAAACACCGTGGCCTCTTTCTATGAGATAACTCTGCACTATTGCGAGCTGCAAATGCCACTTCCAGCCTAGCTGTGCAGAAGAGGAACAACAAGAAGAAGAAATATCTCGGAATATGTCCGTCAGGCCCCTTCCGTTGAGCTAAATCTGCAAATATCTCGGAAACGATGCCAGCTATGGGAAAATGTTAAGAGACCTTTTTTGTAGAGAATTATGTTTCCTACAATTTACGTTCTCTGATATTTTTTGATCAGAAGCGTAGTTTTCGAGATATATCGAGATATTTAAAAGTTCCAAAGCCGCACCAACATAATAGAGATACAGAAACACCGTGGCCCCTTTCATTGAGATAACTCTGCACTATTGCGACCTGCAAATGCCACTTCCAGCTTAGCTGTGCAGAAGAAGAACAAGAAGAAGAAATATCTCGAAATATGTCCGTCAGGCCCCTTCCCTTGAGATAAATCTGCAAATATCTCGGAAACGAAGCGAGCTATGGCAAAATGTTAACAGAACTTTTCGTAGAGAATTAAGTTTCCTACTTTTTATGTTCTATGATATTTTCTGATCAGATGCGTAGTTCTCGAGATATATCAAGATATTTAAAAGTTCCGAAGCCGCACCAACATAATAGAGATACAGAAACACCGTGGCCCCTTTCATTGAGATAACTCTGCACTATTGCGAGCTGCAAATGCCACTTCCAGCTTAGCTGTGCAGAAGAAGAACAACAAGAAGAAGAAATATCTCGAAATATGTCCGTCAGGCCCCTTCCCTTGAGATATATCTGCAAATATCTCGGAAACGAAGCGAGCTATGGCAAAATGTTAAGAGACCTTTTTTGTAGAGAATTAAGTTTCCTACTTTTTATGTTCTATGATATTTTTTGATCAGATGCGTAGTTCTCGAGATATATCAAGATATTTAAAAGTTCCGAAGCTGCACCAACATAATAGAGGTACAGAAACACCGTGGCCTCTTTCTTTGAGATAACTCTGCACTATTGCGAGCTGCAAATGCCACTTCCAGCTTAGCTGTGCAGAAGAGGAACAACAAGAAGAAGAAATATCTCGGAATATGTCCATCAGGCCCCTTCCCTTGAGATAAATCTGCAAATATCTCGGAAACGAAGCGAACTATGGCAAAATGTTGAGAGACCTTCTTTGTAGAGAATTAAGTTTCCTACTTTTTATGTTCTATGATATTTTTTGATCAGATGCGTAGTTCTCGAGATATATCAAGATATTTAAAAGTTCCGAAGCTGCACCAACATAATAGAGGTACAGAAACACCGTGGCCTCTTTCTTTGAGATAACTCTGCACTATTGCGAGCTGTAAATGCCACTTCCAGCTTAGCTGTGCAGAAGAAGAACAACAAGAAGAAGAAATATCTCGAAATATGTCCGTCAGGCCCCTTCCCTTGAGATAAATCTGCAAATATCTCGGAAACGAAGCGAGCTATGGCAAAATGTTAAGAGACCTTTTTTGTAGAGAATTAAGTTTCCTACTTTTTATGTTCTATGATATTTTTTGATCAGAAGCGTAGTTTTCGAGATATATCGAGATATTTAAAAGTTCCGAAGCCGCACCAACATAATAGAGATACAGAAACACCGTGGCCCCTTTCTTTGAGATAACTCTGCACTATTGCGAGCTGTAAATGCCACTTCCAGCTTTGCTGTGCAGAAGAAGAACAACAAGAAGAAGAAATATCTCGAAATATGTCCGTCAGGCCCCTTCCCTCGAGATATATCTGCAAATATCTCGGAAACGAAGCGAGCTATGGCAAAATGTTAAGAGACCTTTTTTGTAGAGAACTATGTTTCCTACAATTTATGGTTTATGCTATTTTTTGATCAGAAGCGTAGTTTTCGAGATATATCGAGATATTTAAAAGTTCCGAAGCCGCACCAACATAATAGAGATACAGAAACACCGTGGCCCCTTTCTTTGAGAAAACTCTGCACTAGTGCTAGCCTCAAATGCCACTTCCAGCTTAGCTGTGCAGGAGAAGAACAACAAGAAGAAGAAATATCTCGAAATATGTCCGTCAGGCCCCTTCCCTTGAGATAAATCTGCAAATATCTCGGAAACGAAGCGAGCTATGGCAAAATGTTAAGAGACCTTTTTTGTAGAGAATTAAGTTTCCTACTTTTTATGTTCTATGATATTTTTTGATCAGATGCGTAGTTCTCGAGATATATCAAGATATTTAAAAGTTCCGAAGCCGCACCAACATAATAGAGATACAGAAACACCGTGGCCCCTTTCTTTGAGATAACTCTGCACTATTGCGAGCTGCAAATGCCACATCCAGCTTAGCTGTGCAGAAGAAGAACAACAAGAAGAAGAAATATCTCGAAATATGTCCGTCAGGCCCCTTCCCTTGAGATAAATCTGCAAATATCTCGGAAACGAAGCGAGCTATGGCAAAATGTGAAGAGACGTTTTTTGTAGAGAATTATGTTTCCTACAATTTATGTTCTATGATATTTTTTGGTCAGAAGCGTAGTTTTCGAGATATATCGAGATATTTAAAAGTTCCGAAGCCGCACCAACATAATAGAGATACAGAAACACCGTGGCCCCTTTCTTTGAGATAACTCTGCACTATTGCGAGCTGTAAATGCCACTTCCAGCTTTGCTGTGCAGAAGAAGAACAACAAGAAGAAGAAATATCTCGAAATATGTCCGTCAGGCCCCTTCCCTCGAGATATATCTGCAAATATCTCGGAAACGAAGCGAGCTATGGCAAAATGTTAAGAGACCTTTTTTGTAGAGAACTATGTTTCCTACAATTTATGGTCTATGCTATTTTTTGATCAGAAGCGTAGTTTTCGAGATATATCGAGATATTTAAAAGTTCCGAAGCCGCACCAACATAATAGAGATACAGAAACACCGTGGCCCCTTTCTTTGAGAAAACTCTGCACTAGTGCTAGCCTCAAATGCCACTTCCAGCTTAGCTGTGCAGAAGAAGAACAACAAGAAGAAGAAATATCTCGAAATATGTCCGTCAGGCCCCTTCCCTTGAGATAAATCTGCAAATATCTCGGAAACGAAGCGAGCTATGGCAAAATGTTAAGAGACCTTTTTTGTAGAGAATTAAGTTTCCTACAATTTATGTTCTATGATATTTTTTGATGAGAAGCGTAGTTTTCGAGATATATCGAGATATTTAAAAGTGCCGAAGCCGCACCAACATAATAGAGATACAGAAACACCGTGGCCCCTTTCTTTGAGATAACTCTGCACTAGTGCGAGCCGCAAATGCCACTTCCAGCTTAGCTGTGCAGAAGAAGAACAACAAGAAGAAGAAATATCTCGAAATATGTCCGTCAGGCCCCTTCCCTTGAGATGAATCTGCAAATATCTCGGAAACGAAGCGAGCTATGGCAAAATGTTAAGAGACTTTATTTGTAGAGAATTAAGTTTCCTACTTTTTATGTTCTATGATATTTTTTGATCAGATGCGTAGTTCTCGAGATATATCAAGATATTTAAAAGTTCCGAAGCCGCACCAACATAATAGAGATACAGAAACACCGGTGCCCCTTTCTTTGAGATAACTCTGCACTATTGCGAGCTGTAAATGCCACTTCCAGCTTAGCTGTGCAGAAGAAGAACAACAAGAAGAAGAAATATCTCGAAATATGTCCGTCAGGCCCCTTCCCTTGAGATAAATCTGCAAATATCTCGGAAACGAAGCGAGCTATGGCAAAATCTTAAGAGACCTTTTTTGTAGAGAATTAAGTTTCCTACTTTTTATGTTCTATGATATTTTTTGATCAGATGCGTAGTTCTCGAGATATATCAAGATATTTAAAAGTTCCGAAGCTGCACCAACATAATAGAGGTACAGAAACACCGTGGCCTCTTTCTTTGAGATAACTCTGCACTATTGCGAGCTGCAAATGCCACTTCCAGCTTAGCTGTGCAGAAGAGGAACAACAAGAAGAAGAAATATCTCGGAATATGTCCGTCAGGCCCCTTCCGTTGAGCTAAATCTGCAAATATCTCGGAAACGAAGCGAGCTATGGCAAAATGTTAAGAGACCTTTTTTGTAGAGAATTATGTTTCCTACAAGTTATGTTCTATGATATTTTTTGATCAGAAGCGCAGTTTTCGAGATATATCGAGATATTTAAAAGTTCCGATGCCGCACCAACATAATAGAGATACAGAAACACCGTGGCCCCTTTCTTTGAGATAACTCTGCACTATTGCGAGCTGCAAATGCCACTTCCAGCTTAGCTGTGCAGAAGAAGAACAACAAGAAGAAGAAATATCTCGAAATATGTCCGTCAGGCCCCTTCCCTTGAGATATATCTGCAAATATCTCGGAAACGAAGCGAGCTATGGCAAAATGTTAAGAGACCTTTTTTGTAAAGAATTAAGTTTCCTACTTTTTATGTTCTATGATATTTTTTGATCAGATGCGTAGTTCTCGAGATATATCAAGATATTTAAAAGTTCCGAAGCTGCACGAACATAATAGAGGTACAGAAACACCGTGGCCTCTTTCTTTGAGATAACTCTGCACTATTGCGAGCTGCAAATGCCACTTCCAGCTTAGCTGTGCAGAGGAGGAACAACAAGAAGAAGAAATATCTCGGAATATGTCCATCAGGCCCCTTCCGTTGAGCTAAATCTGCAAATATCTCGGAAACGAAGCGAGCTATGGCAAAATGTTAAGAGACCTTTTTTGTTGAGAATTATGTTTCCTACAATTTACGGTCTCTGATATTTTTTGATCAGAAGCGTAGTTTTCGAGATATATCGAGATATTTAAAAGTTCCGAAGCCGCACCAACATAATAGAGATACAGAAACACCGTGGCCCCTTTCTTTGAGATAACTCTGCACTATTGCGAGCTGTAAATGCCACTTCCAGCTTTGCTGTGCAGAAGAAGAACAACAAGAAGAAGAAATATCTCGAAATATGTCCGTCAGGCCCCTTCCCTCGAGATATATCTGCAAATATCTCGGAAACGAAGCGAGCTATGGCAAAATGTTAAGAGACCTTTTTTGTAGAGAACTATGTTTCCTACAATTTATGGTTTATGCTATTTTTTGATCAGAAGCGTAGTTTTCGAGATATATCGAGATATTTAAAAGTTCCGAAGCCGCACCAACATAATAGAGATACAGAAACACCGTGGCCCCTTTCTTTGAGAAAACTCTGCACTAGTGCTAGCCTCAAATGCCACTTCCAGCTTAGCTGTGCAGGAGAAGAACAACAAGAAGAAGAAATATCTCGAAATATGTCCGTCAGGCCCCTTCCCTTGAGATAAATCTGCAAATATCTCGGAAACGAAGCGAGCTATGGCAAAATGTTAAGAGACCTTTTTTGTAGAGAATTAAGTTTCCTACTTTTTATGTTCTATGATATTTTTTGATCAGATGCGTAGTTCTCGAGATATATCAAGATATTTAAAAGTTCCGAAGCCGCACCAACATAATAGAGATACAGAAACACCGTGGCCCCTTTCTTTGAGATAACTCTGCACTATTGCGAGCTGCAAATGCCACATCCAGCTTAGCTGTGCAGAAGAAGAACAACAAGAAGAAGAAATATCTCGAAATATGTCCGTCAGGCCCCTTCCCTTGAGATAAATCTGCAAATATCTCGGAAACGAAGCGAGCTATGGCAAAATGTGAAGAGACGTTTTTTGTAGAGAATTATGTTTCCTACAATTTATGTTCTATGATATTTTTTGGTCAGAAGCGTAGTTTTCGAGATATATCGAGATATTTAAAAGTTCCGAAGCCGCACCAACATAATAGAGATACAGAAACACCGTGGCCCCTTTCTTTGAGATAACTCTGCACTATTGCGAGCTGTAAATGCCACTTCCAGCTTTGCTGTGCAGAAGAAGAACAACAAGAAGAAGAAATATCTCGAAATATGTCCGTCAGGCCCCTTCCCTCGAGATATATCTGCAAATATCTCGGAAACGAAGCGAGCTATGGCAAAATGTTAAGAGACCTTTTTTGTAGAGAACTATGTTTCCTACAATTTATGGTCTATGCTATTTTTTGATCAGAAGCGTAGTTTTGGAGATATATCGAGATATTTAAAAGTTCCGAAGCCGCACCAACATAATAGAGATACAGAAACACCGTGGCCCCTTTCTTTGAGAAAACTCTGCACTAGTGCTAGCCTCAAATGCCACTTCCAGCTTAGCTGTGCAGAAGAAGAACAACAAGAAGAAGAAATATCTCGAAATATGTCCGTCAGGCCCCTTCCCTTGAGATAAATCTGCAAATATCTCGGAAACGAAGCGAGCTATGGCAAAATGTTAAGAGACCTTTTTTGTAGAGAATTAAGTTTCCTACAATTTATGTTCTATGATATTTTTTGATGAGAAGCGTAGTTTTCGAGATATATCGAGATATTTAAAAGTGCCGAAGCCGCACCAACATAATAGAGATACAGAAACACCGTGGCCCCTTTCTTTGAGATAACTCTGCACTAGTGCGAGCCGCAAATGCCACTTCCAGCTTAGCTGTGCAGAAGAAGAACAACAAGAAGAAGAAATATCTCGAAATATGTCCGTCAGGCCCCTTCCCTTGAGATGAATCTGCAAATATCTCGGAAACGAAGCGAGCTATGGCAAAATGTTAAGAGACTTCATTTGTAGAGAATTAAGTTTCCTACTTTTTATGTTCTATGATATTTTTTGATCAGATGCGTAGTTCTCGAGATATATCAAGATATTTAAAAGTGCCGAAGCCGCATCAACATAATAGAGATACAGAAACACCGTGGCCCCTTTCTTTGAGATAACTCTGCACTAGTGCGAGCCGCAAATGCCACTTCCAGCTTAGCTGTGCAGAAGAAGAACAACAAGAAGAAGAAATATCTCGAAATATGTCCGTCAGGCCCCTTCCCTTGAGATGAATCTGCAAATATCTCGGAAACGAAGCGAGCTATGGCAAAATGTTAAGAGACCTTTTTTGTAGAGAATTAAGTTTCCTACAATTTATGTTCTATGATATTTTTTGATCAGACGCGTAGTTTTCGAGATATATCGAGATATTTAAAAGTGCCGAAGCCGCATCAACATAATAGAGATACAGAAACACCGTGGCCCCTTTCTTTGAGATAACTCTGCACTAGTGCGAGCCGCAAATGCCACTTCCAGCTTAGCTGTGCAGAAGAAGAACAACAAGAAGAAGAAATATCTCGAAATATGTCCGTCAGGCCCCTTCCCTTGAGATGAATCTGCAAATATCTCGGAAACGAAGCGAGCTATGGCAAAATGTTAAGAGACTTTATTTGTAGAGAATTAAGTTTCCTACTTCTTATGTTCTATGATATTTTTTGATCAGATGCGTAGTTTTCGAGATATATCGAGATATTTAAAAGTTCCGAAGCCGCACCAACATAATAGAGGTACAGAAACACCGTGGCCTCCTTCTTTGAGATAACTCTGCACTATTGCGAGCTGCAAATGCGACTTCCAGCTTAGCTGTGCAGAAGAAGAACAACAAGAAGAAGAAATATCTCGAAATATGTCCGTCTGGCCCCTTCCCTTGAGATAAATCTGCATATATCTCGGAAACGAAGCGAGCTATGGCACAATGTTAAGAGACCTTATTTGTAGAGAATTAAGTTTCCTACTTTTATGTTCTATGATATTTTTTGATCAGATGCGTAGTTCACGAGATATATCAAGATATTTAAAAGTGCCGAAGCCGCACCTACATAATAGAGATACAGAAACACCGTGGCCCCTTTCTTTGAGATAACTCTGCACTATTGCGAGCTGGAAATGCCACTTCCAGCTTAGCTGTGCAGAAGAAGAACAACAAGAAGAAGAAATATCTCGAAATATGTCCGTCAGGCCCCTTCCCTTGAGATAAATCTGCATATATCTCGGAAACCAAGCGAGCTATGGCAAAATGTTAAGAGACCTTTTTAGTAGAGAATTATGTTTCGTACTTTTTATGCTCTATGATATTTTTTGATCAGATGCGTAGTTCTCGAGATATATCAAGATATTTAAAAGTTCCGAAGCCGCACCAACATAATAGAGATACAGAAACACCGTGGACCCTTTCTTTGAGATAACTCTGCACTATTGCAAGCTGCAAATGCCACTTCCAGCTTAGCTGTGCAGAAGAAGAACAACAAGAAGAAGAAATATCTCGAAATATGTCCGTCAGGCCCCTTCCCTTGAGATAAATCTGCAAATATCTCCGAAACGAAGCGAGCTATGGCAAAATGTTAAGAGACCTTTTTTGTAGAGAACTATGTTTCCTACAATTTATGGTCTATACTATTTTTTGATCAGAAGCGTAGTTTTCGAGATATATCGAGATATTTAAAAGTTCCGAAGCCGCACCAACATAATAGAGATACAGAAACACCGTGGCCCCTTTCTTTGAGAAAACTCTGCACTAGTGCTAGCCTCAAATGCCACTTCCAGCTTAGCTGTGCAGAAGAAGAACAACAAGAAGAAGAAATATCTCGAAATATGTCCGTCAGGCCCCTTCCCTTGAGATAAATCTGCAAATATCTCGGAAACGAAGCGAGCTATGGCAAAATGTTAAGAGACCTTTTTTGTAGAGAATTAAGTTTCCTACAATTTATGTTCTATGATATTTTTTGATCAGAAGCGTAGTTTTCGAGATATATCGAGATATTTAAAAGTGCCGAAGCCGCACCAACATAATAGAGATACAGAAACACCGTGGCCCCTTTCTTTGAGATAACTCTGCACTAGTGCGAGCCGCAAATGCCACTTCCAGCTTAGCTGTGCAGAAGAAGAACAACAAGAAGAAGAAATATCTCGAAATATGTCCGTCAGGCCCCTTCCCTTGAGATGAATCTGCAAATATCTCGGAAACGAAGCGAGCTATGGCAAAATGTTAAGAGACTTTATTTGTAGAGAATTAAGTTTCCTACTTTTTATGTTCTATGATATTTTTTGATCAGATGCGTAGTTCTCGAGATATATCAAGATATTTAAAAGTTCCGAAGCCGCACCAACATAATAGAGATACAGAAACACCGGTGCCCCTTTCTTTGAGATAACTCTGCACTATTGCGAGCTGGAAATGCCACTTCCAGTATAGCTGTGCAGAAGAAGAACAACAAGAAGAAGAAATATCTCGAAATATGTCCGTCAGGCCCCTTCCCTTGAGATAAATCTGCAAATATCTCGGAAACGAAGCGAGCTATGGCAAAATGTTAAGAGACCTTTTTTGTAGAGAATTAAGTTTCCTACAATTTATGTTGTATGATATTTTTTGATCAGAAGCGTAGTTTTCGAGATATATCGAGATATTTAAAAGTGCCGAAGCCGCATCAACATAATAGAGATACAGACACACCGTGGCCCCTTTCTTTGAGATAACTCTGCACTAGTGCGAGCCGCAAATGCCACTTCCAGCTTAGCTGTGCAGAAGAAGAACAACAAGAAGAAGAAATATCTCGAAATATGTCCGTCAGGCCCCTTCCCTTGAGATGAATCTGCAAATATCTCGGAAACGAAGCGAGCTATGGCAAAATGTTAAGAGACTTTATTTGTAGAGAATTAAGTTTCCTACTTTTTATGTTCTATGATATTTTTTGATCGGATGCGTAGTTCTCGAGATATATCAAGATATTTAAAAGTTCCGAAGCCGCACCAACATAATAGAGATACAGAAACACCGTGGCCCCTTTCTTTGAGATAACTCTGCACTATTGCGAGCTGTAAATGCCACTTCCAGCTTAGCTGTGCAGAAGAAGAACAACAAGAAGAAGAAATATTTCGAAATATGTCCGTCAGGCCCCTTCCCTTGAGATAAATCTGCAAATATCTCGGAAACGAAGCGAGCTATGGCAAAACGTCAAGAGACCTTATTTGTAGACAATTAAGTTTCCTACTTTTTATGTTCTATCATATTTTTTGATCAGATGCGTAGTTCTCGAGATATATCAAGATATTTAAAAGTTCCGAAGCCGCACCAACATAATAGAGATACAGAAACACCGTGGCCCCTTTCTTTGAGATAACTCTGCACTATTGCGAGCTGTAAATGCCACTTCCAGCTTTGCTGTGCAGAAGAAGAACAACAAGAAGAAGAAATATCTCGAAATATGTCCGTCAGGCCCCTTCCCTCGAGATATATCTGCAAATATCTCGGAAACGAAGCGAGCTATGGCAAAATGTTAAGAGACCTTTTTTGTAGAGAACTATGTTTCCTACAATTTATGGTCTATGCTATTTTTTGATCAGAAGCGTAGTTTTCGAGATATATCGAGATATTTAAAAGTTCCGAAGCCGCACCAACATAATAGAGATACAGAAACACCGTGGCCCCTTTCTTTGAGAAAACTCTGCACTAGTGCGAGCCGCAAATGCCACTTCCAGCTTAGCTGTGCAGAAGAAGAACAACAAGAAGAAGAAATATCTCGAAATATGTCCGTCAGGCCCCTTCCCTTGAGATGAATCTGCAAATATCTCGGAAACGAAGCGAGCTATGCCAAAATGTTAAGAGACTTTATTTGTAGAGAATTAAGTTTCCTACTTTTTATGTTCTATGATATTTTTTGATCAGATGCGTAGTTCTCGAGATATATCAAGATATTTAAAAGTTCCGAAGCCGCACCAACATAATAGAGATACAGAAACACCGGTGCCCCTTTCTTTGAGATAACTCTGCACTATTGCGATCTGGAAATGCCACTTCCAGTATAGCTGTGCAGAAGAAGAACAACAAGAAGAAGAAATATCTCGAAATATGTCCTTCAGGCCCCTTCCCTTGAGATAAATCTGCAAATATCTCGGAAAAGAAGCGAGTTATGGCAAAATGTTAAGAGACCTTTTTTGTAGAGAATTAAGTTTCCTACAATTTATGTTCTATGATATTTTTTGATCAGACGCGTAGTTTTCGAGATATATCGAGATATTTAAAAGTGCCGAAGCCGCATCAACATAATAGAGATACAGAAACACCGTGGCCCCTTTCTTTGAGATAACTCTGCACTATTGCGAGCTGTAAATGCCACTTCCAGCTTAGCTGTGCAGAAGAAGAACAACAAGAAGAAGAAATATCTCGAAATATGTCCGTCAGGCCCCTTCCCTTGAGATAAATCTGCATATATCTCGGAAACCAAGCGAGCTATGGCAAAATGTTAAGAGACCTTTTTAGTAGAGAATTATGTTTCGTACTTTTTATGTTCTATGATATTTTTTGATCAGATGCGTAGTTCTCGAGATATATCAAGATATTTAAAAGTTCCGAAGCCGCACCAACATAATAGAGATACAGAAACACCGTGGACCCTTTCTTTGAGATAACTCTGCACTATTGCAAGCTGCAAATGCCACTTCCAGCTTAGCTGTGCAGAAGAAGAACAACAAGAAGAAGAAATATCTCGAAATATGTCCGTCAGGCCCCTTCCCTTGAGATAAATCTGCAAATATCTCCGAAACGAAGCGAGCTATGGCAAAATGTTAAGAGACCTTTTTTGTAGAGAACTATGTTTCCTACAATTTATGGTCTATACTATTTTTTGATCAGAAGCGTAGTTTTCGAGATATATCGAGATATTTAAAAGTTCCGAAGCCGCACCAACATAATAGAGATACAGAAACACCGTGGCCCCTTTCTTTGAGAAAACTCTGCACTAGTGCTAGCCTCAAATGCCACTTCCAGCTTAGCTGTGCAGAAGAAGAACAACAAGAAGAAGAAATATCTCGAAATATGTCCGTCAGGCCCCTTCCCTTGAGATAAATCTGCAAATATCTCGGAAACGAAGCGAGCTATGGCAAAATGTTAAGAGACCTTTTTTGTAGAGAATTAAGTTTCCTACAATTTATGTTCTATGATATTTTTTGATCAGAAGCGTAGTTTTCGAGATATATCGAGATATTTAAAAGTGCCGAAGCCGCACCAACATAATAGAGATACAGAAACACCGTGGCCCCTTTCTTTGAGATAACTCTGCACTAGTGCGAGCCGCAAATGCCACTTCCAGCTTAGCTGTGCAGAAGAAGAACAACAAGAAGAAGAAATATCTCGAAATATGTCCGTCAGGCCCCTTCCCTTGAGATAAATCTGCAAATATCTCGGAAACGAAGCGAGCTATGGCAAAATGTTAAGAGACCTTTTTTGTAGAGAATTAAGTTTCCTACAATTTATGTTGTATGATATTTTTTGATCAGAAGCGTAGTTTTCGAGATATATCGAGATATTTAAAAGTGCCGAAGCCGCATCAACATAATAGAGATACAGACACACCGTGGCCCCTTTCTTTGAGATAACTCTGCACTAGTGCGAGCCGCAAATGCCACTTCCAGCTTAGCTGTGCAGAAGAAGAACAACAAGAAGAAGAAATATCTCGAAATATGTCCGTCAGGCCCCTTCCCTTGAGATGAATCTGCAAATATCTCGGAAACGAAGCGAGCTATGGCAAAATGTTAAGAGACTTTATTTGTAGAGAATTAAGTTTCCTACTTTTTATGTTCTATGATATTTTTTGATCAGATGCGTAGTTCTCGAGATATATCAAGATATTTAAAAGTTCCGAAGCTGCACGAACATAATAGAGGTACAGAAACACCGTGGCCTCTTTCTTTGAGATAACTCTGCACTATTGCGAGCTGCAAATGCCACTTCCAGCTTAGCTGTGCAGAGGAGGAACAACAAGAAGAAGAAATATCTCGGAATATGTCCATCAGGCCCCTTCCGTTGAGCTAAATCTGCAAATATCTCGGAAACGAAGCGAGCTATGGCAAAATGTTAAGAGACCTTTTTTGTTGAGAATTATGTTTCCTACAATTTACGTTCTCTGATATTTTTTGATCAGAAGCGTAGTTTTCGAGATATATCGAGATATTTAAAAGTTCCGAAGCCGCACCAACATAATAGAGATACAGAAACACCGTGGCCCCTTTCTTTGAGATAACTCTGCACTATTGCGAGCTGTAAATGCCACTTCCAGCTTTGCTGTGCAGAAGAAGAACAACAAGAAGAAGAAATATCTCGAAATATGTCCGTCAGGCCCCTTCCCTCGAGATATATCTGCAAATATCTCGGAAACGAAGCGAGCTATGGCAAAATGTTAAGAGACCTTTTTTGTAGAGAACTATGTTTCCTACAATTTATGGTTTATGCTATTTTTTGATCAGAAGCGTAGTTTTCGAGATATATCGAGATATTTAAAAGTTCCGAAGCCGCACCAACATAATAGAGATACAGAAACACCGTGGCCCCTTTCTTTGAGAAAACTCTGCACTAGTGCTAGCCTCAAATGCCACTTCCAGCTTAGCTGTGCAGGAGAAGAACAACAAGAAGAAGAAATATCTCGAAATATGTCCGTCAGGCCCCTTCCCTTGAGATAAATCTGCAAATATCTCGGAAACGAAGCGAGCTATGGCAAAATGTTAAGAGACCTTTTTTGTAGAGAATTAAGTTTCCTACTTTTTATGTTCTATGATATTTTTTGATCAGATGCGTAGTTCTCGAGATATATCAAGATATTTAAAAGTTCCGAAGCCGCACCAACATAATAGAGATACAGAAACACCGTGGCCCCTTTCTTTGAGATAACTCTGCACTATTGCGAGCTGCAAATGCCACATCCAGCTTAGCTGTGCAGAAGAAGAACAACAAGAAGAAGAAATATCTCGAAATATGTCCGTCAGGCCCCTTCCCTTGAGATAAATCTGCAAATATCTCGGAAACGAAGCGAGCTATGGCAAAATGTGAAGAGACGTTTTTTGTAGAGAATTATGTTTCCTACAATTTATGTTCTATGATATTTTTTGGTCAGAAGCGTAGTTTTCGAGATATATCGAGATATTTAAAAGTTCCGAAGCCGCACCAACATAATAGAGATACAGAAACACCGTGGCCCCTTTCTTTGAGATAACTCTGCACTATTGCGAGCTGTAAATGCCACTTCCAGCTTTGCTGTGCAGAAGAAGAACAACAAGAAGAAGAAATATCTCGAAATATGTCCGTCAGGCCCCTTCCCTCGAGATATATCTGCAAATATCTCGGAAACGAAGCGAGCTATGGCAAAATGTTAAGAGACCTTTTTTGTAGAGAACTATGTTTCCTACAATTTATGGTCTATGCTATTTTTTGATCAGAAGCGTAGTTTTCGAGATATATCGAGATATTTAAAAGTTCCGAAGCCGCACCAACATAATAGAGATACAGAAACACCGTGGCCCCTTTCTTTGAGAAAACTCTGCACTAGTGCTAGCCTCAAATGCCACTTCCAGCTTAGCTGTGCAGAAGAAGAACAACAAGAAGAAGAAATATCTCGAAATATGTCCGTCAGGCCCCTTCCCTTGAGATAAATCTGCAAATATCTCGGAAACGAAGCGAGCTATGGCAAAATGTTAAGAGACCTTTTTTGTAGAGAATTAAGTTTCCTACAATTTATGTTCTATGATATTTTTTGATGAGAAGCGTAGTTTTCGAGATATATCGAGATATTTAAAAGTGCCGAAGCCGCACCAACATAATAGAGATACAGAAACACCGTGGCCCCTTTCTTTGAGATAACTCTGCACTAGTGCGAGCCGCAAATGCCACTTCCAGCTTAGCTGTGCAGAAGAAGAACAACAAGAAGAAGAAATATCTCGAAATATGTCCGTCAGGCCCCTTCCCTTGAGATGAATCTGCAAATATCTCGGAAACGAAGCGAGCTATGGCAAAATGTTAAGAGACTTTATTTGTAGAGAATTAAGTTTCCTACTTTTTATGTTCTATGATATTTTTTGATCAGATGCGTAGTTCTCGAGATATATCAAGATATTTAAAAGTTCCGAAGCCGCACCAACATAATAGAGATACAGAAACACCGGTGCCCCTTTCTTTGAGATAACTCTGCACTATTGCGAGCTGCAAATGCCACTTCCAGCTTAGCTGTGCAGAAGAAGAACAACAAGAAGAAGAAATATCTCGAAATATGTCCGTCAGGCCCCTTCCCTTGAGATATATCTGCAAATATCTCGGAAACGAAGCGAGCTATGGCAAAATGTTAAGAGACCTTTTTTGTAAAGAATTAAGTTTCCTACTTTTTATGTTCTATGATATTTTTTGATCAGATGCGTAGTTCTCGAGATATATCAAGATATTTAAAAGTTCCGAAGCTGCACGAACATAATAGAGGTACAGAAACACCGTGGCCTCTTTCTTTGAGATAACTCTGCACTATTGCGAGCTGCAAATGCCACTTCCAGCTTAGCTGTGCAGAGGAGGAACAACAAGAAGAAGAAATATCTCGGAATATGTCCATCAGGCCCCTTCCGTTGAGCTAAATCTGCAAATATCTCGGAAACGAAGCGAGCTATGGCAAAATGTTAAGAGACCTTTTTTGTTGAGAATTATGTTTCCTACAATTTACGGTCTCTGATATTTTTTGATCAGAAGCGTAGTTTTCGAGATATATCGAGATATTTAAAAGTTCCGAAGCCGCACCAACATAATAGAGATACAGAAACACCGTGGCCCCTTTCTTTGAGATAACTCTGCACTATTGCGAGCTGTAAATGCCACTTCCAGCTTTGCTGTGCAGAAGAAGAACAACAAGAAGAAGAAATATCTCGAAATATGTCCGTCAGGCCCCTTCCCTCGAGATATATCTGCAAATATCTCGGAAACGAAGCGAGCTATGGCAAAATGTTAAGAGACCTTTTTTGTAGAGAACTATGTTTCCTACAATTTATGGTTTATGCTATTTTTTGATCAGAAGCGTAGTTTTCGAGATATATCGAGATATTTAAAAGTTCCGAAGCCGCACCAACATAATAGAGATACAGAAACACCGTGGCCCCTTTCTTTGAGAAAACTCTGCACTAGTGCTAGCCTCAAATGCCACTTCCAGCTTAGCTGTGCAGGAGAAGAACAACAAGAAGAAGAAATATCTCGAAATATGTCCGTCAGGCCCCTTCCCTTGAGATAAATCTGCAAATATCTCGGAAACGAAGCGAGCTAT